>NC_140010.1:35905968-36403468 GCF_964263955.1 Coregonus lavaretus | reverse complement strand
CTCCTTACCCGCTTTCCTCCTCACCCACGCACATCACATGACCTAGAGGAAGGGAGGGAGAGAGGTAAGATGGGGAGAAGGAGATATTAAGGATATTAAGTATGAGGGAGTATCTGACCTTGTGTCAGTGGCAACTTGCCTAGAAGCATTCCACCCAAATGAACACTCCACCATGATTAATTAAATAATCATAAATATCGAAGAATAACCCACTGGCCAAGGCCTTTCACTAAGCCTGGCTAGTTTAGCGATGCACAGTTGAGAACTACAATCACAACACACGATCGTGCCAGCTGCACCTCACACAATAGGCCATTCAAAGCCGCTCGCGATGCCAATGCACCGGATAATCTCCTGCGAACCGGTTAGATTGTTGGGCACCAGCGAATGGGGGGATGTGACAATTAAGACTATGCGTTCGTTACCCAATCAATGTACCGTCCAAGTATTGACATGGTAGACCGAGAGAGTATACAAATAATAGCTGGTTGTGTGTGCTATTGAGGCATTATGGTTGTTGGTCAAGAGCAGATACATTTTCATAGCATAAGCCCTCGAATGGAGACTGGTCTGACGACCTGATTATTATTGGACAAACGGGTCTCTGGTTGAGCGCACTGATCTGATGAGCTGTGTCCAGCTGTGGTGTCAGCTGACCGATTGGACTGTCATCATGTTTCGATATTCTACTGAGTTAGTGCAATGACATTAGAAAGCTATATGAAAATGTGGGCTATGCTATTTCAGTGCATCGGTGATGCTATCAATTGAGCTTTATTTATAGGCAGGCAGGCAGCATCCATTGCTATTTTATTTCATAACCGAAAACTGGAAAAACGCCACCAATATTGACTCGAACATCAACGAAAAAACTGAAGGCTGAATATTAGCTATTGACTATAATAAAAGAAAATGCAATAGAACACGGTTCCATTGTACAACGATTCCCTATACAAAGATCCAGCCAACCTCCACACAAACAAACAAAACGACTGGACCAATGCAAATATTCAATGTTATTCCAAGTACAAACATTAGCAAATTTACCATTTTTTACAGGATTTGTCCATGGTTCTACCTGTATTGGTTGTTGGAGTTTCGACCGACTTCAAACGACAGGCGCCCGTATCAGGGACAGCATCTGCATCGCTCAATACACCGTCAGACATTAGCAATCGAGATGCTATCCGCCTGTCTCACTGTCTGGTCCGGTCTGGAGAATAATTAGTCAAAGTGATGACACAAATTGTTCTTTGGTGATGGTCTTCAGACATTACCCAGAACATTTAAAAATGAAATCGAGCCTCATGAGACTTAACTATATTCTAATATTATGGCTGAAAAGAACATTCGCATAAAACATCTTGACTTGTGTGTAGTTTCGGTGAAAAGAGCTGTGTGTCAATTGTGCGGATGCCCTTGTTGCTGGGGCTCAAAAATGTCCGGTGCAAGAGAGTCCGTTTGAGTTTGCCAGGGTTCGAGCAGTGTAGAAAGTGTCATGCTGAGGCAGTGAGGAAAGTCTCTATGGTCATTAATTGTACCTTACAGATGGAACGGAAAAACCAGAAGATTGATTTGGTAATAGCAGCAGCAGAGAAGCTTTTGGGTGTCAGAGATTTTAGTGAAGAAGAACTACAGGGGATTTTGAGCGAAGGGGTTCCATCGGCCTGGGAGGATCTGTTAGGGCCAAAAGAGTGGGAAAGGGTGGTGGGTTTGTTGGGGATAGTGGCGTTTATGTCAAGTTAGATAGTGGGGCAATATATTTTTTCCCATTCCCCTTTTTTGTGAAATCTGGAGGGTACAATTGTGAACAAATGTGAAATTCACACCTGTGGTCCTCTGTAGCTCAGCTGGTAGAGCACGGCGCTTGTAACGCCAAGGTAGTGGGTTCGATCCCCGGGACCACCCATACACAAAAAAATGAATGCACGCATGACTGTAAGTCGCTTTGGATAAAAGCGTCTGCTAAATGGCATATTATTTATTTATTATTATTACCTGTGAAAGGCAGCAATACCCAACAAAGCCTCTAGTCGGCCGGAAAACCACTCTAAGAATAAGAAGAAAGTTGAGAGCATAGAGATAGATAGAGGACTAATCTTTGTATCTGTGCTATTATAACTTCTGTGACAGCATTGGCGGCGACATTGAGACTATCTCCATTTTAAAGTAGTCCATTTTCTTATTCACGATTGGCTGATCCTTCCTGATGACCCGGTTGGACATGACTCCAACAGGGTCACCAGGAGGGCTCAGTCAATGAAGTTGGAAGTCCCACCCAGTTGACTACATTAAAATGGTGGAAGCCTTCAATGGTGCTGCTTATGCTAAAATTACCTTTTGGCCACTACAGGCCTCTCTATCATTCTCTATGGTTGAGTTGCCGTCGGACCCAATTCCAGGGCGCAACAACAAGGACTTCCGGCCACATCACACGCATGGTTTCCACTAGTTACCACAGCCACAAAGTCAAATTGGCTATATCGTATATATTCGCTTTTTGATCTTAATTTAAGATTAGGGCTAGGCATACGGTTAGCACTGTGGTTAAGGTTAGGGTACGGTTTAAAATCACATTTTAAGAAGATATATTGTAGAAATAGGCAGGGTTTATGGCTTTGTGGCTGTGATAACTAGTGACGACCCCTCACACAAAGTACGTAATGTCACGATTCCAAAGCTATGCGATATTACAGAGAACAATTTAATTATCTCACATCTCGGAAAAGATTTGTAATGTTGTACTTCTTGTTGACGAAACTCATGCTAATTTTGGGTTTTTGAGCTACAGCCCAATTGACTCCCATTCACTCCCTGAAGGAGAGCTCTCCTTGTCCCAGAATCGCCCAGAATGCACCGCGCGGCCCATTGACGACGCATGGGCAACGTACAAAAGGTTGCCCATGATTCCAATCTCGATTCCAATCTCCTCAAAAGTATCTCTGGAGTACAGCTACGACCAGAAGTTACTTTTCGTAGCAGGTTAGGAGAACATTTTAGCTCACCCTAAACCTTTTTCTTACCTTAACCTAAGTCTCCTAACCTGCTACGACAAAGTCACTTCCGGTCGTAACTGGACTCCCTCTAGTCATGCATTGTTGACATGCTAGTCGGAACTCTGAAATGTTCGACTTGCTAACTGGTTGTAGTTATACACGTGCCACGTTCAACGAATCAGCAAGTCGGAAATTGTGAACACAGCAACAGAACCCGCATCGAGCTATCCTCCAGCGCGTCAGATTTGACAGCAGAAGCTACGCAGCCAAGTTTATTTGAAGTTTTTACACAGCCAGCAAACACTTACAACTCAGCCTGTAGTGTGGATTGTAGAGGTTTCGATCAAGATGATTTTGCTGACAATGATCGCTCGAGTAGCAGATGGACTGCCGCTTGCTGCGTCGATGCAAGAAGACGAGCAGGTTTGAATGAACCCAATTTACTTCCTAGCTAGCGGTTTACAAACTTGATTTAGCTAGCTAAATTACATCATATTCTGGTGAGTACTACTAGCTAACATTTATATTTCCCAATTGCCTTGTTTTAGAGGCACTTCTATCATATATAGTGTAGCTGTTTGTTTTAACTGAAGTAATTATTTCATACCCCTTTATCTCTCCCTATGTTTAGTCAGGAAGAGACTTGCAACATTACCAGAGCCAGGCTAAGCAGCTGTGCCGCAAACTAAATGCCCAGAGTCCCAATAGATGTACTCTGGAGGCTGGGGTTATGTCCTTCCAGTAAGTATGAACTCTATGGTGTCTTCTGTGCTAGTCTGTGTCATTAGTGCCGAGTTTCCACAGTCCTAACAAGGCAAAACTCGGGTTACTTGTTCAGGAATAACAGTCTCTTAACGATAACCCCCTAGTCTGTGACTGGTCGGCCGCAGTGGTGTATGTAGAAATCTTGATCGGCCTATTTGAGATAAGCTGTAACGTATTAAATGTTTCTTCCCACTAACGGTTTACATCTGTGTTTGTCTCGCCAGCTATGTAATAGAACACGGCGTGTGCTACTTGGCCTTGTGTGAAGCTGTGTTTCCCAAGAAACTGGTCTTTGGGTACCTTGAAGACCTCCAGACAGAATTCAATGAACAGCATGGAAAGAAAGTCTCCACAGTCTCCAGGCCGTACTCTTTCATTGAGTTTGGTGAGACCTTTTAATTTTTTCAATCATCAGCGTCCAATTCAAGACACCCTAGGCAAACAAAACATATTTGAAGTAAGGGTGCATCATAGCTGATGTAAAAAAGCAAACTAGATAAGTCTGGCAAAGGAAAATCCAGCAAATTCTATTGTGTTTCCCCATCCCATGTTTTTCAATTCAGTGCAGATACAAGCGGATGCCACATTAGACTTTAGATGCACCCTAAACCAACACGTAGTGTGTCATTTGTCATCCTTCCTCAGACATGTACATCCAGAAGACAAAGAAGAACTACATTGACAGCAGGGCGCGGAGGAACCTGGGCAGCATCAACACAGAACTGCAGGACGTCCAGCGGATCATGGTGGCAAACATTGAAGAGGTCCTGCAACGAGGAGAGGCCCTATCTGGTAATCATCATACCTCGTATAATACACAGCCCTGTCATCAAACCCGCCAGACATAAAATACACCTAATTCATTTAAAGGGATAATTCAGCCCAAAATCTAACTTTGTCAGATGTTTTCATACATAAAGTTGTCTAACATTGAGCTGAGTCCATATTCCATGCTATCAGTTGTTGAACCACAATATCTATTAAGGTAAAACTGCAGACCTCAATCCCAAATGAATGGAAAAGATGGGCAACATCTATTTCCTTCTTTAAGTGGTGCCTATCTTTCCCATTTAAGATTGAAGCCTGCATACAGTGCATTCGGAAAGTATTCAGACCCCTTCCCGTTTTCCACATTTTTTAAGTTACAGCCTTATTCTAAAATGGATTAAATAAATACAAATCCTCAATCTACACACACTACCCCATAATGACAAAGTGAAAACAGGTTTGAAATGTTAGCAGATATATTAAAAAATAAAAACATACCTTATTTACATAAGTATTCAGACCCTTTGCTACGAGACTCGAAATTGAGCTCAGGTGCATCCTGTTTCCATTCATCATCCTTGATGTTTCTACAACTTGATTGGAGACCACCTGTGGTAAATTCAATTGATTGGACATGATTTAGAAAAGGCACACACCTGTCTATATATGGTCCCACAGTTGACAGTGCATGTCAGAGCAAAAACCAAGCCATGAGGTCGAAGGAATTGTCCGTAGAACTTCGAGACAGTATTGTGTCGAGACACAGATCTAGGGAAGGGCACCAAAAAATGTCTGCAGCATTGAAGGTCCCTAAGGACACAGTGGCCGCCCGGCCAAACTGAGAAATCGGGGAGAGAAGGGCCTTGGTCAGGGAGGTGACCAAGAACCCAATGGTCACTCTGACAGAGCTCCAGAGTTCCTATGTGGAGATGGGTGAACCTTCCAGAAGGACAACCATCTCTGCAGCACTCGACCAATCAGGCCTTTATGGTAGAGTAGCCAGACAGAAGCCACTCCTCAGTAAAAGGCACATGGGAGCCCGCTTGGAGTTTGCCAAAAGGCACCTAAAAGGACTCTCAGACCATGAGAAACAAGATTTTCTGGTGTGATGAAACAAAGATTGAACTCTGGCCTGAATGACAAGTGTCACGTCTGGAGGAAACCTGGTACCATCCCTATGGTGAAGCGTGGTGGCAGCAGCATGCTGTGGGGGTGTTTTTCAGTGGCAGGGAGACTAGTCAGGTTTGAGGGAAAGATGAACGGAGCAAAATACAGAGATCCTTGATGAAAACCCGCTCCAGAGTGCTCAGGACCTCAGACTGGGGCGAAGGTTCACCTTCCAACAGGACAACGACCCTAAGCACACAGCCAAGACAACTCAGGAGTGGCTTCGGGACAAGTCTCTGGATGTCCTTGAGTGGCCCAGCCAGAGCCCGGACTTGAACCCGATCGGAAAATCTCTGGAGAGACATGAAATCGCTGCCAAAGGTACTTCAACAAAGTACTGAGTAAAGGGTCTGAATACTTATGTAAATGTCATATTTCAGTTTATTATTTGTACATTTGCAAACATTTCTAAAAGTCTGTTTTTGCTTCGTCATTGTGGGGTATTGTGTGTAGATTGTTGAGGGGAAAAAGTGGCACCCGAGTGGTGCAGTGGTCTACGGCACTGCATCGCTAGCTGTGCCACTAGAGATCCTGGTTCGAATCCAGGCTCTGTCGTACCAGGCCGCGACCGGGAGACCCATGGGGCGGCGCACAATTGGCCCAGCGTCGTCCAGAGTAGGGGATGGAATGGCCGGCAGGGATGTAGCTCAGTTGGTAGAGCATGGCGGTTGTGGGTTCGATTCCCACGGGGGGCCAGTATGAAAAAAAGAATAATGTATGCACTCACTAACTGTAAGTCGCTCTGGATAAGAGCGTCTGCTAAATGACTAAAATGTAAATGTAAAAAAAACAATTGAATCCATTTTAGAATAAGGGTGTAATGTAACAATGTGGAAGAATTCTAGGTCTGAATACCTTCCGAATGCACTCTACATACACGGTTAAATATAATACAGCTATTATTGTTTACATTACGGTACTAAAATTGAGATGAATATTTTTCCCTCCAGCTCTTGACACCAAAGCCAGCAATCTGTCCAGTCTTTCAAAGAAGTACCGCAGCGACGCAAAGTACCTCAACACCCGATCCAGCTATGCCAAGATAGCAGCCGGGGCAGTCTTCTTCATTACACTCATCATCTATGTGCGTTTCTGGTGGATCTGATGGATTGGCATAAGGACTTTGAAAGAGGAGAGTCTGGATTCCCTTTAAACAAATATTTAAACTCACTGGTACCTATTAATTATAGGCTATCATATTGGTGGTTTCTGTTAACAGCAAATCTTAAGTTCCTACATGGATGCCTTAGGGAGAGACCTTGTGAGTATTGGATGAGTGTAAGTCGCTCTGGATAAGAGCGTCTGCTAAATGACTTAAATGTAAATGAGTGAATGGAACCGTGCCTTTTTCAGCTTTGTCATTTCTCGTACCTAGGGTCCTGTGTTTTGCTTAAAACGTGTCACTTGACCTAGATTTTAACCTTTACTTTAAGCCTTTTCCAGAAATGAGAATTAGACCAAAAATTAAAGCAATTGTCTGAGGATGGTGCTGGAGCATCTGACAGATTGATGGAAAAAGCTTTAAATTAAAGGTTAAAATCCAGGTCATGTGACATGATTAACCAAACACAGGGCCCTACAATACCTGTAAAGATACTGCCCTGTGGTTGATAATGTGAGCCAAGTGGAGCTTTCTGTGAATTCATAGTGCTTGTACAATCCCATTAGCTGGAGCATAAAAGAGATGGAAAATGCATTGTTTACATTATTCCGTTACTTAATTTTTTACAATGTCTCTTTGTGAAGGAAAATTCTATCTATATGCAAATGGTCGTAAGTGTGAAAACTCTTTAACATGGCAAAAAAGTTGAGTTTATTGTTTACAAAAGTTACAGAACTGTAAAATATGATTTGTTGAAATGTATATTTACTATCTTAATGTTTATTTTAAAAAATTAAACACTACATGTTGAAATGAGCAATAACACTCCCTTCCCTCCAAAAAATACACACACACACTTGCACAGTCAAACATACACGCTCAAACATGGGCTCACCCATACAAATGCTCATACTTGTTATACACACACATGCAAGCCTCTTCACATTCCTCGTCCTTCCCAGGGGTGATGAATGACCTGATGGTGAATAGGTCTACACCACAAGATCAAAGTCATCCCTCTGGAAAACAAAAGGCAACACAGAGAGTCAGAAACCCTATGTGTACAACAGGATTTACCATCATAGACTAGACAATCTTATATTCAAACATAGTCAAGAAGTCTTGACAAAATTCAGTTTGTTTGTTAGATCGTGGTCTCTCTCACCTCATCATTGTAGGTCATGACGTGCTGTTTGATCTTTGAAGAGTCAACCCATGTTACAAAGTCTTCCATATTTCTGATGGAATAAAACATTTAGGATTTGGGGACTGACAAGATGTCAGAAAAAATATGTATCAGAAGTAGTCAGACAAAACCCAACACTTACCTAGTGACAAGGAACGCTGGGTCTGTGACAATCTCTGGTCCCACACGCACATCTAAGGTACAGTCAAGGCCACAAAGCACTACATTGATATTCATCACAGAAGACCAATCTTATTGACATTTCAATCTATGATCCCTACAAGAGGGTAAAAAAACACCATTGCCACAGCATGCACACAGGCACTACATCACTCGTACTGTGACCGTATGAAGGATACGTCCCTGTTCGATGAAGGTGATGGCAGTCTTCAGGTTCTGAGCCATTCGTAAGCTTACCATTATGGTGGGTAGCCGCCTCCTGGAAATCAGAGATTGAGAATTGAGCCAGAGGTATTACAAGTGATGGGGCGGCTACCCATGGGGCGGCGCACAATTGGCCCAGCGTCGTCCAGGGTAGGGGAGGGAATGGCTGGCAGGGATGTAGCTCAGTTGGTAGAGCATGGCGTTTGCAACGCCAGGGTTGTGGGTTTGATTCCCACAGGGGGTATGAAAAAAATAAAATATGTATGCACTCACTAACTGTAAGTCGCTCTGGATAAGAGCGTCTGCTAAATGACTAAAATGTAAAATGTAATGGGTAGAATGCAACATCTAGTTTTACTCTTACTATTGTTATTGAGAGATGGAATGGGTTTATTCACCTGCAGAATGAAGAGGCTGTGACTTTCTCTGTGAGAACCAGGTTCTGTTTGGTGGGGATCAGCCCAGTACCATACCTTTAAGAAGAGATGCAAATGTTCACACCATAATCACTGTAGTAAATCTGTGTTACCCACTTTACTTTTAGATGACAGACAAGTTTCCTATGAGCGCAGGGGACCGGGTTCAAATTCAGCCCGGTCACACTGATACTCACAGTTTCTCAAGTAGTTGACCTGTGCTGTGGGCTCTGAAGCCATCCTTCTCGTCCAGATCACGTATCTTCTGAGCAAGCTCTCTGATGTTACGGCTCAACTTATTGTACCTATGGAGATAACGTTAGCAGACTGTGGCTAATCAGAAAGCACTGAGGCTCCTGAGTAGGGACAGACTTCTAGGGATTCTCAGTGTTCTAGGGGTTGTCAAAGTGCTAAAACTGCCTCCATATAGAACAAATATGAATATAATAGATGGAAAAATATGGTTGGATGTTCGCCTATATCGAGGCTATCATTGAACTAGAATGCAGCCTGTAGGTAGGCCTTTTAAGAATTAGGAAGTCACCCTTATTCTACTATATAGCAAATGAACAATAACTTTCACATCCAAACCTTAATTGATTCATTTAAACACATTTTACATATAGCTGGAGACATAAAAAAGGCCATAAAACCGCACACTCACTTAGTGTAGTCTTCTCTCTTCTCGATGTGATACTTTCGCAATACTTTCACCTCGTGCAGGTTGTTGTCTACCTCCCAGTTGATAAAGTCAACCTTCTTCAAAAGCTTCTGCTCGTGAAATTTCAATTTTCGAACCATCTTGCCAAAATAATTTTGTAGCTAGAAAACGAACATTTATTTACCAAGATACATTTACTTCCACGCTTTCCGGACCAAGAGGAAGCGCATGTTTTTCTTCTTCGGCGAACTGGTGCTGATTCGCAAAGAAAGAGAAGCAGACCGACAAAAATGTAAAAAAAAATTAATTGTGTGATACCGCCATCTACTGCGCAGGAGTATGTACTTGTAACTGCACGTGCATGTCGCACGTGGCTAGTCGAACGCCGAACTCTTTATTGAGACAATGCAGAAACACCAATCCTAAATGCCCTGAGTTAGCCTGCCCGGGACAGGTTAGTTCTGAATGATTTTTTGTCATATAAATGTACCTGGCTAAAAGGTGAGCCACAGTCTTGGTACCGGTTATCCCGAGTTGAACTCAGAGTTGACCAAAGTTACCTCACCTACTCCTCAAACCACGTATGTAATATAGGGTTATGGGATTAGACTTCAAGACAATATAATGTGAAAGACTCAGCTACACTGCAGACCAGAGGAGGCTGGTGGGAGGAGCTTTAGGAAGACGGGCGCATCGTAATGACTGGAATGGAATTCATGGAACGGGGTCAAACGTGGTTTCCATATGTTTGATGTGTTTCTTACTGTTCCATTACTCCTATAGCTACTCCCACAGCCTGCTCAGCTGCAGACAGACAGTTCATGTTAACATGCCACTCCAGAATGGTATACTATGAAGCAAGCTAGATCTACTCAGGCTTTTATAAAGTTAGCCAGCTTCAGTTAGCTTCACATTCCAGATCAGGCTTAATCTGTACTACGACTGTGGATATTGCTCGCCTGGCTGCTAGCTGTGGCAGGCTTGTAACTGCGCGTGCATGTCGCACATGGTTAGTCGAACACCGAACTCTTCATTGAGACAATGCTGAAACATCATTCCATGGGCGAATAAGTGCCACATTTTAATTTGTGACAAAAGGAACATTTAAGAAAATGTATCTTGCAGATTTAGCAGGCTATGGTGTCAAAATGGCTTTTAAAAGTACTGTCTTTATTTTATTACTTATCGTTAATGCCGTCTTTGGTGTGTTTTTCCCCACTGCTGCTTTTCCCCAAACCTGCTTTTTCCCACTCCTATCTGTAGAACAGCTTGTTGCATTGTGGCCATAGACATATATTCCATAGAAGAGTTTTGGAACCACTAACCCTGGCAATTGTTAGAAATTGCGTCAATTCAAATCTGGTATTAGGAACAAAAGAGGTCAATACACGTCTTCTAAATAGACTAGTATTTAATTAATGCAAACACTTCAATGGTAAATATGATGTTCGTATATACGGGCTCCCTGAAATACCACGCAGGGCACTCAGAGAACTAATCCATTGTTACAGATTTTTCTTCAAATACTCTGACAGTTTTTAGTTCCCGCTCTCTGCTGGGCCTATCAGGGTAGAGACTGAGCGTGGTTTAGACTTACTCAGCCAATCCGTTGGCGCACAGGCTAGTCCCAGCCTCTTGGCGCTCCACCGTTGCACACTGTTGCCAGGCATAAGTTCTTATCATAACAACCTGTCATGGTGAGAAGAGCCAGCTCCCCTAGACACCATTCCTACGTCCAAGGACGGTTCACAGATCACAAAGAAGCAGTATAGTCTAGTATTTGGAGACACACATTCTTATCTTCCCCTGCTCCCTAAAACAGCTCCTCACATTAATCACAGCTTGCCAGGTGAAACAACCCACATCAGCACAGTCCAGACCCTCCATGCCTTAATCATTAATGCATTCCTTCCAAGCTAGTCATCCCATCCATCTATGAGAATAATAAATCCCCACACAATGTGCCTGTTAAACTCATGGGTACATTATCAATGGCTACCAGTCTTGACTTGAATGGGAACGGCCATCTATGGATTATATGTCTATGGTTGGTTGCAGCTATCAGTTTGACAGTTTGACTCAAAATACAATCGCGTGAAAAACGTACAGTTTGGAAAGCAAAGTAACAGTACTAGTAATGTTAAAATACCTAAGTAATAAAATAAAGACGGCACTTCTAAAAGCCTATTTCACACAATACATTTACGTCATTTAGCAGACGCTCTTATCCAGAGTAATTTACAGAAGTGAACGCCTACATTTTCATAATTTTTTCCGTATTGGTCCCCTGTGGGAATTGAACTCATAACCATGGTGTTGCAAGCACCATGCTCTACCAACTGAGCCACACGGGACCATAGCCAGCTGAATTTGCAAGATGCATTTTCTTTCATTTTGATTGTGGCACCAACTCTCCATTGATTGATGTTTCAGGATTGTCTCAATGAAGAGTTCGGAGTTTGTCTAGCCATGTGCGCCATTCACGTGCAGTTACAAGCCTGCTAGAGTTAGGATCATAGAATTAGGAATTAGAATTCTAGAATGGACATGAACCTTCTTGTGTTTTAGGTTATTGTCCTGCTGAAAGGTGAATTCGTCTCCCACTGTCTGTTGGAAAGAAGACTGAACCAGGTTTTCTTCTAGGATTTTGCCAGTGCTTAGCTGCATTCCGTTTCTTTTTATCCAAAAAAATAACCTCCCTAGTCCTTGAGATGACAAGCATACCCATAACATGATGCAACCACCACCATGCTTGAAGATATGAAGAGTGGTACTCAGTGATGTGTTGTGTTGATTTGCCCCAAACATAACACTTTGTATTTAGGACAAAAAGTTCATTTCTTTACCACAATTTTTGCAGTATTACTTACAGTGCATTCGGAAAGTATTCAGACCTCAGACTTTTTCCACATTTTGTTAAATTACAGCCTTGTTCTAAAATTGATTAAGTACATTTTTTCCCTCATCAATCTACACACAATACCCCATAATGACAAAGCGAAAACAGGTTTTTAGAATTTTTAAAAACGTTTAATAAATAAAAAACAGAAATACCTTATTTACATAAGTATTCAAACCCTTTGCTATGAGACTCGAAATTGAGCTCATGTGCATCCTGTTTCCATTGATCATCCTTGAGATGTTTCTACAACTTGATTGGAGACCACCTGTGGTAAATTCTATTGATTGGACATGATTTGGAAAGGCACACACCTGTCTATATAAGGTCCCACAGTTGACAGTGCATGTCAGAGCAAAACCAAGCCGTGAGGTTGAAGGAATTGTCTGTAGAGCTCCGAAACAGGATTGTGTCAAGGCACAGATCTGGGGAAGAGTACCAAAACATTTCTACAGTATTGAAGGTCCCCAAGAATACAGTAGCCTCCATCATTCTTAAATGGAAGAAGTTTGGAACCACCAAGACTCATCCTAGAGCTGGCCACCCGGCCAAACTGAGCAAGCAATTGGGGGAGAAGGGCCTTGGTCAGGGAGGTGACCAAGAATCCGATGGTTACTCCGATATGGCTCCAGAGTTCCTCTGTGGAGATGGGAGAAACTTCCAGAAGGACAACCATCTCTGCAGCACTCCACCAATCAGATATTTACAGTAGAGTGGCCAGACAGAAGCCTCTCCTCAGTAAAAGGCAGATGACAGCCCGCTTGGAGTTTTCTAAAAGGCACCTAAAGACTCTCAGACCATGAGAAACAAGATTCTCTGGTCTGATGAAACCAAGATTGAACTCTTTGGACTGAATGCCAAGCGTCACGTCTGGAGGAAACATGGCACCATCCCTACGGTGAAGCATGGTGGTGGCAGCATCATGCTGTGGGGATGTTTTTCAGCGGCAGGGACTGGGAGACTAGTCAGGATAGAGGGAAAGATTAACAGAGCAAAGTACAGAGAGGTCCTTGGTGAAAACCTGCTCCAGAGCGCTCAGGACCTCAGACTGGGGCGAAGGTTCACCTTCCAGGACAACGACCCTAACCACACAGCCAAGTCAACGCAGAAGTGGCTTCGGGACAAGTCTCTGAATGTCCTTGAGTGGCCCAGCCAGAGCCCAGACTTGAACCCGATCGAACATCTCTGGAGAGACCTGAAAATAGTTGTGCAGCAACCCTCCCCATCCAACCTGAAAGAGCTTGAGAGGATCTGCAGAGAAGAATGGGAGAAACTCCCCAAATACAGGTGTGCCAAGCTTGTAGGGTCATACCCAAGAAGACTTAAGGCTGTAATCGCTGCCAAAGGTGCTTCAACAAAGTACTGAGTAAAGGGTCTGAATACTTATGTAAATGTAATATTAGATTTTTTATTTTTTTTAATACATTTGCTAACATTTCTAAAAACCTGTTTTTGCTTTGTCATTAAGGGGTATTGTGTGTAGATTGATGAGATGAAAAAAACAATTTACTCCATTTTAGAATAATGTTGTAATGTAACAAAATGTGGAAAAAGTAAAGGGGTCTGAATACTTTCCGAATGCACTATAAGTGCCTTATTGCAAACAGGATGCATGTTTTGGAATATTTTTGTTCTGTCAGGCTTCCTTCTTTTCACTCTGTCTTTTAGGTTAGTATTGTAGAGTAACTACAATGTTGTCGATTCATCCTCAGTTTTCTGATATCACAACCATTAAACTCTGTAACTGTTTCATTGGCCACATTGTGAAATCCCTAAGCGGTTTCCTTCCTCTCCGGCAACTGAGTTAGGAAGGATGCTCTGTATCTTTGTAGTGTCGGGTGTATTGATACACCATCCAAAGCCTAATTAATAACTTCACCATGCTCAAAAGGATATTCGGTGTCTGCTTTTATTTTTTTTACACATCTACCAATCGGTGCCCTTCTTTGCGAGGCATTGAAAAACCTCCCTGGTCTTTGTAATTGAATCTGTGCTTGACATTTTTCAACAAAGAAAATTCCACTTTGACATTATGGGGTATTGTGTGTCGATCAGTGACACAACATTTCAATTTAATCAATTCAGGCTGTAACACATTTTATAATTTTTTTTAAAGTAAAGGGGTGTGAATAATTTCTGAAGGCACTGTACATATCTATCTCAATTACCTTGTACCCCTGCACATCGACTCGATACTGGTACCCCGTGTGTATATAGCCAAGTTATCGTTACTCATTGTGTATTTATTCCTTGTTATTATTTCTCTATGATTTCAAATTTTTTCTCTCTGCGTTGTTGGGAAGGGACCGTAAGTAAGCATTTCACTGTTAGTCTACACCCGTTGTTTACGAAGCATGTGACAAATAAACATTTATTTTAATGATATCTCTCAACTTTAAACAATGTGAATTTCTAATACAAAATAATTTGTGTAGCTTTTTTCTATTCTGTGGCTGCATGAAATAGCAAACATAACGTGAATTTAGCGATTACATTTGTTTACTTCATCTTTGTGGCTACCTGATGAAACAATAACATTCATTACTGTAGTTAGGCCAACCTGTACTCTACGGTTTTTAGCAGTGTGTTGGAATAGATTCCACGATCTGGACTTGAGCGAGTGCTCGATCGGCTAGTTCTCGACACTGTGTGTACCAAATTATGTATAGAAACCCTGGGTTGCTGTTGCTAGGTATTGGCCAGTGAGAGACTTTGATGCCACCGGTCGGCCATATTGGCACTCCCCAGAAGGTGCAGTCACAAACAGAACAATGAGCCAGATGTTTCATTGGATGTATAAATCGCAAGCATCCGGTTGGCATTTCCACTCACCACCAAATATGGTGGTGAGAGGAAGCCCAGTGGCTGGCCGTGGGAGATGGATTTTGGCCAACATTCTGAAAATGTTCTCATTGATGAAACATTTGATATCAATACAGTTTTAAGAATCTGTTACGAACAGAGTGGACAAAGTTTTTTTGTAGACTTTACCCCCTGCCAAAGTTGTAAAAAATGGTGTTGTTTAGAAGGAGTGCAAGGGCAAAATGAGTTATTGCTCAAGCACACTTTGAAGAGTAGTAAGTCTCTAAATGTCCTTGAGTGGCCCAGCCAGAGCCCGGACTTGAGCCCGATCGAACATCTCTGGAGAGACCTGAAAATAGCTGTGCAGCGACGCTCCCTATCAAACTTGTTAGAGCTTGAGAGAATCTGCAGAGAAGAATGGGAGAAACTCTCCAAATACAGGTGTGCCAAACTTGTAGTGTCATACCCAAGAAGACCCGAGGCTGTAATCACTGCCAAAGGTGCTTCAACAAAGTATTGAGTAAAGGGTCTGAATACTTATGTAAATGTCATATTTCCGTTTTTAATTTTTTATAAATTAGGAAACATTTCTAAAAACCTGTTTTTGCTTTGTCATTATGGGGTATTGTATGTAGATTGATGAGGGAGAACAAATATTTAATCAAATTTAGAATAAGGCTGTAACGTAACAAATGTGGAAAAAGTCAAGGGGTCTGAATACTTTCCGAATGCACTGTCATTACTTAGGCCTACTACTCATTACCAAGTTAAAATACCTACAAACAATAGATCAGCTTCTATTTAGTCAACTTTACTGCAACGTGAAAATACCTCTTACAAAATAATGATTTTTGCTGTTAGATTAATAATGTGATTAATTAGATTAAACAAAGATAACATAAAAATAACTATTCTAGTGGTGACTCAAATCTGTAGCCTATAGAATGGTGAGTAGCCTAGATAGCTCATTAAGGAAAACGGGATTGTCTTTTTCTCCCCTTTTTAACGTTACAAGTAACAACGGAAAGAAACAACTCTTTCTCTGTCTTCATATGTTTCTTTCTTGTAAGCATTTTCCCATCCTGGAGTCTGAGACCTTGTGGAAATCTGTGGTAGAGAAGAAGAATGTACGACAATTTAGTATTAGACACTACATTACCCTATACTAGTTATCATCATCATGCTTTCTATAGTTTAGGCCTATAGCTACCTAGCTAGTCCTTGTGTTATCCAGCTAGCTATAAAAGTGCATGCTAACACCAAAGATTTTTACAACTAACCCAAGATAGACCACACCCTGATGTTTGAAATGGGAAGCTTGTGAGTCGAATTTTAGAATAAGGCTGTAACCTAACAAAATGTGGAAAAAGTCAAGGGGTCTGAATACTTTCTGAAGGCACTGTATAAACAAAATCTAATATGACAACTATGATTTCCCAGTAGGGGGAATGAATAATGATGTTACAGATAGCTTTACATCAGCCTACTAGCCACATAAAGCCTACCATTACTTATACTAGGTCACAGTTTGATCCTCCTGATGTAATGGAGGTGATGGAGGTAATTGGTAACTTATAGATATCAGCAGCGGCCATGATGAGATTGGTGCCTCTTTGGTGAAATCAGTGTCTTCCTTGATTACTGAGCCTCTAACGTATATCTTCCCCAAATCTATGTAAACTGGTTTTGTTCCTAAAGATTAGAAAATTGCCAAAGTTATCCCCCTCTATAAATCTGTGGATCCAAGATCTTTTACAAATTGTCGCCCAATATCTGTAATACAATGTTTTTCTGAAATCCTAGAATAATTGGTGTATAAGAGAAAGTTGAAACATGTAAATCAACACTGTAGTCTATATGAGCACCAATATGGTTTTAGTAAAAACTACTCCACTGATATGGCACTTTTGCAACTTGTGGATAAAATCTTTACAGCCCTGAACAACAATGAATACGCTCTTGGCATCTTTTTAGATTTATCCAAAGCATTTGACACGGTTTATCACTAAATATTACTTCTAAATTGCATTATTACAGTTTTCATGATTATACATATAATTGGCTATATAATTATGTTTATGATAGAGAACTATTTGTTAATGCAAATGGCTGTGCATCTACCAGGGCCAAGATAACCTGTGGCATGCCACAGGGTTCAATAATTGAACCTTTGTTATTCCTAATCTATATGAATTACCTTGCTGCTGTGTCTTCTACCGTGATACAGGGGTGGGTCGCAGTTCCGGAGCGACCCACTAGGTGTCATCCTCCGACAACCATAGGCACCTCCTCACTCACAGTCGGGACTAATTATCTGCCTATTGGTGTCACCTGTGGCTATCTGATTCACCTGTGTATTTATGCCCTCACTTCCCTTGCTCAGTTTCTCTGCTAATTCCTTGATGTCAAGCAGTACGTATCAGTGTCGGATCACGTGATGGAGTTACAGGTACTCGAGAAGTGTTCTCCCAGTGTCATTGTGTTTTTCCAGTCAGAGTAAGTATTTCGTATTGTTTGCTGTCAGCCTGTTTTTTGGAGACCTATGTGCTCCTCATTAGTTTTCGTGAATGGTCTGTTTTGTATCCTGGCTTTTGGACCACCAGTAAAGATCCTTTTTCACCATCCTTGCCTACTGTCTATCCTGCACCGTACCTGGGACACACCTCACACCAACCCTTACACTACCTTACTTCCCATTTTCTTTGCTGGTGATACCAATTTGATTTTATCACACAATAATTTTGATTGACTAATTAATGAAGCCAACTCAGGCATGGCCACATTTTCTGAATGGTTCCAGATAAACAAATTATCTTTAAATGTTAAAAAATCCAACTTTATTATATTCACGAATAAGAAATATTGTAAAAATTGGCAGAAATTAAATGGAACAAGTCACATCCACTAGATTCCTCTGAGTTTTGATTGATGAAAAATGTGTCTGCAGCAAAGTGATGAAATCGGTTGGTATCATCAGAAAGATTAGTGGTTTGGTTCATCAGGCTTGCTTCCTAACTCTACACTATAACTTAATTTACCCATATCTCATCTACTGTATTGTCTGGGCCAGTACATATGCCTCCTACCTTCACAAATTACTCATCATACAAAATAAATGTGCAAGACTAGCCACCTCTAATTCCTTGGCTCCATCTGCACATTTGTTTAAGAAACTCAATATCTTGTAATTTACGACATTAATGTATGCCAATTATGCACTTTCATCTACAAATACTCATACCCCCCAGACAGTTTACCTAAACCCTTCAATGGATTTTTCCAGGTTAATTCTGAAATCCGTCTATATTAAACAAGACACTGCGATAACCTTCACCATCCCCACTGTCGCACCTCACATAGTGAGTCAAAACATCATCATCCCTCAATAACTTCAAGCGAAGACTGGGGGTCAGCCTGATGAACCAAACTACTCAGTAATCTCCTCCATTAAGCCTAACTCACATGCACACACACATTTAAACAAAACATTTTATTTTTTTGTGATTCGTGAGCAATTAATTTATACTTTTATAATTAGTACGTTTTGTTATCTGTGTTAACAAACCTTTTTTATTTTTGTACTTATGTATTGTGTATATATATTTTTTTTGTGGTGTGGATTTCATATAAGCCCTATTTTTATCTGTATTGTCTATCACTTGTTTTCTTTGGTGCAAATAAATAAAACTAAACTAAAACACCACCTGATACCATCACATGATACCATGATTAATATAGGCTAGTGAGGCTATCTGCATCCCTTTCCATGAACACTTAGTGTTTTGTTTTTTCCGTTTAAGAGGGATCTGTGAATTCTGGTGGAGTTTCTGTGTCTGAATTCATTCTATTCGAGAGAGTGGTGGAACAGAGTCATACAGAGACCTGTCACACAGGGGCGACAGGACCGGCCTTCAGAACCTGCAGGCTGTGGTGAAGTGTATCACGCTGCATCGTACGAAGACCAGCCGTGTGTGTGGGCAGCCTCTGGTCTCTCTGCCGGAGAGGAGTGTCAGTATAGAAGAGGTGGAGCTTACACAGAAAAAGAGGGAGGAATACGAGCTGGCACGCACAGAGGGACGCACCACCATCAGCAGATAGGTTGCAGAGGGGACCGTCCTCAGGAACTATGTGGATGTTCTGGCTATCCTGGTCAGGCTGAGACCGTTCTGCTGCCACCCTGACCTACTGGGTAAGAACTCTACACACACACAGGTGTGGTAGCTGTGACTCCTGCAGAGTTATGAGAGCGTCTGATAGAGAGGCTGAGACTAGTGCTGGGCAGTGGCTCTGATGAGGAGTGTGCTGTGTGTCTGGACTGTCCGTCTGCCCATCATCACACACTGTGCACATGTCCACTGCAGACTCTGCATCACAGAGATCATACTTACTGAGCAGACGCGGTGCCCTCAAGGCCAGTGAGCTGGTGGAGTTTCCTCAGGAAGAGGAGGAAAGTTTATTTGGCAGGGACAATGTACACAAAACATAAGTCTCAGAATTAGCTGACAGCTAATTTACATCTGCAGATCCCAGGCAGGTGAACATATAAACATGACAACATTATGTACAAACAGACATTTAAACCCATAGATCAGGACATACAGACACATTTTTACATTTCATCAGGTGTAAAGTTGAATGCTTGCCAAGATGAATTGGCTATGTATCAGAATAATATGTAGGCCTTTCATTCAGGACAGATCATTGTGTTTCCAAAGGTAATTAAAGATTCACTTTATTGTCCCCAAGGGGAAATATTTATTGGACACACATAGCTGCTGCATACAGTAACAATACAAACATGAAAGTACATTCAATCACAACCCACTGTCACAACTTCCTCTGAAGCTGCCTCCCCTCCTTGTTCGGGCAGGCTTCGGTGTTCGTCGTCACCGGCCTTCTAGCCACTGCCGCTCCTCATCTCATCATTCCATTTGTTTTGTCTTGTTTATTGTGGAGGTATTATAGCTTGGTGGAGCTACTTTGTATTTGTATTGCCGGGATATTCACCCGTGTGCCTTGTTTTCTCCAGTGCGCCGTATTTACCGCACTGGAGTATATTACGCATTGATGCGTACTGCTGTGTTCCTGATTAAACTATATATTCTGTGATTTACCCTCCTGCGCCTGACTCCGTCCAAAATCACCCGCTACTGAATCACACACCCGAACATGGAGTCAGCAGGAGAAGAGAACATGCCTGGAGTCGTGGCGTGGGTCCGGGAGCATTCTACTTTGCTAGCCAGCTTGGGAGAAGCGATGGATCAGGTCGTCCAACGCCTGGTGAGGAGAGGACCCGACCCTTCGGGACCAGTTGAGCGACCGGATCCAGCCACCCACACCCCAGCACCCAGAGGGATTCACCTATCCCGACCGAGGGAGTATGACGGGACAGTTGCCCGCTGCCTCCTGCAGCTGGACCTCTACTTCTCAACCATCAGGCCGGCTCCATCGGAGCGGGAGAAGGTGTCCGCCCTCATCTCCTGCCTCTCGGGGAAAGCCCTGGAGTGGGCCAACGCGGTCTGGAGTGAAGGAGGAGCCGCGTTGGACAACTACAGGGAGTTCGCTCGCCTCTTCCGGGCAGTCTTCGATCACCCGCCCTAAGGTAAAGAGGCGGGTGAGCGGCTGGTCCAGCTGAGGCAGGGGACAAGGACAACGCAGGACTTTGCCCTGGAGTTTCATACTCTAGCGGCTGGGTCCGGGTGGAACAAGCAGGTCCTTATCGACAGTTTCCGGTGCAGCCTGCGAGAGGACGTCCGAAGGGAGCTAGCCTGCCGGGATACCATGATGACTTTCGACCAGCTGGTGGACATGGCCATCCGGTTGGACAACCTGCTGGCTTCAAGAGGACGTCTTGGAAGGGGCCTGCCCGTTTCACGCCCCTTCAACCCGGATTCCGTTCCAATGGAGCTGGGTGGTGCAGCGATCCAGGAGAACAGAGGACGACAGCTCCAGTGTCACTCTTGTGGCAGGAGAGGACATTCTGCTGAACGCTGTCGTCGGGGTTCTTCCGAGTCTGGAGGCGGCAGGCAGGGCACTCTCGCGTCACCCCAGGTAGCGCAAACCCACACTCGTTCAGAGCCCTCTGCTGTGCACTGCAGCATACACGTCAACTTCCCTGATTACCCGGTAGTTCCCCAGTGTACGGCACTGGTCGATTCAGGCGCAACTGGGAACTTTATGGACCGAGCTTTAGCTAATAGTCTCTGTATTACATTGGTTTCCCTACCCATTCCATTGCCCATTAAAGCACTTGACAGTCGACCATTAGGGTCAGGTTTTGTTAGGGAAGTTACAGCACCAGTCATAATGGTTACGCAAGAGACCCATAGAGAGCAAGTCACCTTTTTGTATTATTGAGTCTCCCGATTTCCCTGTTGTGTTGGGTCTTCCCTGGTTAGCACTACACAACCCCACCTTTTCATGGCCGCAGAGGGTTCTCACGAGGTGGTCGCGAGAGTGTCAGGGTAGGTGTCTAGTTGTTTCCGTTGGTGCAACCACGGTGGAAAGTCCAGACACTACCTCCACCGTGCGCATTCCCCCCGAATACCTCGATTTGGCACAAGCGTTTTCCAAAACGCAGGCGACCAAATTACCACCTCATCGGGCGGGGGATTGTGCGATAAACCTCCGGGTAGATGCTGTGCCTCCCAGGAGTCATGTATATCCCCTGTCACAGGCTGAAACGGAGGCAATGGAGACATACATCTCCGAGTCCCTGTGCCAGGGGTTCATACGTCCCTCCACTTCGCCCCCCACCTCAAATGTATTATTTGTGAAGAAGAAAGACAAAGGTCTGTGCCCTTGCATTGATTACCGAGCACTTAACAAGGGGACAATTCGTTATGGTTATCCTCTACCCCTCATTCCATCTGTAATCGAGTCAATGCATGGGGCGCGCTTCTTCACAAAATTAGGTCTCCGGAGTGCGTACAACCTGGTGCGTGTCCGAGAGGGGGACGAGTGGAAGACAGCATTCAGCACAACCATGGGGCATTACGAATACCTGGTGATGCCGTACTGTTTGATGAATGCTCCATCAGTCTTCCAGTCCTTTGTGAATGAGGTGTTTCGGGACATAATAATATGCCATTTAGCAGACGCTTTTATCCAAAGCGACTTACAGTCATGCATGCATACATTTTTGTGTATGGGTGGTCCCGGGGATCGAACCCACTACCTTGGCGTTACAAGCGCCGTGCTCTACCAGCTGAGCTACAGAGGACCACAGGTCAGGACATGCTTGGTCGCGGTGTGTTGGTCTACATCGATGACATTCTGGTGTATTCCGCTACGCACGCCGAGCATGTGTCCCTGGTTCGCAAAGTGCTGGGCCGACTGTTGGAACATGACCTTTATGTCAAGGCAGAAAAGTGTCTGTTTTTCCAACTGTCCGTCTCCTTCCTCGAATACCACATCACCACTTCAGGTGTGGAGATGGAGGGAGACCGCATTTCAGCCGTGCGTAATTGGCCGACTCCAACCATGGTAAAGGAGGTGCAGCACTTTATTGGCTTTGCCAATTACTATCTGAGGTTTATCCGGGGCTTTGGCAAGGTCGCAGCTCCCATCACCTCTCTGTTGAAGGGTGGGCCATCCAGGCTCTGCTGAGGCTGACAGGGCTTTCAGTAACCTGAGGGCTCTGTTCACCTCAGCCCCGGTGCTGGCCCATCCCGATCCATCATTACCGTTCGTAGTGGAGGTGGATGCATCCGAGGTAGGGATAGGCGCTGTCCTATCACAATGCCTGTGCGCACCAACCAAGCTCCGCCCCTATGCCTTCTTCTCCAAGAAGCTCAGCCCAGTGGAGCAGAACTACGATGTTGGTGATCAGGTGCTGTTGGCTGTTGTCAGAGCCCTGACCTTGTTGAGGCACTGGCTCGAAGGGGCGAAACACCCTTTCCTCGTCTGGACTGACCACCGTAACCTGGAGTACATCCGGGCAGCGAGGAGGCTGAACCCTCGCCAGGCCAGGTGGGCCCTGTTCTTCACACGGTTTGATTTTACACTGTCCTACATACCTTGACGCGCAGCTCCAGCAGTGCGCCGACACCGGCCTCGGGGACGTCCAGGAGGGCGCGGAGCGGTGCTGGGTCCCGGTGAGGGATATCCTCGATCCCTCCCTGTTGCAGGATTTCCACTGTCACCATCCGGCTCGCCCTGCTCCGCGTCCTCCTGGCCGTCCCCGATGCCGGTGTTGGCGCGCTGCTGGAGCTGCGCATCAAAGGGGGGGGGGGGGGGTACTGTCACGACTTCCTCCGAAGCTGCCTCCCCTCCTTTTTCGGGCAGGCTTTGGCGTTCGTCGTCACCGGCCTTCTAGCCACTGCTGCTCCTCATCTCATCATTCCATTTGTTTTGTCTTGTTTATTGTGGAGGTATTATAGCTTGGTGGAGCTACTTTGTATTTGTATCGCCGGGATATTCACCAGTGTGCCTTGTTTTCTCCAGTGCGCCGTATTTACCGCACTGGAGTGTATTACGCTGTGTTCCTAATTTACCCTTCTGCGCCTGACTCCGTCCGATTTCGCGCGCCACACCCACCAAATCATACATAACCCACCAAATCACAGATGATTTAATCAAATATATATATATATATATATATATATACAGTTGAAGTCGGAAGTTTACATACACCTTAGCCAAAATGGGTCTTCCAAATGGACAATGACCCCAAGCATACTTCCAAAGTTGTGGCAAAATGGCTTAAGGACAACAAAGTCAAGGTATTGGAGTGGCCATCACAAAGCCCTGACCTCAATCCTATAGAAAATGTGTGGGCAGAACTGAAAAAGCGTGTGCGAGCAAGGAGGCCTAAAAAACCTGACTCAGTTACACCAGCTCTGTCAGGAGGAATGGGCTAATATTCACCCAACTTATTGTGGGAAGCTTGTGGAAGGCTACCCGGAACGTTTGACCCAAGTTAAACAATTTAAAGGCAATGCTACCAAATACTAATTGAGTGTATGTAAACTTCTGACCCACTGGGAATGTGATGAAAGAAATAAAAGCTGAAATAAATCATTATCTCTACTATTATTCTGACATTTCACATTCTTAAAATAAAGTGGTGATCCTAACTGACCTAAGACAGGGAATGTTTACTAGGATTAAATGTCAGGAATTGTGAAAAACTGAGTTTAAATGTATTTGGCTAAGGTATATGTACACTTCCGACTTCAACTGTATGTAGAAAATAAAGGTGTTGTTGGACCCTAGAGCAATTGTAAGAGTGGACCTGACTAATGTCCACATTATGGACCACCACAGGTGAGGGGTCACCAACAGATTTGGGGTCAAAAACTATTTCCTCTGTTTGCTTGACCACTGCACAAACCTCTGTATCTCTGATCTATACACAGTGATTTCAGTGTCTATACATTAGACCCAGACTGCCAGTATCATCAGAAAACTGGACAAATAGTTGTCAGGGTTTCTACTTGTACATTAATTTGTATACAGTGTGAATAGGATGGGTGAACTCTCAGTCTTGGGGGGCACCTTAATGACATTGGGCTCACACAGTGTCTCATTTACTCTGACCTGCTGGGTCCAATCAGTCAGAAATGAGTGATACCACCTGATGGTGTAGGGTTTGACTGACATCTGTCTGAGCTTACTGAGGAGGATGTGTGGCTGCAAGATGTGAAATGCTGAACTAAAATCCACAAATAGCAGTCGAGCATAGGCCTTGAGGTTCTCCAGATGTTGCAGGATGAGATGCACTATGCTGAGGATTGCTTCATCAGTGCCACGTTTGTATTTGGAAGTAAACTGATATGGGACCAACGGTGTGTTTAGTCTGACTGAAGCTTACACACCATGATATTTTCAAGACACTTCATTACAATGGAGGTCAGAGCAACAGGTCTACAGTCTTCGTTTTCTTTGGGAGATCGAAGGCTTTTGGGGAAGATGGTTGATGATTGGGAATGTACAGACCTCTGAAAGACAGGGACCCAGGCTGGTGTAAGTTCTTCAACATAAAGCAGAGATGCCATTGGGGCCTGTTGCCAGTTTGCTTAAAGACTATTGTGGCCTCTAGGGTTAAATTCTAACTTAGGGTCACAGCCATCAATAACAATGGTGTTGAGCATGTTAACACACGTTGCAGAGAAGTAATGTCAGTCAAACCATCTTTTCATCTGTTGTGTACAGTGGTTTTCTGGTGGGAGTCATATTTGTGATGGATTTTATTGTTAACTCTTGTCCTTGAATACTCTTATTCTAAGCTGGTTTGCTTCCCAATTCTACAAGAGTAATTATATTGAGCCAAAAACAATTGTATTGTCATCATCTGATTATAGTCAAATAAATGCAATGAGTTATAATAATTGGTTACATATCCTTTTAAGCGGTCCTTAATTACACTGTAACAAGTATTGTAGTTAACTGAAACAACTCATAGTTACAGTGTAATAACATGTAACTTTCCGAATGCAGTGTACTTCAAAATGTTTGTGAAAGTAATTGAAATAGTATTTGAACCCAGGTCTAGTTTCTAAGAAGGCAGAGCAGTTTGTGTGTTTTCATGACTGCGTGTGTGTGTGTGCACGCGTGTGTGAAGGTCGGTATGCTTGCTACCCGGTGCTCTGACATCCCTTCACCCCCTCCCCTTCCCGGTATATACACACACAGAGAGGGATTATGTGGCCACTCCCCACTAGCAGCAGCTGGAGAGTGTACATAATGAGGCCACTGTGTCGTTGCTTCGTCACCACTCTGCTCTGCTCTCTCACCGTTAGCCTGACTTGCTCCCTGCACCTACGTTACCTACTCACTAATATTAGAGCATGTACACATTTATTTTCCTTTTTTATGCTACAAAGTAGACCTAACTAATATTTACTTAATGAAATTGCAGTTACTCTCCAAGATGAAGTTCCAGTGGCTGTTGTGTGCCGTTAAACTGGAGATGACTTAGCCTACACATAACTGAGCTTACTGAGAGTGAGACTGAGACTTAACTGAAATGATTTACAAATAGTTGGACACTCATTTATATCATTTGCATATACACTACATGGCCAAAAGTATGTGGACATGCCTTCAAATTAGTGGATTTGGCCATTTCAGCCACACCCATTGCTGACAAGGGTATAAAAATTGAGCACACAGCCATGCAATCTCCATAGACAAACATTGGCAGTAGAATGTCCTGTACTGAAGAGCTCAGTGACTTTTTCAACGTGGCACCGGCATAGGATGCCACCTTACACCTGGAGTGGTGTAAAACTCGCCGCCGTTGGACTCTGGAGCAGTGGAAACGTGTTCTCTGGAGTGATTAATCACTCTTCACAATCTGGCAGTCCGACGGATGAATCTGGGTTTGGCGGATGCCAGGAGAACGCTACCTGCCCCAATGCATAGTGCCAACTGTAAAGGTTGGTGGAGGAGGAATAATGGTTCGGGCTAGGCCCCCTTAGTTCCAGTGAAGGGAAATAACGCTAAAGCATACAATGACATTCTCGACGATTCTGTGCTTCCAACTTTGTGGCAACAGTTTTGGGAAGGACTTTTCCTGTTTCAGAATGACAATGCCCCCGTGCACAAAGCAAGGTCCATACAGAAATGGTTTGTCGAGATCGGTGTGGAAGAACTTGACTGGCCTGCACAGAGCCCTGACCTCATCAAACACCTTTGGGATAAATTGGAACACCGACTGCGAGCCAGGCCTAATCGCCCAACATCAGTGCCTGACCTCAGCAATGTTCCAACATCTAGTGGAAAGCCTCCCCAGAAGACTGGAGGCTGTTATAGCAGCAAAGGGGGGACCAACTCCATATTAATGCCCATGATTTTGGAATGAGATGTTCGACGAGCAGGGGTCCTCATACCTTTGGCCATGTAGTGTATCAGTGGTAACATTTTTGCCCTCAATAGGCAAAATCTACCACAAACCCAAATCTGATTTGTGAAGGTGCTGTTGGGAAAATGCAAAACCGGAAAAACATCAAATTCTCTGCACACTTCCAGTCAGATACACATTTATTTTAATAGTTGCTAAGCTTTCGGTCAGTCGATCTTCATTAGAGCATCACATTTTGCTCTTGAAATTATGTCCCTTGAAGGCACTCAAAAGAAACCCAAAGCCTGACAATATTGCTTGGTGACATTGTAGTGGTGGGCTCAGACAGGGGAGCCTGAATAAACTAGGACTATGGGCTATTGAGTTAAAAAACGGTGCCTGCCTGTAAATTTGAGCTTACTGCTGGCCCAGTCAGCAAGCGTAAACAATTTACAGTCAACGACCGGGGCTGTGCCCTGCCAGGATTTTGACCTAGCTCTTGCAACATCACAATATCCTTCTCCCATCCGGCTCACCAGTCACTGAGCACTAGCACATGGGAAGGAGTGGCAGCCTGCCTCTCTCCTCTCCTCAAATCTGGCCAAGGTGACACAGCTGATTTTACCTCCAGCAGCCACGTTGCCTCCTCAGCCGTCCTGCTATGGTTTGTCTTGTTTTATTGATTGGGGGGAGGGTAGGGAAGGGAAGGGGGTTGAGGGATTAGCTCGGGAGAGGATGTTCCTAGGTGGGGTCCACAGTAGCCTAAGGTTATGAGTTGCTCAGGAAAGGTTTGGGGAGTTTTTGTGGGATAAGTTATAGCTCAGACACACCGGTAGAATTGTCAAACATTTGCCTGCCAACACTACTTAGCACCTCTGAACAGAGGAGTGTCGGCAGTCGATCTCTTTTGTGTTTACACAGCCAAGATTTTGAAGTTGTCAGCCACTCAGCCTTGTTCAAATATTCCAAACTAGAAGGTGGCAGTAGCTTTGTTTGGCAATGCAAGTCTGTGTGTTGCTTATGTTCTAGATTATAATGTTAGCTATGGCTGGGAATTGCCAGGGATCTCAAGATACGATATTATTACGATACTTAGGTGCCGATACTATATGTATTGCGATTCGATGTTCCAAACATATTGCTCACCAAATGTCTGCTGCAGAGGGACAAGAGACAGCCATGAGAAAATGTGTTTTGATCATAAGTAATTGAAATAAGTGCTGAAAACAAATTGGCTCCCTATTTAAAAAGAAGATGGAGAACAAGCTTTGAAGGACAAATACTGGACTTTTGGTGCAGGTACAGCCAACTAGCGCAAAAATAATATTGCGATATTGTCGATCCGATATATCGTCAAAAATAATATCCCGATATTTAACTGTATCGATTTTTTCCCCCCCATCACTAATGTTAGCTAGCTGTGCTAATGTTGCTATTTTGTAGAAAGACCTTATTGATACTAGCCAGATGGCCACAGCTAGATGACTATCTAGCAAGATGACAAATAAACGATTTAATTCACTGCCCATAATCCCATACTGCCAGCCGATAGCGAAATACTTAGCTAGCTAGCGTTAGCATATTCGCTAGCTAGCACAACATAGCTAGCTAGCTATGGACACTGCACTAACTTGGCAGCTAACATAGGCAGCCGTTTAATGGAAACTAACTAATTCTGATTTAACAATGTCAATACTAGCTACAGTGATTAGCTAACTTGGGAGAAGTATTTAGTGTTGTGTGCATTGCGTCTGTGCACTTAGCTAGCTACCATCCCATAGCCTACATTGCATATGAAGTGTGAATGTCTCATGACATTTAACTGTAGATGTACGGAGAAAATGCCCTCTTCTTTTCCTTTTTGTTGTCACTTCTGTGGCTCCCCCTCGTGGGGGTTCATGCTGTCTGATTGGCTCAAAGGCAAGTTGTTGGCCAATGACGAGCATTGCGATTCTGAAATCTTATCAGAAACATGTTGGGTCGTTTTCACAGCTTTGATGTCATCTGGACATTTTGCACATCAAATCTTTCCCGTTTAATTTTTTATTTATTTTTATTGTATTTTCTCCCCAGTCCCTAAACTTCGTTGCTTTGCGAAAGATGACAGAGACCTTTACCGATGTCAACTATCTATTACATTATTCTGTTGAGGAAGGGGTTATTTAGTCTTCTAGGGCAACATATAATGACAGAAGAGAAGCTACATGTATCTATTTGACTAACAAATAGCCGACCAAAATGTCGGAAATTATAAGCAGAAACATATCTAAATCAGGCAACAACAAAAAAATCCTGCACTTCCTGTCAACATTTTTTTCTACAGTCTTTGACTGTAGCCTATAGCACATTTTCTATATTTGCGGGTTAGGGTTAGATTTTCACTATCACATATAGTCGGGCGGTTGCAGATGGGTTATTAGTAAATGCGGGCGGGTGAGGGTGAACAAACAGCTGACCCGCGCACCACTAATAAGTACCTATCGGCAGTGAGGTTCTCAGTGTGTTTCATGCTTTAGGCATGTTAGTGAATGAAGCACATTGTGGTCTTTTCTTGTAGGTATTGGTTGGTGTGTGCATGAAGTTCAGTTTAGGCATGGTAGTCAATTTAGGGATTTCTATTTCAGACAGAGGCTAGTATGTTTCTGTGGCCATTTCCATTTTAGACATAAGCTAGTCACGTCATGGTGATGTTATCTGGATTTCTGTTGGTGGCATGGTCAGTAGGCTTGGGCGGTATACCCTATATACCGTATAAAGGGGTAATTTGAAATACCGCTGAAATGATTTTCAATACCATAAAAAAGTAATCACACCCCTTGACTTTTTCCAAATTTTGTTGTGTTACAAAGTGGGAATAAAATAGATTTCATTGTCATTTTTTTGTCAACGATCTACATAAAATACTATATAAAAGTGGAAGAAAAATTCGAACTTTGTATTTTTATTAAAATAAAATAAAACACTAATATCTTGATTAGATAAGTATTCAACTCTGAATCAATACATGTTAGAATCCCCTTGGCAGCGATTACAGCTGTGAGTCTTTCTGGGTAAGTCTTTGCGCACCTGGATTGCCCATTATTCTTTAAAAAATGATTCACGCTCTGTCAAGTTGGTTGTTGATCATTGCTAGACAAATAAACTCTGTAACTGTTTTAAAATCCCCATTGGCCTCATGGTGAAATCCCTGAGCAGTTTACTTCCTCTCAGTCAACTGAGTTAGGAAGGGCGCCTGTATCTTTGTAGTGACTGGGTGTATTGATACACCATCCAAAGTGTAATTAATAACTTCACCATGCTCAAAGGGATATTCCCCCCAAAATCATCTACCAATAGGTACCCTTCTTTGCGAACCATTGGAAAACCTCCCTGGTCTTGAATCTGTGCTTGAAATTCACTGCTCAATTGAGGGACCTTACAGATAATTGTATGTGTGGGGTACAGAGATGGGGTAGTCGTTTAAGCTTTTTGGTTACAGCAGAGACCATCAATCCCCTCCTGGATCGCGATCCCTGTTGTCTAAATTTGTTTTGTGGGTCAAATCATAAAAAAAAAAAAGTATTTTCCTACAGATAAAATTACATTTGGAAATAAATAACGCCCCTTGTGTCTGTAATACCATATACCTCGGTATGGTACAGGGGCGGTATGAAGGTATGTCAATCTGGATATCGCCCAACCTTGTATTTGTATGAAAAGGGTGGTATGCACACATCCATAAAATGTAGGATAATGTAGGGCATTTTCATGTAAAAAGCCCCATGAGCACTAGCATGTGAAGTTCATAGGAGCACATCAAATTTGGTTTCAAATGAAAGCTGAGTCTATATTTTTGATAAATTAAGGCATATATAAACTGTTCAATCATTTTCCATAGGAATAAGCTAAGCCTTTGGTTTCTGGTCAAAGAGATGGTAAAGGGGTCTTAGAAAACATCTAGCAGAAAAAGTCTTAAAAGGTATTAGAAATTCATTAAACACAATAATGTTGAAGTAAATACCCCTATTTAGTTTTGCAGAAATTAAAATAAAATCCAATTTTATTGGTCACATACACATATTTAGCAGATGTTATTGCGGGTGTAGCGAAATGCTTGTGTTCCTAGCTCCAACAGTGTAGTAGTATCTAACAATTCACAACAATACACACATCTAAAAGTAAAATAATGGAATTAAGAAATATATACAGTGCCTTCGGAAAGTATTCAGATGCCTTGACTTTTTCCACATTTTGTTATGTTACAGCCTTATTCTAAAATTGATTAAATTTTTTTTCCCCCCTCATCAATCTACACACAATACCCCATAATGACAAAGCAAAACATAGGTTTTTAGAAATTTCTGCAAATTAATTACAAATAAAAAATGGAAATATCTATTTCTATAAGTATTCAGACCCTGTACTTTGTTGAAGCACCTTTAGCAGCGATTACAGCCTCGAGTCTTCCTGGGTATGACGCTACAAGCTTGGCACACCTGTATTTGGGGAGTTTTTCCCATTCAAGCTCTGTCAGGTTGGATGGAGAGTGTTGCTGCACAGCTATTTTCAGGTCTCTCCAGAGATGTTCGATCGGGTTCAAGTCCGGGCTCTGGCTGGGCCACTCTAGGACATTCAGAGACTTGTCCCGAAGCCACTCCTGCTTTGTCTTGGCAGTGTGCTTAGGGTCGTTGTCCTGTTGGAAGGTGAACCTTCACCCCAGTCTGAGGTCCTGAGCAGGTTTTCATCAAGGTTCTCTCTGTACTTTGCTCCGTTCATCTTTGCGTCGATCCTGACTAGTCTCCCAGTCCCTGCCAATGAAAAACATCCCCACAGCATGATGCCGCCACCACCATGCTTCACCGTAGGGATGCTGCCAGGTTTCCTCCAGATGTGATGCTTGGCATTCAGGCCAAAGAGTTCAATATTGGTTTCATCAGTACACTCCTGAGTGGCGCAGTGGTCTAAGGCACTGCATCGCAGTGCTAACTGTGCCACTAGAGATCCTGGTTCGAATCCAGGCTCTGTCGCAGCCGGCCGCGACCGGGAGACTCATGGGCGGCGCACAATTGGCCCAGCGTTGGCCCCCAGGTAGGAGAGGGAATGGCCGGCAGGGATGTAGCTCAGTTGATAGAGCATGGCGTTTGCAACGCCAGGGTTGTGGGTTCGATTCCCACAGGGGGCCAGTATAAAAAAAAATATATAAAAAAATATGTATTCACTAACTGTAAGTCGCTCTGGATAAGAGCGTCTGCTAAATGACTAAAATGTAAATGTAATCAGACCAGAGAATCTTGTTTCTCATGATCTGAGAGTTTTTTAGGTGCCTTGTGGCAACTCCAAGCGGGCTGTCATGTGCCTTTTACTGAGGACTGGCTTCCGTCTGGTCACTCTACCATAAAGGCCTGATTGGTGGAGTGCTGCAGAGATGGTTGTCCTTCTGGAAGTTTCTCCCATCTCCAGAGAGGAACTCTAAAGATCTGTCAGAGTGACCATCGGGTTCTTGGTCACCTCCCTGATCAAAGCCCTTCTCCCCCGATTGCTCAGTTTGGCAGGGCGGCCAGCTCTAGGAAGAGCGTTGGTGGTTCCAAACTTCTTCTATTTAAAAATGATGGAGGCCACTGTTTTCTTGGGGACCTTCAATGCTGCAGAAATCTGTGCCTCGACACAATCCTGTCTCGGCGCTCTACGGACAATTCCTTCAACCTCATGGCTTGGTTTTTGCTCTGACATGCGCTGTCAACTGTGGGACCTTATATAGACAGGTGTGTGCCTTTCCAAATCATGTCCAATCAATTGAATTTACCACAGGTGGACTCCAATCAAGTTGTAGAAACATCTCAAGGATGATCAATGGAAACATTTGCTAAAATGTCTAAAAACCTGTTTTCTCTTTGTCATTATGGGGTATTGTGTGTCGATTGCTGAGGAAAATGTTTTATTTAGTCAATTTTAGAATAAGGCTGTAACGTAACAAAATGTGAATACTTTCCGAAGGCACTGTAAATATTAGGACGAGCAAAGGTCAGCCTCGAAACCTTAATGACTTGGAGAAGATCTGCAAAGAGGAGTGGGACAAAATCCCTCCTGAGATGTGTGCAAACCTGGTGGCCAACTACAAGAAACGTCTGACCTCTGTGATTTCCAACAAGGGTTTTGCCACCAAGTACTAAGTCATGTTTTGCAGAGGGTCAAATACTTATTTCCCTCATTAAAATGCAAATCAATTCATAACATTTTTGACATGTGTTTTTGTGGATTTTTTTGAGATGAGTAAAGCAGTATGTAAACATTATTAAAGTGACTATTGTTCCATTATTAAAGTGGCCAGTGATTCTATGTATATAGGACAGCAGCCTCTAAGGTGCAGGTTTGAGTAACTGAGTGGTAGCCGGCTAGTGATGGCTATTTAACAGTCTGATGGCCTTGAGATAGAAGCTGTTTTTCAGTCTCTTGGTCCCAGCTTTGATGCACCTGTACTGACCTTGCCTTCTGGATGATAGTGGGGTGAACAGGCCGTGGCTCGGGTGGTTGATGTCCTTGATGATCTTTTTGGCCTTCCTGTGACATCTGGTGCTGTAGGTGTCCTGGAGGGCAGGCAGTGTGCCCCCGGTGATGCGTTGGGCAGACCTCATCACCCTCTGGAGAGCCCTGCGGATGCGGGCGGTGCAGTTGCCATACCAGGCAGTGATACAGCCTGACAGGATGCTCTCAATTCTGCATCTGTAAAAGTTTGTGAGGGTCTTAGGGGCCAAGACACATTTCTTTAGCCTCCTGAGGTTGAAGAGGCGCTGTTGCGCCTTCACCACACTGTCTGTGTGGGTGTACCATTTCAGATTGTCAGTGATGTGTACGCTGAGGAACTTGAAGCTTTTCACCTATAGAAATGAGAAAATATCTTAAAGATATGATAATGAAAAGTTCACATAAGTAACATGTAAATTAGTTAGTGTTTTTACTGATAATTTGGTAACAGAATGACCAAAAAATCAGGAACAGAATGACTGAATTGGCTACAATGGGAATTCATAGTAATCACAAACCACGTTTTGTTCCACTGTATGTATCATAACATATATAACTGTTTTCTTTCTCTTTCTGTCATGTGTGGACAATCCCCCCCTCTCTCCCTGTCTCTCTCTTATCTTTCTCCAGTTAATGTCACCTCTCCCGGCTCTTACTGACACCTACCCATGAGCCCACCCCTTTTAAAAATGTAACCAGCCATCTCACCCACTGAGCACCGACTGACAAAGGAAAAGTTGTTGAAATTTTGTCCGTCCAAATCTGAACCAATCAAAGACATCTGTTTCACAAGTTTGGACAGCACAGTACTGTACTTTACTGTACTGAAATGTAATGTGCTGTACTGTGATCTGTGATACTGTGAGACATATTTTCAATCTTAATTTGGAGTAGATATGTAAAAGGTTTTGGAAAACATGGTCACATTAAAAACTGAGGGAGATTTGACCGTCATTCTGTTACCAAACTTTACATCTGCACTGTTTTTTCGAGTAAATGTGTTTTTGTAAAATTATCACTGGAAATTGATAAAAGTAGTCCTTGTGCATACAGTTGTATGGTTTAACTTTGCAATCAATGGTTTTTGTTTGGCATACTTTTAAAAATCTGAGTCTCAGTGTCATTCTGTTACCGTGGAGTTGCCCAGAACAATATCATTGTATTTGTATGATTAAATTCAGACTCTCACTAGTTAATAGTTGAATTACTGTTTGTCTTTGTATTTTGGCTTTTGGCCAGATGAGACTGAACGTTATAGTACTTCCTGTATGTATGTTTGAGTTGGCATGCCATGCATACTGGTACTTAAAGTATGTATGTGGTCTGTTTGTGCTTTTGCCTACTCCATTGTCATTGTCAAGCCAAACATAGCATGACAATTCCATAAGGAGTTGGAAAGAGAGCAGAAAGAGCAAAAAAAAAGCCAGTATAGTCTGCCCTCTATTTCTAATAGCAAGCTCTTTTTTGGCATTCATCATGTTTATTGTGGGTTAGATTCCTGCACAGTTAATGCATGTGTTAACTGTGTAAGGCCGGAATACAAGTGATTGTTAATCAGCCTCAAATCGCATAATGTTCCCTGCGAATGTGTATTTGGTGGTTTGACTTCTCAGCAACATTTTTCATTGGATATTGATGCAAAACCATACCTAACAGTTGGTAGCACTTCTTCTCAAAATGAACGACACGGTTTTGTAGTATTCCACCTAACTGTCTTAAACTCACTATATCATAAATTAGATTTTTGGTAATGCGTAAACAAATAATATTTTCGAAATGCTATGAAAATTCTAAACTTTTATTTAGAATTATCAAGGGATTGCATGTGTTAAATATCTGCCTTCCAGCCTAACCCAGCCTGTTTCTTCACTGTCCTGTATGTCTGTCCCGCAGCATAACCCAGCCTGTCTCACTGTCCATGTCTCACACAGCCTAAGCTAGGGCTGTCCCCTTTGGCCTCGTCCCCTGGCTCTGAGGAGGTGTCCTGCCACGTCTCCATGTCGTCGCCCCCAGCCTCCCAGTCCCAGTCGCGGGTGAAGTATGTGTCCCTGGGTGTGCTGGTGCTGCAGACCACCTCGTTGGTGCTCACTATGAGGTACTCGCGCACGCTGCAGGGCGAGGGGCCCCGCTACCTAGCCTCCTCAGCCGTGGTTTCGGCCGAGATGCTCAAGATCCTCACCTGCCTGCTGCTCGTCTTCTACGACCACAGTGAGTATAGTGATCGATCTGGCTGTCCGTGTTCCCGGCTTTCTGTCTGTCTGTAACACAGTGAATGGATGAACAATGACAACAAAGAAAATATTACTACAGTCTCTTTGTCTATCTATCTTGTTCTTAGGATTCAGTGTGTGAGTGTTAAATCTTTGTTTCTCTTTCTGTCAGGCTTCAGTGTTCGGGCGTTGAATCGTGTGCTGAATGAAGAGATTCTTAATAAGCCCATGGAGACGTTGAAGCTGGCCATCCCATCAGGCATCTACACACTCCAGAACAACCTGCTTTATGTCGCCCTGTCCAACCTGGATGCTGCTACCTACCAGGTGAGAGACGTGACGTGTGCGCTTGTATGTGGCAACATGTATAAGGGGAACAAAAGTGGACCAAGAATGGAGCCCTGAGGGACTCCACACTCCATTTCATGTCCAGTTTTTGACTGGCAGGAGTTTAAATCGATATTGTCCCCAACCAGGTGACGTACCAGCTGAAGATCCTGACCACAGCACTGTTTTCAGTGTCCATGCTGGGGAAGAGACTGGGGTTCTACCAGTGGCTCTCCCTGCTCATCCTCATGACTGGTATCGCTCTCGTACAGGTGACAAGACTAAACACACCCCACAAGTCAATAACTTCTCATTCATACCAAATCTATGAAAGTTGGTTGGTTTTAGGTCTGTTTGGATGTGTTTTTGTCTCTGATTAGTCATGGACTTTTGTGTATCCACATTAGGGAGGTAGAAGTCTAAAGTTCACATTTTTTTCAGAATCATTTGCATAATTCAGTGGTAACATGATCTCCATGAAAAGTTTATAGAATTTTGCAACCTTACTCCACATGCACATCCTTGTTTGTGGGTGTTACATACTGAATGTTGTTGATGTACTGTGTGTTTGTCTCTGCAGTGGCCTACAGAGTCTATGGGTGGGCCATCTCAGAGGCCTCTGTCTGCAGGCTCCCAGTTAGTAGGTGTGATAGCCGTACTGATAGCCTGCTTCTCCAGTGGTTTCGCTGGAGTCTACTTTGAGAAGATCCTCAAAGAAACCAAACAGAGTGTGTGGGTCCGCAACATCCAGTTAGGTCAGCATCACTGGAATCTGTGTATGTGTGTATGTGTATCCTTGAGTGTGTCTCTTTGTGTATGCATGTTTGTTTCATTGATAAATTCTACATAAACTGTACTTCACACTGTCTTTCTGGCTCTTGGTATGTGTAAATATTTTTCCACTTTCTCTATAAAGAACACACCATTATATTTAATGGTCTCCATGTAATCAAGTGAGTTTTATAGCTCCTCAGAAATGTAAAAAATGAAATAATTTACTTCATTTAAACCCAATGTATTCACACAACAGTATAGCAACTTTAGGTTGGAGGCACCATCCCATAGCCCTTGTAATTTAAATCATGTAGCTATTAACAGTAGATATTGTCACTAAGTCTTAGGCAATGTTCTGGTGCCAAAATGCTGGTCTTAGCTCATTAAACCATAAACTATACAAGCATGTAATTATAAACCATGGCAAACAATGGAATGCTTAACAATTATTTTAAAGAATCCTCCCTCAAAACCTCACCCATTTCTCTCTCTTTCTCTCTCTCTCTCTCTCTCTCTCTCTCTCTCTCTCTCTCTCTCTCTCATTTTCTCTCTCTATCACGTATTGACACTCTCACACACACACACTCACACACGTACATACACACACACAATTACACATGCACACACACAATCACCATATACGTTGCTGCTACTATTTATCATATGTATCCTGCTGCTCAGTCACTTCTCCCTCTGATTACATCTACATACTGTAACTACCTCAAGTATCACCAGTATCCCTGCACATTGATATTGGTACTGGTATTGACCTTGTGTGTATATACACTGCTCAAAAAAATAAAGGGAACACTTAAACAACACAATGTAACTCCAAGTCAATCACACTTCTGTGAAATCAAACTGTCCACTTAGAAAGCAACACTGATTGACAATACATTTCACATGCTGTTGTGCAAATGGAATAGACAACAGGTGGAAATTATAGGCAATTAGCAAGATACCCCCAATAAAGAAGTGGTTCTGCAGGTGGTGACCACAGACCACTTCTCAGTTCCTATGCTTCCTGGCTGATGTTTTGGTCACTTTTGAATGCTTTCACTCTAGTGGTAGCATGAGACGGAGTCTACAACCCACACAAGTGTATGTCAGCGTAGTGTCCAGAGCATGGAGGCGCTACCAGGAGACAGGCCAGTACATCAGGAGACGTGGAGGAGGCCGTAGGAGGGCAACAACCCAGCAGCAGGACCGCTACCTCCGCCTTTGTGCAAGGAGGAGCAGGAGGAGCACTGCCAGAGCCCTGCAAAATGACCTCCAGCAGGCCACAAATGTGCATGTGTCTGCTCAAACGGTCAGAAACAGACTCCATGAGGGTGGTATGAGGGCCCGACGTCCACAGGTGGGGGTTGTGCTTACAGCCCAACACCGTGCAGGACGTTTGGCATTTGCCAGAGAACACCAAGATTGGCAAATTCGCCACTGGCGCCCTGTGTTCTTCACAGATGAAAGTAGGTTCACACTGAGCACGTGACAGATGTGACAGAGTCTGGAGACGCCGTGGAGAACGTTCTGCTGCCTGCAACATCCTCCAGCATGACCGGTTTGGCGGTGGGTCAGTCATGGTGTGGGGTGGCATTTCTTTGGGGGGCCGCACAGCCCTCCATGTGCTCGCCAGAGGTAGCCTGACTGCCATTAGGTACCGAGATGAGATCCTCAGACCCCTTGTGAGACCATATGCTGGTGCGGTTGGCCCTGGGTTCCTCCTAATGCAAGACAATGCAAGACTCCTAATGCACCTCATGTGGCTGGAGTGTGTCAGCAGTTCCTGCAAGAGGAAGGCATTGATGCTATGGACTGGCCCGCCCGTTCCCCAGTCCTGAATCCAATTGAGCACATCTGGGACATCATGTCTCGCTCCATCCACCAACGCCACGTTGCACCACAGACTGTCCAGGAGTTGGTGGATGCTTTAGTCCAGGTCTGGGAGGAGATCCCTCAGGAGACCATCCGCCACCTCATCAGGAGCATGCCCAGGCGTTGTAGGGAGGTCATACAGGCACGTGGAGGCCACACACACTACTGAGCCTCATTTTGACTTGTTTTAAGGACATTACATCAAAGTTGGATCAGCCTGTAGTGTGGTTTTCCACTTTAATTTTGAGGGTGACTCCAAATCCAGACCTCCATGGGTTGATAAATTTGATTTCCATTGATAATTCTTGTGTGATTTTGTTGTCAGCACATTCAACTATGTAAAGAAAAAAGTATTTAATAAGATTATTTCATTCATTCAGATCTAGGATGTGTTGTTTAACTGTTCCCTTTATTTTTTTGAGCAGTGTATATATATATTTTTTGTGTGTGTTTATTTTACCTGACTTAGTATTATTGATTCCATGCTCTTTTAAAGACACTTTTCTATATCTTTTTTTTAAATATTGAATACTGCATTGTTGAGGAAGAGCTTGCAAGTTAGCATTTCACTACACTGTTTACACCTGCTGTATCCTGTGCATGTAACAAATAAACTTTGATTTGATCTCTTTCCCTCTCCTAGGTTTGTTTGGCCTGGTGTTTGGTCTAATTGGAGTGTTTGTGTACGACGGAGAGAGAGTGAAGGAGTCCGGAATGTTCCAAGGTTACAACTCAATCACCTGGACCGTTGTAGCCCTGCAGGTAGTGTACATATGCTTAAGTTATCGTTTCAAAAAGCGTATACATTTTATTATAACATAGGCCAGGGGTCGGCAACCTTTTTTGTGTGGAGTGACAATTTACAATTTATCCTACCATTTCTAATGATCTGTGTGCCAGTTATGATTTTCATATGTGCATTACAACTAATTGTGTCTATTGAATATCTAATTGCCCGAAAAACAGGAAGAATTCCATCAAACTCGCTAAACAGAGGCGCTGTCCATTAGCACCACGGACTTGACCTTGGAACATAGATTCTCCTGGTGAATGATACAGTGACATTTAACCACGAGGTGGCCAATCTTGTCTTCATGCAGCTTTTGCGAATCCTTTATGTTTCCCCACCATAGCGGGGGCACCGTCAGTTGTAGCAGTTTTTAATATCGACACCTCTCTCCTCAAAATGATCTGTGAAGGCTTTTGCTACATCTTCCCCTTTAGTAGTACCATGCGAGGGTTTTAGACAAAGCAGCTCCTCACGTACCTGCTCTGAGTCACAGTATCTTGCAACAACTGCCAGATGTGGAATGTCATTCACATCCACACTCTCATCAAGAGCCACACTAAACATAGGTGCATCTTGAATCTTTTATTTTTTACCCCTTTTTCGATCTTGTCTCATCGCTGCAACTCCCCAACGGGCTCAGGAGGCAAAGGTCGAGTCATGTGTCCTCCGAAACATGACCCACCAAACTGCACTTCTTAACACCCGCCCGCTTAACCCGGAAGCCAGCCGCACCAATGTGTCGGAGGAAACACTGTTCAACTGACGACGAGGTCAGCCTGCAGGCGCCCGGCCCGCCACAAGGAGTTGCAAGAGAGCGATGAGCCCCAGATCGAGGGAGATTATCAGTGGTCTTGTATGTCTTCCATTTCCTAATAATTGCTCCCACAGTTGATTTCTTCAAACCAAGCTGCTTACCTATTGCAGATTCAGTCTTCCCAGCCTGGTGCAGGTCTACAATTTTGTTTCTGGTGTCCTTTGACAGCTCTTTGGTCTTGGCCATAGTGGAGTTTGGAGTGTGACTGTTTGAGGTTGTGGACAGGTGTCTTTTATACTGATAACAAGTTCAAACAGGTGCCATTAATACAGGTAACGAGTGGAGGACAGAGGAGCCTCTTAAAGAAGAAGTTACAGGTCTGTGAGAGCCAGAAATCTTGCTTGTTTGTAGGTGACCAAATACTTATTTTCCACCATAATTTGCAAATAATAATAATTACAGGCCTCTCTCATCTTTTTAAGTGGGAGAACTTGCACAATTGGTGGCTGACTAAATACTTTTTTTTCCCCACTGTAACTTTGGTGCGAAAAGTGCAAATCAATCCCAGAACAACAGCAAAGGACCTTGTGAAGATGCTGGAGGAAACAGGTACAAAAGTATCTATATCCACAGTAAAACGAGTCCTATATCGACATAACCTGAAAGGCCGCTCAGCAAAGAAGAAGCCACTGCTCCAAAACCGCCATAAAAAAGACAGACTACGGTTTTCAACTTCACATGGGGACAAAGATCGTCCTTTTTGGAGAAATGTCCTCTGGTCTGATGAAACAAAAATAGAACTGTTTGGCCATAATGACCATCATTATGTTTGGAGGAAAAAGGGGGATGCTTGCAAGCCGAAGAACACCATCCCAACCGTGAAGCATGGGGGTGGCAGCATCATGCTGTGGGGGTGCTTTGCTGCAGGAGGGACTGGTGCACTTCACAAAATAGATGGCATCATGAGGAAGGAAAATTATGTGGATATATTGAAGCAACATCTCAAGACATCAGTCAGGAAGTTAAAGCTTGGTCGCAAATGGGTCTTCCAAATGGACAAGCATACTTCCAAAGTTGTGGCAAAATGGCTTAAGGACAACAAAGTCAAGGTATTGGAGTGGCCATCACAAAGCCCTGACCTCAATCCTATAGAAAATGTGTGGGCAGAACTGAAAAAGTGTGTGCGAGCAAAGAGGCCTACAAACCTGACTCAGTTACACCAGCTCTGTCAGGAGGAATGGACCAAAATTCACCCAACTTATTGTGGGAAGCTTGTGGAAGGCTACCCGAAACGTTTGACCCAAGTTAAACAATTTAAAGGCAATGCTACCAAATACTAATTGAGTGTATGTAAACTTCTGACCTACTGGGAATGTGATGAAAGAAATAAAAGCTGAAATAAATCATTCTCCCTACTATTATTCTGACATTTCACATTCTAAAAATAAAGTGGTGATCCTAACTGAGCTAAAACAGGGAATTTTTACTAGGATGAAATGTCAGGAATTGTGAAAAACTGAGTTTAAATGTATTTGGCTAAGGTGTATGTAAACTTCCCACTTCAACTGTATTCTGACTATTCACTTTAGGTGTGTGTGCACAGTTGTGTATGAGAGAGAAAGAAAATTAAATAAGAGAGAGGCAAAGTAAGTGAATGTTTGTTCATGCTTGAATGCCTATGTAAATGTGTGCATTTATGTGTGACTGGTTGTGTGTATTCTGTCTTCCATCAAATCCATGTCCTCTGTGTGTTCTTTGTGTTTCCAGGCTCTGGGTGGGTTGGTCATAGCAGCAGTCATTAAGTATGCAGACAACATCCTGAAGGGCTTTGCCACGTCACTCTCCATCATCCTGTCAACACTCATATCCTACTTCTGGTTGAAGGACTTCGACCCAACCAGGTACACACACACACACTTTGATAAATAATTTGGCCAGGTCGGTCTTGGACAAAAGGTTCACGTCTCCACAGAGAGATAAGTATATAAAACGATACAAAGCATCAAGGGCGTTTTCACATATAAATGACCTGTATTATCTAGATCCTGGAGCATTTGGTACCCTGATCCGTGCTATAAAGCATATGTGAAACACAAAAGAGAAGCCTGCCCCAAACCAATCTTGGTCCCTTCCCTGCCCATCCAATATCCAGGACCAGAGTACAAGCAGTTGTTCAAGTCATCTGCACCAGGGAGCTGAATTCATATGTGAAAACGCCCTGATTATACATTTCTGCCTACAGCTCTAACAACGTCCTCTTTCTCTCTCTCCCAGTGTGTTCTTCCTGGGAGCAGTGCTGGTCATTGCTGCCACCTTCCTTTACAGCTACGAGGGCAAGAGGCCTGCCATCAACCGTAGCAAAGTATAGAGGGAGATCCATCACCCACAGCCTTGGAACTCCAAAGAAGAGACACACAGGGCAAGATGGATGGAGGAATATGTTGCTGAGAAGTGGTGCTGAGCAATTAACCAAAATGTCGGTTATTTTTCCATTTTAAAACAACTAATTGACTGACCTTAGATCAATTATTTGAATTCCATTTCACTGCAGTTTCTCTAGAGATAAATCAGATCATGCAAGAACTGTGCGATGTAGTAGGGAGTTGAAGTTTCCAACAGGCCAATGTTCTACATAGTTTAGCATAGAAAACGTGATAATTATCTACAAAGACCATAATTCATTGCGCGGCTACTTGTCTGGTCTGTTTTTTTTTTGCCTGCTAGGAAGAGACAGAGGAATGCGCAATCAAGAGTGCATACATAAGAGAGCAGCTGCGTCGTGAGATATTGGTATTCCGCAGTCATAAAAGTATGCCTTATTTACTTTGAAGAACTATTAAAATAGTGATTTTGTCAGCGCGCTTAAGCAGCAGTTCTATAGAGATGAGATGATGACTTTGAATGAAATAATGTCATCAAATAAAACAAATGTAATATACACAACAACTGAAATATTTTATTAAAGTAATGTGAATAACTGATAGTTAATAAGTGATAAGCAGTAATGGGCAGTCACTACCATCATGGGACTTTTATTAATTGTAACATTCTGTGTTACAGCATTCAACCCACGTAATATATCTGCTAAATATCTGTATGTGACCAATAAAATTAGATTTGATTTAATGCATAGTGCATTTAATGTAAAATATCTTGATTCTTTTTAAATAATTGAACCGAAGCGACCTCAAAAAACAATAATCGCTCCGCACTAGTGAGAAGGTCCGTGTAGTCAAGGAGGAGCACAACTCCTGGAAAAGGAATGTAGGCGGCAGGAGTCCTAAAATGTTTAATGTACACAACAACAGATAGGAATCGCCTGAAGACTGAGACAAACAACACAGACAAGGTTTTAACTGTCCAATACTGGTACTAGTAGTCAAGATGGAGGTCAACATTTGATAATGATGATTTAGCATTTATAAAGCTCCTTATTGAAATTCAAAGCGCTTTACATGCATGGGGGTAATAATGCAACCACACTCTCCCACAGTGACGCCATCAAGTTCTTGATCGAACAGGCTCATGAAGGTGACTTCTCCACAGTTCACACTTGTATGCACGTCACCCCCCCCCCCCCCCATGTCATGGAGCTGAAGCTACTATGATGCCTATGCAGGGCATATGAAGGGTTCTGCTCACATGTGACCTCTCACCTTTCACCTCAGGGCTGATAGAGCCAAACTCAACAAAGCATGGAATCATCGGAAAAATGACTTTACAGGGAACAACGAGAATTCATGGATGAATCCAAGAATTCACTGCCAAAGTTACTGTTTTTTAAATATTCAATTTTTGTATATTTTATCATGATTTTGGGGAGTAGGGGAACAGGAATTTGTAGAATGAATATATTTAAATGAATGGAATGCCTCACAGGTTAACGCCCCTCATTTGTTTTTGAGTGACAGCTCCACCTAGTGGGAGCGTCGGGCTGTAGCACATTTACTGCAGAGGGGAGTGGTTGAGACCAATGACTGTAGAGATGCAGGATGTCCTTTTATTGGGGACAGGGAGGAAAAAGATTAAAGGAAGGAATGCTTTGAACTTGCCGCTCATTGTCCGGCCATTCAGATCCAAAGAATTACACATCCAATTGCTGATGTTTTTATGCAAAACTGGCCTGTCATGCAAGATAAAATGAATAAATTAAGTGATCAAATGAGAAATAAGGGTCTAAACAGATATTTTGTATTGAAAGAGCTAGTATTGTGTATGTTATTTCATCTAGGTATGAAATCCCAAAGCAGGACTGATTGATGAGCAAGAGTTCATAAATTATTTGATGTTTCTCAACAACTGGGTCATATTCATGAGGCACCAAACGGAACAAAATGGGCGGAAACAGGGACGGACTACCCGAACTTGTCCAATAAGAAATGCGTTTTGTGTTGGAAAAACATTTTGCTGCGGTGTGCTCTAATGAAGGCGATCCTGGTTCCTATGGAGCCGAGTTTAGACAAACCAAACCAGTCTCTATAGCAACAGATCACCGAATATGTTTGGTACCAATTCAAAAGTTCATAAACTGTGTTCATATAATATATGAACACAAAAGCCATCATTGTGAATATTACCTCCAACCTGTCTTTCCTGATCATGTTTCCTTCTATATCTCTCGGTCAACAGTCCCTCTGTGTTTGCATAGTCTTGAAGTGGAGATGAGGGATTGTAGGCATGCAGAGAGAAAATGATGGAGTGATGAGAGGGAGAGAAATGGACAGACAGATGGGAAGGTGACGACTGAAACTGGTGAGCAGCACAGATGGAGCATGAATCATGTGACATTGTGTCATATGGCAGGGGCTCCTCTGGATGAACCCGCTAGCCCAGACTATTGCCATAATAGTGTACTGTGGTGCTATGGCCCAATCCCAAATCAACCCCTAGCCCCTAACCGAAGGCACTTTGTGTAGATCTGAAAGGATTGTATAGATAAGCAATATGGGTAGGGGCTAGCAGGTTGGATTTAGAATTGGACATTCATGTGTGTGCAGGTAGATACTCAACTCACACCAGAAAACCCACACCTTTAACCTTTCTATGTTTCAAAGTGAGTGGATAGACAATGGCGTATTTCAATAAGACTACAATTAGCCCATTTCTTTTTAGAACTTTATGCCAAGTAGGTGCTCTTAATACAATCTGATTGATGTGAGTTGATCTTAAACTAACAGAAGATTCATATAATATGTTTTGCCTCTTATAATTAAATATCTTAACAATGTGTTCTTAAAGTGTTGTATGTTAAAGGCCATTATGTCCATAATTGGCACTGAGGAGGTTTTCCAGCTTGCAGGATATCATGGCCAATGTAAGAAGTTCCATTCCATTCAAGTGTGATCAGCTGATACAAAATACTATTCTTATTCCAGTCAAAGACCGTTTTCTCTCTCATGCAATAAGGTCTACTGTAGGATACAGGATGCAGTTCTGTGTTCAGTCCACCTCAATGGAACTCCGATAGCTCTGTCCCTTTCTTTCCAAAGGCAGATAGAACTCTAGTACAGCACTGTGGCCGTCCAAAAACAGTCGGACTCAATCAAACGCGGATGCAGTGCTGAGCCTGCCTCCGAAACCAGTCTAGCTCTAGACTTCCGCTGTGTCAATTCCAATGCAGTCCAGTCCATTTTTGATAAGGGAACTCATCATTTCCCTCCTCTGCGATGGGCCACACTTCCTCATTACCATGAACTAATCACATTGCTCTTTCTCAGTCTTTACAACCTTATTTGGGCGGTATCACCACTAGGGGCGCCCCTCTGCGGGGCCTCCACATCAGCACTTGGGCGTCATTGGCATTGGGTTGTCCTAGGGCGTTGGGGGGTATTGGCTCCTGGTAGTTGAGAATGTGGGGTTGCTCCTGGTGAGGACGGCATACTAGGGAGGCCCGGGAGCCCAGGGGCATGTCAGGGTCCACGGCAATGTCCACCCGCATCCGCCACCGCACCGTCTGCAGCACGATGCGCTCCTGGAAAGTCCGAAAAATTATAATAGTAAAGTTAACTTTTATAGCAACTTTCATGTAATATGCTGCAACCCAAAGTGCTTTACAGTTAGCACTTACAGCAGTGTTTCACAATCTGTAGCCTACTTTGACCCCAAGGTTGTACATTTCTGTTCTAGTCTAGAACTAACACTGAGCTACAACATACATGTACAGTCCTGGGGGTACTCCAGGAACATAATGGAAAACACTCATTTAAAGGGATAGTTCACTTCACAGTTTGTCAGATGTTTTCAGACAAAGGTCAGACCTCAAGTATGTTGGGATGAGTCCACATTGCACACACCATTCGTTGTGTCCCTCAAACTAATTAGATGGTGCTAATCTTTCCCATTCATTTGGGATTGAGCTACATATGGTGTGGGATGTGTGGGATGTGGATTTATATTGAGATTAGACCACTTTAGAAGTCTGAGAACATCTACCAACTTTGATTTTTAAGTGAACTATCCCTTTAAGATAATAAAACATACAACTAAACAGAACAGTACACAAAATCCAAGGAGGTCCATCTTCTGAAGCCTACCTTGGTGACAGAGTTGATGGCAACCAGCCAGGTGATGAAGCTCTGGTCTCGGGTGATGTGTGACAGCATGGGTGTGTTGCTGTTGCTGATGGGCACGGCCCAGGTCACACTGGGGTAGAAATTGTCATTCATGCTGACTGTGAGGCGCGACGGTTTGGACGTGGGGCCCGTAAGGGTAACCGTCTCAGTGGTGTTGCCATACCAGGGGTAGCTGACCCCATCCGAATCGCTGATGGCCTTGACCCGGCCCTCACGGAGCTCTGGTAACTCCCAGCTGGACCTTGGGTAGTGGACATGCAGAGAGAATGTCTTAGTAATATACAAAACAATACAACAGAACATGATATATGTGCAAGACCTCACTTAATGGGACTCTGTTTTTATAGTAGGCCATGCATGGCTATAATTTCACAGGCGCTAGAAATTCACCCAGGTCTACAACTGATACAAACAGACAGTATTACAGCGCACATGTGATGGACTAGGATTGACTGGCCAAGTGACTCAAGACTGTGTTAGCCCACTGAACTAAAGGCTAGGCCAATACACACACACACACACACACACTACGCCCACAGCACTTAAGTGTGTGTGTGTGTGTGTGTGTGTGTGTGTGTGTATGTGAGAGAGTGTGTCAGAGTATGAATGAGTGGCATTTCGAGATGACTGATGGTAGATGACAACAGCTCAGAACTTACATGCCAATGTCCCCATAATTATTGTAGAACTCCATTTGTGTACAAGCCTGGATCCAACCCACCACCCAGGTCTCATTGCGGGGCACCGGAGGCATCACGATCCCGGCAGAGGCCCTGAAGTAAGGTGTCTTATACCGCAGCACTATGGGCGAGTTCTCCTCTATCACCGTTGGGCACTGGTCAATGGAGGCCGACACCTCGTAGACTACAATGTTCTCCCTTCTAATGCGCGGCTTGCAGGCAATGCTCTGGATACAGCCCATTGTGCTGGCAAGTAGCAGAGTAAGCAGAACCAGAGACGGAGGAAGAAGATGATACCTGACCAGTATGCACATCAGTCCCTCTCGGATTCCATCCAGCTTGTAAATCAATATCAATCTTTTCATTTACCCATCACTGATGAGGGCAAATTACTGGGTAGAAGAAAACGAAATAGAGACATCATTTTGAATACAGACATTCCATATCAAATCAAGCAGTTGTTTTCAAGCATTTTTCCGCACCGGGGAAATGGAACGTTAATGTAGGAGCGGAATGGAGAGTGCGTGTGGGGAAGGTACACTGAACAGCTCCCCGCAGCCTTCCCCGATGTGACTGTTGAGTGCCGCACTGCCCTTGGTGCTTGTCCCCAGAAACTGAAATTGGGCCTCCCCCGGGATGCTGCTTACTCTCTGCGTGTCCGACGTCCCCCTTCCTTTTCGAGTCCACGCGTCCGGCTGCAGGTCGGTGCCCTTTGATCCTGCTCCTTCGGCTCAGCGTTGTCATGTCAGTGGCGACCGGGCAGCAGGTGCGTCAATGGGGGTGTTCGGGTGCCTTTGTTTGAATGGCTTGCATAGCCCTGTTATTTGTACGGCGCCCTCAAATGAGATTGTCTTGGTCGTCACAACAAGAAGACGTTATACAATGGCTTATATCCTACCTAAAACCGATGATAGTAGGGTAATTATAGCCTATAGGCTTTATAAATCAACAAAACAGCGCATGGCAGGCTATGGTGCCCTGTCGAGCCAATAAATCGCCTTAGCGCTATTTCAAAGCAACGAGAGATTCACAAACGTGCCCGGGACTAGGTGTGATACCCAGCCGCCCAGACATCCCTAAAATGTTTTGGTGACACGAATCATCCATATCTACCTCCGTCGACCGATTGAGCATTATTGCTCCAACTCCCTCGCTTGGTAGAGCATAATTTCCTCGAGGACGGTCGCTGTTCAGTTCGGCTAGGTGCTGATGCTGGGATGATAGACAGCGGCAACCAGTGAGGGAGAGGCGTCACTAGACCCCTGCATTGAAAAGTGTACATCATGTGGGCGTGATTTACGCCCCATGGACACTCCCCCTTTTTTTTGCCATTGGTTGGCCACGTCAACAGCGGAAGTGGTGTTGCTTTGACGGACTTCCCACTGACACGCATCAACCGGTCATTAAATCTGTTCGTCATTCAGACTCCTCGTCGAACCGGGTTCACTTAGTGTATTGTTTGGTTGTCGTTTTCGGTTTATGATTTTCCTTTTATTGAGTAGGTTATCAGCGAAGGTGCCGAGCGTTGTGTACAGGGCCGCATTGATCATGAAGCCGCAGGTTGTGTTCGTGTTGGGCGGGCCTGGAGCGGGGAAAGGGACCCAGTGTGCCAGAATCGTAGAGGTGAGATGGCGAGGAAAGAACAATGAAAAGGACAAAGATAATTTGACAGGGCATTGAATTGTGTTGGGGAAAGAAACCACTAACAGATTTGAGGGGATTGTGTTCACTTTTGTTGGCTTCTGTCCATCAGAGACCAGCTAAATGGATCGACTTCCGGTTTTTGTCCTCTGAAATGTAACCTACTCATTATGCTAGTTAGTTAGCTAGCATAGCTATGCCAAGACCATACTAGCTAGCAAGCTAACTAGTTATGTGAGCAATGAATAATAATGATATTTGTTCCATCAAAGTTAGCCTTTCAACTAGCGAACAATCTGAAATTTTTTCCTGAATATCAGAAGGGTGTACTACAAAGCAGAATCAATGTGTTAGCCAGAAAACTTTGATAAACAACCAGAAAAAATAACACATTTTCTGGTTATTGGTTGTTGAGTCAATTAGACCATGCCCTTTTCTAGTTTTTCTGTCTTATTTAGGCAAGTTTAGCTGGCAAACTCATAGATCGTTTTTGGTAGTATACCCCTCAGGAGTCAAAGTGGGCTATGGTTCACCAACAAGTGACAGAAGAGGCTAGCCTACTTCTTTAGTCCAACTCAAGGACCTTACATGTTATGTTCAGAGGCGAATTGGCTCTGGCAGCCAAAACAGCCAAATACTCCAAATATTCTCAATTGCAGTACAGTTCTAGAAACATAAAGCCCGCTACTTTGATATCACATTAAAAAAAATCACAAAGGCTAAATATACAAATACGGTACACTTTTAACCGGTTTTAACAGTTGCAGCTGACACTATTTTTCAGTTACAACATGTTTGTGGCGTCCTTCTTCCGTTACACACAGGTGTGCGGAGGCCGCATATAGCTAATTAGCAGATGTGGTCGCCTCTGTCTTCCGTAAACAAGCGCTGTAACATGGAAATATGTCCGTGTGGGAACCCTAACCATATAAAGTTGTGTAGGAACCTTTTGTTTTTTGAAAATAATTTCTCACTGATATGAAAGTTAAGTTCCAAATGTTTTCAAAACTGTATCGCGTGCAAGGCGTATTTGCATTTAGACAGCATTTGGGCAGCGTCGGTGCGCTGTCCTCAGCCAGCAGACAGGTTCGTGAATAGACGGTATATACCGTCTATGAATGGGCTAGCTCTATGTTCATTGTGGTAGGCTTCTAGCTACATACACAGAGTAGCCTATGCACTGATATTGACATCATACCAATGCGTAGTCTACATCTTATCAGTTCAGCTGTTGTGCAATTCACATTATGTCAAGTTTATCTGCAATGCACCTGCTCTAAACCTCCAGCCAATGCCCTTGAACAAGTAGTCTTGAGAAATGAAGGCAGATGTTTATCTGAGTCTGGGTGGGGTTTTACATCAAAAGATAAAACTCAAACAGTTGGAAGAGTTAGCATCTACTACTGCTATTCAGCTGTCTGACATATTAACGCCCAACATTGTAGCTCCCCCTTGGCTTTCTTCTGTGCCAAGACAAGTTTCCTGCATTTGCCAATTACTTTGTTTAGACCTATATTCATACAAAGCTGGGCCACGTGTGTTTGAGTAAGCATCCTGTTCAAACATGAAGAAACACGTGTTCTTAAGCCACCCACCCACTTATAAAGCCTGTCTTCATACAGCGAAATATAAAAATCCCTTCCCCTGCTTTCAGTGTTAGTGGAGCACAGCAGCATCCTTTTAGAACAATAACCAACAATGCCTATGACGCTGCTCTTTTCAATGTATTCTCTACTTAATGCATTGTTACTATTGCACTCCTTTTAAAAATGACATTAGTCCCGGACAATTTAATTCTCATAACCAATTGATTTCTAAGCAAAGTAACATACTTTGTTAGTACAGTACAGGTATGTTTCTGTACAATTGTCCCACATAAGCAGTTGGATCAGTGATTATTGTTAGAGTAGTGCACTGTGTTGTTTTAGTTAAGGCTGGCATTAACCCTTTGTGTTTTTCACAGAACTACAGTTACACCCACCTGTCTGCCGGAGACCTGCTGAGGGCCGAGCGAAGCCGAGAGGGGTCAGAGTTTGGACAGCTCATTGACAGTTACATCAAGGAAGGCAAGATCGTCCCTGTCGAGATCACCATTAACTTACTCAGGAAGGTATGCACCATCTCCAGGTACCTATGGCTACAAGGTTTGTGGTAACTGTTGACGTACAGTAAGTTAGCAATCAGAATTACTATTAGCTTAGATAACATGGGGTAGAGGGTAGTGGCACTGTGGTCTGAGTAAGCATTTTTTCCCCCTCTTACTGAAATAGTTTCTGTCATTGCTCCATGGGCTGAATGAATCCTTGCTTCACACTTAAAAGGAATAGTTCACCCAAAATATTTTTCATGTCAGATGCATATAGACAGACACACCACTTTTTAGACATAAAAATGTCTAACTTTGATTTGGGACAGAATATCCCTTTTAACTTTAACTTTCCTTTGTCCTCAGGCCATGGAGGACACCATGCAGATAGACGAGAAGAAATTCCGCTTCCTCATCGACGGCTTCCCCCGAAACAAAGACAACCTCCAGGGGTGGACCACTGTCATGGACGGGAAGGCTGACGTCAAATTTGTGCTTTTCTTTGACTGTAGTAATGAGGTAATAATACATATTGGGGGGAGGATCTCCAAGAGGAAGGGGAGGGGACAAAGTGGGAGGTGCAAAATCATTGGAAGGGAAAGCTATACCTCAGATATGTAAGACACATTTGGAGTACGACCTCCTAGTGTTAATATCGTTATTGCTTGGCTGATTGTGTAATGTTTTAATGCTGAGAGCTCTGTGTTTGCTTGTTTACAGGTCTGTATCAACCGATGTCTAGAAAGAGGGAAGAGCAGTGGGCGGACCGATGACAACAGAGCGAGCCTGGAGAAAAGGTAGCGTCCAAACTCTAAGGCTTTCCATGATCACTGACCATTGACCTATTTAATATGAACTGGAACTCTCAAAAGGGGACACAGCTCTTGGTCATAAAAAAAAGGGTATGGTGCCATTTCCTGGTTTCTAAAATGTTCGCCTGATTTCAGTTCATGCGACACAACAAGCAAAGTGTATAGAATCATTGTACCCTCTAAACCGCTGTGAAATATAGTTTCAGTCATCAAAAAGACTGTATTTTTTGCAGTTGTAAGGTGATGTACAAAACCGAAAGTAATAAGAAGCTAAAACAAAACTTACGGAGGGGAAGCATAGAAATATTGCATATACAACGGATCTACCATTCATCAGACTTGCTTTCAATGAGTGTGACAGATCTATAACCTGTATTTCTGTCTGAAATCAGTCGGGTTGTACACAAAACGACATAATGGACCTTTAATAATGGACTTCTAGTGAAAAAAACATTGCTTTTGAGATTGCGATTTTCAGTCCCACCTTGACCCACCCCTAAAAGTAAAATACACTGGAGCATGTTTTAGCTTGGCTGTATGTACTTGTATGACTGTGACCCCATTTTGGGTCTCCTCTGAGTCCTGGTCAGCCCTGTTTCTGAGCCTCCTTTTCCTCCCCTGAAGGATCCAGACCTACCTGCAGTCGACACGGCCCATCATCTCACTGTATGAGAAACAGGGCAAGGTGCGCACCGTGGATGCCTCGTGCGGTGTGGACGAGGTATGCAAAGGATTATACAGCACTGCGCCATTGAAGGCACACATGATGGGCAGTTGGAATACACTCACTAATACAAACTTATTCACTCTTACTTATCCTATATTTGAGTGTTAATTCCCTCTAAGTTGTTTCCTTCCCTATTGGTTTTCTCTCTGTTCTCCTGCACCCTCTGGCAATCACACACTTGTCTTTCAGGCCATTGCACACAAAAAACACAAAGGTGAGTCTTTTGTTTTCTCTAATGCATCTCTTTCTCTCTCTCTGTTTCAGGTTTTTGCCGACGTCAAAACCATCCTGGACAAAGAGGGTTGAAATTCCGCCAACTGCCAACAACTGTTACATTCACAGTTACGTTTAGTTTGTCTTTTTATCAACTGCAGCAACAGTTTACTTTTTACATTCTTTTTTTTTGTCAGTGCTGAGCTGCTCGTCCAAGGGTGTGTGTGTGTGAGTGAGTGTGTGTGTAAGAGTGAATAAGATAGGTAGCAAGATGCTCTGCTGACAAACCTCACATGCGCAGAGGGTTTCACTGTGGTAGTCGTACACCAACTGACAAGCCTGTCATTGTAGTCGTGGGCCTTTGCATAGGGACAAGACTAATAGAATTGCTCTTAGCTTGGTGAGGCACTTCCTTTTGTTGTCAAGCAGAGGCATATATATAGTGCTGTATGTTAGCTAAATTAATTTTTTTGTGATAAAATCTGTGTACACCATTGTTAGCCGTTCCCTAAGCGAGCACATGCTTTTTCACAGACCAACCACTTCTATAGACTAGATCAGGGCTCTCCAACCCTGTTCCTGGAGAGCAACCCTCTTGTAGATTTTCACTCCAACCCCAGTTATAAGTAACCTGATTCAGTTTATCAACCAGCTAATTATTAGAACCAGGTGTGATAGATCAGGGTCTTCATTATCCTAGCACTACACAGCTGATTCAAATAACCAAGTAATCATCAAGCTTTGATTATTTGAATCAGTTGTGTAGTGCTAGGTCAAAACCAAAACATGCACCCAGGGGGGGCCCCAGGACCGAGTTTGGGAAACCCTGCGTTAGATTACAGGATGGTAGCTCTCCAGGAACAGGGTTGGAGAGCCCTGGAATAGATGGAGAAGGATTATGAAGAAAAGGACAGACAGAGAGGGGGAAGAGATGTCATCTCTAGTGAATCAATTTGGTTGTACTCCGAGAGGAACGCTGTTATCTTATGGGCTTCCCCTGTGTACTAATAAAATATATAAAACACCGGTCTCATGTTGGAAGAAATATGAACGGAGGTCCCATAGGACCACAGGGAATCGAGAAACAGCATCCTTGATTGCTGCATTACAAACTTGTGGATTAAATTGGCATGACAACAATAGTTGTTACAGCATATACGGTGTGGGACCAGTTTTAAACTTAAACTTGTTAAATCAAGTTTAAACTTGGGACTGATCGCAAGTTTGTGTCAAAGCACATGAAAGAGTATTTGGTATTCTCCAGAATGCTGAAATACTGACATGTCTTTGTCGTCCCATGACTGAAAATGTAAAGTCCAGTGCTTAAAGTCCGTTGTTCTCCACAATGACTTGGCTGTGTCTATATGTGTCATTACAAAACTGCACAAAGGTCAGCTTTCGACTGTTAAGTTTCTGTTGTGTGTTATTTGTTAAATCTTTGAGTACGCAACAAAGGAACAAGGAACAATTTTGTTGAATCGGAGTATGTTGCCGTGTAAAGTGGGAGAAAACGGCAAATACAAACAAACCAAATATACCCCCTCATGTCTGTACTTTATTTTCTTTGACAGGTGAATACTTATGGACCCACTCAAACTGGTAATTCCAACATTCACAGACAGAAGGTCACACTGTTTCAAGGGTATATCGGTGTTTCTCAACTGTTTGCTGACAGGTCCCCAAGACTAATTTGGCTAGTTTTAAAGTGCTCAATGTAATTGTTCCTGACTGAGATTTTGATATCTGTAACTATATTTGCAATCTATTTTGTGTCTACCACAAGCCTTATACAAATGGTTATTGTTGGTATAACTAGTTTGCCATATCAGACCAAACTTCAACTTTGTTTACATTACATGTATTTAATTTCATCCAAGCTTGTTGTCGGCTACCATGATCACAAATGTGCTAATATAATATATGCCATTTAGCAAGCTTTCGCTAAACTCCTTGTGTGTTATTACTCAATTCAAGGGTGAGTGGTTATAGCCACAGTTATAGTTAAATTTTATATATAAAAAAATGTGATGAGAATGCAATTGTGTAATTAAGTGTACAAACAGCCATAATAGTAAGTATTATGTAACAATGCACTGTTCCACTGCAATTACTTTCCCAAAGCAACTAAATAACTTTACAATGATGATGAAAACTTGGGGAAATCCTGGGGTTAAGTGGGTTGCCAAAATTTTAGATTTTCTGTGAATGCACATTATTTTAATGAAACACTGTAATAGAGATTTTAAAGGTGAATAAAAGAGAAGGCTTTTATTCACCGAGAGACTTGTAGGAAGTCACGACATCAGTGGCTACAGAAACACCATGTCACCGATACATTATCAGTGTGCCCTCTGCTCAGTCTGGCATCAAACTTTACCCATAACAGTCAACACTGGCAGACATTTGATACTGGCAGAAGAAACAGGTCAAAGGTAGGAACATCAGGACTTAGTTACAACAGATCATTATAGAAAACAAATTAATTAAATATGGTTCGTAAACATACATGGTTATCCCGTTTCCCTTCCCCCAGTGTAATGCGTCTGTCTGCGTCTCCCCGCACATACTATCACGTTTATTACATATCAATCCATATCACAGTTCATGTTAGGATGTGATATTTCGAGACATTCTTACTTGCATTGTCACATTGACAAATGATACCAAAAGATACACTTATGTCTTCATAAGAAATTCCTTTATTTATATTTCACAAATCTCTGCAGTTTACAAAGACAAATGTTGATAACGTTCCTGAGGACTTGAGAGCTGGTGTATTTACAGTTTGTGGGCTTGAGACAAAAAGCGTACAAAACAAATACAGTACAAAGTGCTGACATAGGACTGCGGGAATGAACTGAATGGACAAAAAATCTGACAACTCAGTGTAAGGCACCTTGAATACATTGTGTATGTACCCGTGTCAGATAATATAATATAAATCTGATGAGAATGAAATTGTGTAATTAAGTGTACAAACAGCCATCATAGTAAGTATTATGTAACAATGCACTGTTCCACTGCAATGACACTGTACCTAACCATGTAACTACATTGTAAATACTGATGGGAATCACTCCCATGTCAGTCAACCCAATAAGCCAGCAGGGGGCAGACTGGCATCACCAGTGAGTCACTAGTGTTGAGAAATGTCACATCACCATTTTTACTTTATTTGTTATTCAAGTTTTTCATGTCAATTTCTCAATTTAAACGGGCAATCAGAAGTTGCTACATCAATTTTTTGACTTAATGATATGTACCCATTGTTTCTTGAAGAATACAACTTATAAATGCCTCATGAGCTTAGTTTAACTGTCGTACCCCATCAGAACCCAAAATACAAGCTTGTTTTTCTCCAATGTTTTTAAACAAAGTAAAGGTAAAACGAACACTGTATAGCCTTAAAACACGGTTAAAACTTGCAATTTGATATCCTGGATGGTCAGTACTTGCATCCATAGCTCTGACTGTGAATTTGAAAGTGGTTACATTTCTTCAGCCCCATCCCACAGTGGCGGGGAGTACACTTTGTTATTGTTTTAACTGCTGATTGGCCCATTAAACTGTCTCATTCACATCTTATGCAATGAATTATTCACATCATTGAATTATATCTTGTGATTACTTGACTCTTTAGCATGCCACCACTTCTGTGTTATGTGTTCAAGGAAAATGTCCATTGAATCATCTTATCTTCAAAGACCACTAATAAACTAAATGTAATTATTATTTTATGGAAATACAACTGCTTTTTCAACTCTGGCCTAATATTAAAACAAAATGTGTTGTCTGTCTGTACATGACCAATCAGGAAATTCAATATTGTTACATAATCATAAGTCAACTATAATGCCAAACTGCACCTGTTTCCTTTCACTACCTGTGTCATTCCACGAATAGAGTGCCTTTTGGGTAGTGTTATTTTGTAAAACATAACTATTTATTCACCTAATTTTAACATTCTGTCATAAACTTAATTCCACTTAATAACAACTTAATATCAAACATGCTTTCCCATCTCAAAGGGTTAAATTAAGAAAAACTACTATCAAAAAGTGACAATTAAAGTGACAATTAAAGTGACATGGTTGACGATTTCACCTTAAATCAGCCATAACTCCCCTTGTGACTGGGGGAATGGAAGTTTGTTGTGTGCAACAGGGAGGGGCAATTGAATGCAAGCTTAACAAAACATTTCTAGCATATCTATATGTCAGAGTTGAAGTGTTATGTTCAGCACACTCATTTTTCCACCACAAAACACCAGAAAATGTCCAAAAATAGTAGAATTAGCACACTTAATTTTACACTATCATTTGACTATTAAACGTTCAATGTTTCTTTTGGAGAAAAAAAAGGAATCGTTTTACCATATTAAAACAACAGTTTCATTCACCTTACAAAGTTGACCTTAAACCCGAGGGACAAATATAAATGAATCACTAATCACATTTAAATAAATACAAATCTTCAGAAACTTTCCCAAAGCAACAAAATAACTTTACAATGATAATGAAAACTTGGGGAAATCCTGGGGTTAAGTGGGTTGCCAAAATGTTGATTTTCTGTGAATGCACATTATTTGTTTTAATGAAACACTGTGTAATAGAGATTTTAAAGGTGAATAACACAGCATCAGTGGCTATAGAAACACAGTGTCACCGATACATTATCAGTGTGCCCTCTGCTCAGTCTGGCATCAAACTTTACCCATAACAGTCAACACTGGCAGACATTTGATACTGGCAGAAGAAACAGGTCAAAGGTAGGAACATCAGTACTTAGTTACAACAGGTCATTATAGAAAACAACTTAATTAAATATGGTTCTTACAGTGGCTTGGAAAGTATTCACCCCTCTTGGCATTTTTTCTATTTTGTTGCCTTACAACCTGTATTTAAAATTGATTTTTTTGGGGGTTTGTATCATTTGATTTACACAACATGCCTACCACTTTGAAGATGCAAAATATGTTTTATTGTGAAACAATTAAGAAATAAGACAAAAAAAACAGAAAACTTGAGCGTGCATAATTATTCACCCCCCCCAAAGTCAATACTTTGTAGAGCCAACTTTTGCAGCAATTACAGCGCAAGTCTCTTGGGGTATGTCTCTATAAGCTTGGCACATCTAGCCACTGGGATTTTTGCCCATTCTTCAAGACAAAACTGCTCCAGCTCCTTGAAGTTGGATGGGTTCCGCTGGTGTACAGCAATCTTTAAGTCATACCACAGATTCTCAATTGGATTGAGGTCTGGGCTTTGACTAGGCCATTCCAAGACATTTAAATATTTCCCCTTAAACCACTCGAGTGTTGCTTTAGCAGTATGCTTAGGGTCATTGTCCTGCTGGAAGGTGAACCTCCGTCCCAGTCTCAAATCTCTGGAAGACTGAAACAGGTTTCCCTCAAGAATTTCCCTGTATTTAGCGCCATCCATCATTCCTTCAATTCTGACCAGTTTCCTAGTCCCTGCCGATGAAAAATATCCCCACAGCATGATGTTGCCACCACCATGCCTCACTGTGGAGATGGTGTTCTCGGGTGATGAGAGGTGTTGGGTTTGCGCCAGACATAGCGTTTTCCTTGATGGCCAAAAAGCTCAATTCTAGTCTCATCTGACCAGAGTACCTTCTTCCATATGATTGGGGAGTCTTCCACCTGCCTTTTGGCGATCACCAAACGTGTTTTCTTATTTTTTTCTTTAAGCAATGGCTTTTTTCTGGCCACTCTTCCATAAAGCCCAGCTCTGTGGAGTGTACGGCTTAAAGTGGTCCTATGGACAGATACTCCAATCTCCGCTGTGGAGCTTTTCAGCTCCTTCAGGGTTATCTTTGGTCTCTTTGTTGCCTCTCTGATTAATGCCCTCCTAGCCTGGTCCATGAGATTTGGTGGGCGGCCCTCTCTTGGTAGGTTTGTTGTGGTGCCATATTCTTTCAATTTTTTAATAATGGATTTAATCGTGCTCCGTGGGATGTTCAAAGTTTCTGATATTTTTTTATAACCCAACCCTGATCTGTACTTCTCCACAACTTTGTCCCTGACCTGTTTGGAGAGCTCCTTGGTCTTCATGGTGCCACTTGCTTGATGGTGCAGACTCTGGGGCCTTTCAGAACAGGTGTATATATACTGATATCATGTGACAGATCATGTGACACTTAGATTGCACACAGGTGGACTTTATTTAACTAATTATGTGACTTCTGAAGGTAATTGGTTGCACCAGATCTTATTTAGGGGCTTCGTAGCAAAGGGGGTGAATACAAATGTACGCACCACTTTTCCGTTATTTATTTTTCAGAATTTCTTGAAACAAGTTATTTTTTTCATTTCACTTCACCAATTTGGACTATTTTGTGTATGTCCATTATATGAAATCCAAATAAAAATCCATTTAAATTACAGGTTGTAATGCAACAAAATAGGAAAAACGCCAAGGGGGATGAATACTTTTGCAAGGCACTGTAAACATACATGGTTAACCCGTTTCACTTCCCCCAGGTTAATGCATGTCTGCGTCTCCCCGCACACACTATCAAGTTTATTACATATCAATCCATATCACAGTTCATGTTAGGATGTGATATTTCGAGACATTCTTATTTGCATTGTCACATTGACAAATTATACCAAAAGATACACTTATGTTTTCATAAGAAATTCCTTTATTTATATTTCACATAAAGCTCTGCAGTTTACAAAGACAAATGTTGATAACGTTCCTGAGGACTTGTAGCTTGAGAGCTGGTGTATTTACAGATTGTGGGCTTGAGACAAAAAGCGTACAAAACAAATACAGTAGAAAGTGCTGACGTAGGACTTTGCGGTAATGAACTGAATGGACAAAAAATCTGACAACTTAGTGTAAGGCACCTTGAATACATTGTGTATGTACCCGTGTCGGATAATATATTATTTTGACCAAATGACAGATGCAATGACAAACTTTCACTAGGTAGAAAGATAGAAAGACAAAGCTGATGTACCTTAGTACTTACAGACATATACTCTGCCAGCAGAGGGCAATCTGGATAGATATTACATTATATATTCACAATATACAAGATATAAGAAACTACAAACTGGATAATACATTAGCTTATCTCCAGCTGAACATGCCCTCATATACTTTATCTATAATAGAACTGTACCAATGTAACAGTGTTTCTCAATATGATTAAGGATTTCAAGAACAGTTTTGAGTGTCTTCTAAAAGAACACCGTCCTTCAACTGAAAACATTCAGGAAAAAAGTATTACCCGATATAATAAGTTATATTCCAAAACTAAAATTTTCTAAATGTACATTGCATCATCAATACGTACCTGACTTATATACAAACATAAAGTAAAATGTCTATGAATTATAAAATATGGTTCTATATTCAACCCATCTGCCATGTGCCAACAAACACAACAATCTCTGACAGTGTGTTACTAAGACGCTATGATGTGTTACTACGACAACGTAAGACGGTTGTCAGCCAATCAAACTCCATCTTCCCAGTGTCCATTCAGCAGGCCTTGGACAAGCCAACGAGCATGTCCGTGTTCGCCCGGCAGTACTGAGCCTTGGTGTTGGTGACTGCGCCGTGCTTCTGCCGGAGATGCAGCCTCAACTGGCTCTTGTGGCGAAAGTGGAGGTCACATTTTTCGCACTAAGGAAGAAAAAGAACGGAATGCAATGTGTCACTAATTTAATGAAACTGCCTCTAAATGAATTCATTCATACATTCAATGAAGGGTTAGCAGGAGGACAGAGGCTATAGCTGATTTAATTTAAGCTGAGGCACTGGGTTGTATATAGCGATACTCGGTTTAGGCTATTGATAGGCAGCCACAGGAAGCCAGGAAGGGATTATTGAAGAAGTGGACCAGTCCCGATTTAGCCGATACACACTGGGTCAACTGAATGGAAAGACAAGGTGTTTACATGGTAGGGCTTTTCTCCTGTGTGGATGCGTAAGTGGCTCTTGAGGGTCTGAAGATGGCGGAAGTGTGTCCCACAGATCTCACAGGGATACGGCTTCTCCCCCGTATGTATCAGCACGTGGGCGCGGAGGTGCGCGACCTAGGAAGAAAATACATAAGATACTTTAGATTTGTAGGAGATAAATTCAAGTAAATATACAATAACATATACAGTTTGGGACATTGCTGTCCTTCATGAGTGAATCACAGTTCCTAGCTGTTTCCTCACCTGTATGAAGCGAGAGCCACACGTCTCACACTTGTATGGCTTTTCTCCCGAGTGGATTCGGGTGTGGGTCTTGAGGTTGGCCGGCCGGTTGAACTGAGCACCGCAGATGTTACAGCGGTACGGTTTCTCTCCTGGATTGCAAGAGGTATAAATAAACCATGAAACACTGATACCATCCAGGACCTTGTATGTACTCTGAGTATACAACACATTAGGAACACCTGCCCTTTCCATGACATACTGACCAGGTGAATCCTGGAACATCGCTCAGAGATGCACAAATACGATATAACATTCAAAATGGGTGAATTTTTCCTTTAAGATGTAACATAAATATTACCGGTGTGGACAGTCTTGTGGCTGGCGAGGTTCCCTTTGTAACGGAAGGCAGCCTGGCATCGGTCACACTTGTATGGCTTGTCAGCATGGACCTGGAGCATGTGGCCTTTCAGGGAGTCCGCTTCCGCAAACTTTGAGTCACAGAAGTTGCAGAAGTTGGAACCATTCTCTACAACAGAAACATTGAGATTTAGTCAATGAAAAGTGTAACAGCATGAATGTAACTATACTGTGCCAACGTTTATTGCAGTGTCCTCATTCATTTAAGTACACTACTCACCACCGCTTGAGTCAGAGTACTCAGTGTGCAGCTCATTGGTGTCCTCCCTGCTGTAGGTGCCAGGGGAGCAGGGACACACCTTCTGGTGCTGAGGGGCGTCTGTACCACACGAGGAGCATCTCAGTTGGCTAATGTTGTGATGGCTGGCCTGTGGGACAAGGATCTCTTCTCCATGCACGTTGACCATCTCTGCAGCCTGCATGTCCTTTATCGGTCCCTCTGATCCACTAGTCTCATAGGAGCCCTGAGGAGGGGAGCAGTTCCCAGCCTCAACGCTCACTCCCTGGGCCTCGTCCTCCTCCTTCTCCCTGGAGGTCTGGTTCATCACGATGAACTTGTACTTCTTCCAGTTGCGGGCCTTGGACTCCTGGGAGCAGCCAGAGGGCTGGGTCAGGGCTGCATTCCTGCTGCAGCCGCTGGACTCGGTGGGGGAGTTGGGCTGGCAGTCAGAGCGGAGGGGGCTCTGCGGGCTGCAGATCACCCCTTTGCTGCAGCCTGGGGACAGGCTGAGGGAGTCTGCCTGGGGGGGCTGGATGCTGTCCTCCTCCATGGGGGAGGCCCCTCTGTGTTCAGGTCCCTGGAGGCCCATGAAGGACCCCGACTGGCGGCTGTAGCAGGGGAGAGGGCGGAGGATCATAATGGAGGAGGATGAGGAGTGGGATGAAAGAGGGTGGTGGATGATGGTGGTGGCCTCTGTGCGATTTGCGGGAGAGCAGAGTTTCTGAGAAATGGCATCCCCTTTGGGAAGGTCACTGAAATTGAGGCCGTCTGGCAGCTTTCTGATGGGCATTGGGACGTGTTTTCCGTGGACGTGGTGGGAGCTACCCGAAGCATTGATACCAGTGAACACACTGGGGCCGTAGCTCCTCCTGTCTCTGAGAGGAGATATGGATGTGTGGCTGGGGCTGGTCGCCAACCCATCCAGAGCCCTGAAAGCAGGGAGGTCCTGAGAGAGACGCATTGGGGTGGCCATAACCTCATCTCTCTGCAGACTCACAGACTGCTCTCTGAAGTGCCAGGAAATAAGGAAAAACACTTATTTAGTTCCAAACGGATACTATTCAGATGTGAAAAAGTAAAAAATAGGGCCTGGAATATTCACTGACCTGACCAGGAAAAGTTCCAGGCACTAGTAGGCTACCAAGTATAAATGGATTAACAATGATGTCATTTTTGTCGTACCTGGACTTGATGAATCTGCGGCAGGTATCCACCACATGTTCCATCTGGAGGTACGAGGCTGTGTTCATGGTAACCAGAACCAAGCTGTCCTTCAGGGTCAGGGTGGAGGTGTACATGAAGTCCAGCAGGATGGCAAAACCATCAGGGTCCACCTTGGGGTCCAGGCTGATGGCACTCAGGTTACTCTTCAGGGGGTCGGTAAATATGGAGTAAAAGAGCCCACTATAAACAGAAATGGAAAATCACATTAAGTTTATGCCTTTTTCTCTCACAATGGCAATCGCATAGCACAAGAAGGACGATTGGCCTAAAAACAGGTAGTTGGTCTTGAACGTACCTGCAGGCTACGAGGACCGTCCTGTGAGCGCAGAAGCGCTGACCGTCAATCTGGATAGTGACATCCGTCAGGATATTTCTACTGCGGAGTCGGTTGAAGTTGAGCAGTACATCACCAGCATGGCGGGTGAATTGAATGCAGCCATTTGCCAATGAGGCCATGATGTCAGAATCTGGAGAAACATGGAAAAATGCTGTATTAAAAAAGGACAATCAGCCAAACTCAGATTGTGAGCGTTGCCGATGAACATTAACATAAAGTAAGCAAAGCTGCTCTAGTCAGAAATGTGTCATATGTTATACACTACATGACCAAAAGGATGTGGACACCTGCTCGTCGAATATCTCATTCCAAAATCATGGGCATTAATATGAAGTTGGTCCCCCCTTTGCTGCTATACCAGCCTCTACTCTTCTGGGAAGGCTTTCCACTAGATGTTTTGCCACACAGTTGGAAGCACAGAATCATCTAGAATGTCATTGTATGCTGTAGCGTTAAGATTTCCCTTCACTGGAACTAAGGGGCCTAGCCTGAACTATAAAAACAGCCCCAGACCATTATTCCTCCTCCACCAAACTTTACAGTTGGCACTATGCACTGGGGCAGGCAGCATTCTCCTGGCATCCGCCAAAACCAGATTAATCTGTCGGACTGCCAGATGGTGAAGCGTGATTCATCACTCCAGATAACGCATTTCCATTGCTCCAGAGTCCACCACTCCAGCCGATGCTTGGCATTGCGCATGGTGATCTTAGGCTTGTGTGCGCCTGCTCGGCCATGGAAACCCATTTCATGAAGCTCCCAAGTGCTACGCTCTTTAGCACTCGGCGGTCCCTTTCTGTGAGCTTGTGTGGCCTACCACTTCACGGCTGAGCCGTTGTTGCTCCTAGACGTTTCCACTTCACAATAACAGCACTTACAGTTGACCGGGGCAGCTCTAGCAGGTGAGAAATTTGACAAACTGAATTGTTGGAAAGGTGGCATCCTATTACGGTGCCACGTTGAAAGTCACTGAGCTCTTCAGTAAGGCCATTCTACTGCCAATGTTTGTCTATAGAGATTGCATAGCTGTGTGCTCGATTTTATACATCTGTCAGCAACGGGAGTGGCTGAAATAGCCAAATGCACTAATTTGAATGGGTGTCCACATACTTTTGCATATATAGTGTACAGTATATGAGGACATACTGTAGCATCATAATCCTATTACCATTGAACTTGATGTGTGTCTCAAAAATATCCCAATAGGTGGCGCCATTTCAATGTCCAACAAAGTAAAAAGCATTGACGGAAATGGGACCACGTCTCTGAGGGAGGCTACAGATCTTACACACCATGTCAACTATAGCTACTCTGAGGCATTGGATTCATGTTCATGACATAAAAATAGTGACAAGTCATGATTGTTGTGGGAAAGTAGACTTTATACAGGCTACAGTAAACAAGTTAGGGCATTTGTTGGTACCTAAATATTGGATTACATATTGCTATTAGACCTACCATAGACATTATTAACACTTACAATAAACTTACAAATATAATATTTTTACATTTAGAAATTATTAACTTTATTTTACTGCAAATATTTCACTATACATTCCTTAGAAACACTTTAATAACACTTTAAAAACATTGAAAACCTGTTTCCTATTTGCTTTTGACCTATAGCCAAGCACATGAATGCGGACGGCTCACGCTCTCTTCATGCTTGGAACATGTCTCGCATTTAGTACATTCCGTCTTGGGTGCGCACAGATTAGGTTGCTTCTAAATACGTTTCCTGTTCTTCGATAGGCCTATACGTGGAAAGCCAGCTTGTTTAACCTATGACATTTAACACTGGTTATACCCAATTTATTTTAACTTGGAGAAAAAAAACTAGAAAATTGAAATATGGCAATGCGTATAATAGGTCGTGGGATTTTAGGAGTTTCAAATGCATGTACACATAGGACTACACATTGCAGAGGCTCCCCCTGTAAATGTAGTACAAACGAGTGGAGCCTGTAAATTTAGTACAAAATGAGTAGGCAGTTATTGATAATAACAGTCCATTAAAACAAATCAAGAGTGTAGGCCTACATCAAAATGGTCTTTGTTTTTTGTTTAGTCTCAGCATTGATCGAAAAAGCATTCGACAGATCATCAGTGGAAGTCTACCAGCGAAGTGAAACCACCATCAGAGAGAGAAAAGAACAGTGCTCAAAGCTCAAAACTAGTACGCAGTGATCTAACAACCAGACAGGCTCACTGTTGCGCGAATGTTCTTGCTCTTAGTTTACTGATATTTAACGACTATTAAAGATGCATCCTTTTGAGAATATAAAATTCATACTATCCAGGAAAAATTACTTTGATCAATCAAAAACATTCTGACTATATACACCCAAAAGTAACATTTCTGTACAGTAGGAAAGGCTATAAAGCAACTGCACATTCGGCCTAATATATAATCTCTCGATAATATCTCGATATTTGATAAACCAACATGATAAAAAAGTGAGAGCATAACTTGGCAATATTTTTTTAAATAATAGTTTCCCAATGAAAGAATGAACCACGAATTTCTGAGTGAATCTCTCGCAAGCAGAGGAGATACTAGACTACTTGACCATGAATCAAGTAAAATCTTCAGCAAGAAGTCTAGCAACTGCAGTCTAAGAAACCCTACTGTTCACAAAACTAAAGAAAACATACACAATCGAAAGAATGTTAAAGTATTTAAAGTTTATCAATAGAGGCCAATGAGCCACAACGAATGTCTACCACTACAAGCAACTTCTAGCATAATACTGTAAAATAATGAGAGAAAAAAATTCACCTTGTAAAACTTTCCTGGAAACTTCGTGCATCACCAGTTCTGAGAATACAGTTCTAAGAAACTCAAGGGCTTAATTCTCGGAATTCTACCAGAGGACCATACCATTTCTAAACCAGTGGGGAGGGTACATGGTGTTCTGTGTGTCTTTTTATTGTCATTACAGGAAATATATTTGGATATTCTATTTAGGCCATAAATTAGAGAAGATTTACTATCGAGTAAGTTAAAAAAATTAACGGTTATATGGATTTTAACTGTGACAACTATTTTATTCTTGCTCTATTCTCCCTCTTTAGTGGAACTGTCCAAATACAAGGTCACCTGACCATTCCATACAGACCTCGAAGAATATGAGCTCATTCACGAGGGTGGACACGAGCATGGTCTTTCGTGGAGAGATTTGATCCATAAATCAGGCGATAGGTGGCTTGCTTATCATTAGCTGCTTAAACAAAATAATAATTATGCTCAACCCTACCATCAATACTGTATGTTGCCAAACATGTTCAGACTACGTTTTGGAGACTTCTTCAATTTCAGCTATCCACTTTGGATTGTAACCTTTTTTCCGTGCACTGTTGTGTGGAAGTAGGAGTGATTACATTCATTTTGGCATTGTGGGGGCAAAACAATTATAATATTTGATGGAAACGCACGCTAGTTTTAGGGAAAAGTAGCCTATAGCACCACAATGGCCAACGTTGTAGTCGTAGGCGATTCGACTCTGCGGTAGTAGTAATTTAATAGTAAGCATAGGCAAAAATATGTACAGAAATCTCCACCTACATAAAACTCTTGCGCAAGTGCTACAAAGGCAGCAATGTTTATGCCCTAAATGGCTATAGGCTTGGCATCATGCGGAACCGCTCTGTATGATTGATCTATTTATTACATTGTAATAATTTGTAATAAACATGTTACACTTGAATCCTTTTTTATTTAGCCTACTGTTACTTTTACATGACTCGTTTACAATATCCCCTTGCACCCGCAGTCAATAAAGAGATTGGGACACGAAGATGAGATCATTCCTTTAAAGGATAGCATACTGCCCGACCAGTAGGCTGCTTGAGCCACAACATTAGGTGTTTAGGCTATTCAATCTATGTAACTTAAAGGGGCAATCTGCAGTTGCTAAATCCATTTTTTGGACTTGAAATTAATGATATGAACCCATTGATTCTTGAAGAATATAACTTATAAATGCCTAATGAGGTTAGTTCACATGTGTCAAACTCATTCCACGGAGGGCCTAGTGGCTGCGGGTTTTCACTCCTCCCTTGTCCTTGATTGATGAATTAAGGTCACTAATTAGTAAGGAACTCCCCACACCTGGTTGTCTAGGTCTTAATTGAAAGGAAAAACCAAAAACCTGCAGACACTAGGCCCTCCATGGAATGAGTTTGACACCCCTGGGTTAGTTCAACTGTCGTACCCCATCAGAACCCCAAAATAGGCTTGATTCACTCCAATGTTTGTAAACTAAGTAAATGTAAACAAATGGATGGTCAGTCCTTTCATACATAGCTCTGTCTATGAATTTGAGAGTGGTTACATTTCTCCTGCCCCATCCACCAGCTTTTTACCGAAACAGTGGTGGGCTTTTGTTATTGTTTCAACTGCTGATTGCCGCTTTAAGTAGCCTGACCTATGAAGTGCAGGTGCCAGGCAAAATGTAGGCTAAACAAAACCTTAGGCCTACTTACACTACATGACCAAAAGTATGTGGACACCTGCTGGTCGAACATCTCATTCCAAAATCATGGGCATTAATATGGAGTTGGTCCCCCCTTTGCTGCTATAACAGCCTCCACTCTTCTGGGAAGGCTTTCCACTAGATGTTGGAACATTGCTGCAGGGACTTGCTTTCATTCAGCCACAAGAGCATTAGTGAGGTCGGGCACTGATGTTGGGCGATTAGGCCTGGCTCACAGTCGGCGTTCCAATTCATCCTCAAGGTGTTCGATAGGGTTGAGGTCAGGACTCTGTGCAGGCCAGTCAAGTTATTCCACACTAATCTCGACAAACCATTTCTGTATGGACCTCACTTTGTGCACAGGGGCTTTGTCATGCTGAAACAGGAAAGGGCCTTCCCCAAACTGTTGCCACAAAGTTGGAAGCACAGAATCGTCTAGAATGTCATAGTATGCTGTAGTGTTAAGATTTCTACAAAAACAGCCCCAGACCATTATTCCTCCTCCACCAAACTTTACAGTTGGCAATATGCATTCGGGCAGGTAGCGTTCTCCTGGCATCTGCCAAACCCAGATTCGTCTGTCGGACTGCCAGATGGTGAAGCGTGATTCATCACTCCAGAGAACGCATTTCCACTGCTCCAGAGTCCACCACTCCAGCCGATGCTTGGCATTGCGCATGGTGATCTTAGGCTTGTGTGCGTCTGCTCGGCCATGGAAACCCATTTCATGAAGCTCCCGGCGAACAGTTCTTGTGCTGACGTTGCTTCCAGAGGCAGTTTGGAACTTGGTAGTGAGTGTTGCAATAATTTTTACGCGCTTCAGCACTCGGTGGTCCCGTTCTGTGAGCTTGTGTGGCCTACCACTTCCTTGAGCCATTGTTGCTCCTAGACGTGAAGCGTGATTCATCACTCCAGAAAACGCGCTCCAGAGTCCAATGGCGGCAAGCTTTACACCACTCCAGCCGATGCTTGGCATTGCGCATGGTGATCTTAGGCTTGTGTGCGGCTGCTCGGCCATGGAAACCCATTTCATAAAGCTCCCGACGAACAGTTATTGTGCTGACGTTGCTTCCAGAGGCAGTTTGGAACTCGGTAGTGAGTGTTGCAACCGAGGACAGGCAGCGTTCTCATGGCATCCGCCAAACCCAGATTTGTCCGTCGGACTGCCAGATGGTGAAGCGTGATTCATCACTCCAGAGAATGCGTTTCCACTGCTCCAGAATCCACCACTCCACCCAACGTTTGGCATTGCACATGCTGATCATAGGCTTGTATGCGGCTGCTCGGCCATGGAAACCCATTTCATGAAGCTCCCGGCGAACAGTTCTTGTGCTGACGTTGCTTCCAGAGGCAGTTTGGAACTTGGTAGTGAGTGTTGCAATGATTTTTACGCGCTTCAGCACTTGGTGGTCCCGTTCTGTGAGCTTGTGTGGCCTACCACTTCATTGAGCCATTGTTGCTCCTAGACGTTTCCACTTCACAATTGCAGCACTTACAGTTGACCAGGGCAGCTCTAGCAGGGCAGAAATTTGACGAACTGACTTGTTTGAAAGGTGGCATCCTATGACGGTGCCACTTTGAAAGTCACTGAGCTCTTCAGTAAGGCCATTCTACTGCCAATGTTTGTTTATTTAGATTGCATGGCTGTGTGCTCAATTTTATACACCTGTCAGCAACGGGTGTGGCTGAAATAGCTGAATCCACTCAATTGAAAGGGTTTTCACATACTTTTGTATATATAGTGTATCTCTAGAAAATAAAAACAAAATAGGAGCGCACTCGGGTGAATAAACTTAAATGAATATATTTATATTTCCGCACTAACATTTGCGGTATGAGCCCTTCAGTGTGCATAAGAGTCGAGAAACAGGTGCAGGTGAAACGTTTAATAAAACAACAAACATAAAACGAGACAGCGTTGCAGTGGAGATATAGCATAAACACAGGAACAATACCAACTGAGGACTAGACGTAAGGGAGGGACAGATGAAGGGGAGGTAATGAGGAAGGTAATGGAGTCCAGGTGTGAATCATAATGATCTGCAGGTGCGCGTGATGATGGATGCCAGGTGTGCGTAATGATAAATCCTAGGACCGGTGGTTAGTATTCCGGCGACGTCGCACGCCGGAGGGGAGGAGCAGGAGTAGACGTGACACAATGGCAATCAATGTTATGGCAATAATACAGGCTACACACAGGTGGGCATAATGATAGATTCACAAAGTCAGTATTGGCCCAATCAAAAGATCCCAACAGAGGGAGCTGTTGGGGGGAAACATGAAAATCAAATAAATAAATACAAAATATATATTTGCAAAAACACAATAAAGCCTAAATGTCAGCAGGGTATTTTCGGCCTACCTATTTATAGCCTACAAAAAAGAAGAAAATAAACATTCCTTGCTGAGACCTGCTGGGGCAATAGTGCCCAAGCAGCCTTTCCAATATGTCTCTCTTTGGAGAAATAATGTATCCCTATCTCCTCCCCTATGTAGCACCTTCACCATTCAATGCTCATATAATGTAAGGCACTTAGTTCATGATTATGGCTTTTGAAATGCCTGGCAACAGGTGATTTGTCATCATGGTTGTGAATGGAGCTCTTATGCTCACAAATCCTTAAGTTCACGTTTGGTCTCAGATAATAAAAGTTACAGGAACACTTTTTCCTACTTATCTCTCCCATAGGGTTTGCTTGAATTCCCTGTTTAGTAGGCTACGATGTATACTTTAAATCAAGTAACATTTTGTGTGTGTGTGTGTATGAGAGAGAGAGAGAGAGAGAGAGAGAGAGAGAGAGAGAGAGAGAGAGAGAGAGAGAGAGAGAGAGAGAGAGAGAGAGAGAGAGAGAGAGAGACTTTCAGATAGGACCCAAAACATTTGGCAACATCAACAAAAACAACATTTTGCTAATGTCTCATGCTTGGCTGATTGCATTGGGTTCTGTTCTACAGCTCTCAATTATGGCTGTAGGCTCTAGTCAATATAGGACAACTGCATCCATTCATAATCACTCAATACTCAGTCTATCAGATGCAGAATCACTTGTTCAATCATTATTAATCACTACATACACATACACAGTAGTAGACTTGATCACAAATGTATTGTTGGCCAGGGTCACAGTGTTTCAAGAGAGAGGTCTATGCTATTTCTCCAACTTTACTACTGAGCTTGTGACAAGTTGACAACCTTTTATGCTGATTCAGAATCATTGCTCTTTACAAGATTTAGTCCAGCGGATAAGAACCAAATATACCTGAGATCATTCCACTTTATGATATAAGTATCAAACTTGGTACAGTAATACAAGATACCTTAAGGAACATTTGAAATGTTCTTTGTAATGTTATCTGTTTCCTGCAAATTATAAGAAAAATTACAGGAAACCTGCCCTGTACACATCACTTTAGGTAAAATCCCATAGGAATGTACTATGTCCAGCGAAATACTTTTATGATGAGACCTTTCAGCCTTTACAAAAATGTATTATACTCAGTGGTGTACGGCTATTTCTTTAGGTGCCGGAGCGCAAAATAAATAAATGAGGTCATCATTTCTCATCCTACATTTGCACCGTATTAGGCCTACCTCATTTCAAAATAGGCCATTATCACTGTCAACTGTGAATGATAATTTCTAGTTTTACAGGTGAAATGTCCAAGCTGCAGCTGAATGCCAACCTGAACCATTTGATCTCACTCAGTTTCATGAGAATATGCATTTAGATCTTCTTGAGGGATGTGAGTAAAGACTCTTTGAGCAGATTTCAGACCAGATTATATTAACAAGCTACAGACTAGCCTACCTGTATAGTTTCCATCAGAGCACATTTATCCTATGGCGCACACTGTTTAGTTTTGGCCGCATCATGAGAAGAAAAAATTACCATTCAGCACAATCATCCTTAAATCTCATAAGAAATGACATGGTGTTTTTGGTCTTACAGTAACTTTATAGTATGTGCTATTATAGTCAGGCTGTTATGCAGAATACTGATTACTAATTCATTAAGCTCTGGCAGCACTACACCGCTGATTATACATAGTTTTCCAAAATGACCACCAACCAGCTCCATGGGGCCATATTGGACAGGATTCACATGGCCGTATCTCCATAAATAATTAGTACATACAGCCCAATGATGGCTTAAAATGTTTGAGGGGGTCTGGAGAACACAATACAATGGCCCAAGTATGCCATATCTATTCACACTACTGTTCAAAAGTTTGGGACCACTTAGAAATGTCCTTGTTTTCCATGAAAACATACATGAAATGGGTTTGAATAGGAAATATAGCAAAATGAATAGGAAATGTAGTCATTGACAAGGTTAGAAATAATGATTTTTATTTGAAATAATAATTGTGTCCTTCAAACTTTGCTTTCGTCAAAGAATCCTCCATTTGCAGCAATTACAGCCTTGCAGACCTTTGGCATTCTAGTTGTCAATTTGTTGAGGTAATCTGAAGAGATTTCACCCCATGCTTCCTGAAGCACCTCCCACAAGTTGGTTTGGCTTGATGGGCACTTCTTACGTACCATACGGTCAAGCTGCTCCCACAACAGCTCAATAGGGTTGAGATCTGGTGACTGTGCTGGCCACTCCATTATAGACAGAATACCAGCTGACTGCTTCTTTCCTAAATAGTTATTGCATAGTTTGGAGCTGTGCTTTGGGTCATTGTCCTGTTGTAGGAGGAAATTGGCTCCAATCAAGCGTTGTCCACAGGGTTTGGCATGGCGTTGCAAAATGGAGTGATAGCCTTCCTTCTTCAAAATCCCTTTTCTGAGAAATCCTTCAGTTCTCAGAACAAGAATAGACTTACGAGTTTCAGAAGAAATATTTTTTATTTTGTTTTTCCATTGTTTATTTTGTCATTTTTTATTATTATTATTTTTTAAATATTATTTTAAAAAAATTGGGGGGGGGAATGGATCAGCTTAATATTGCAGATAGATTGTATCTTCTATCAATGTAATTGTCTGCATCACTTCCAATCCCCCATTTTCTTTTTTAAATATATTTTTATATATATATACTCCCCTTTATTACTTTTCAACCCCACCATCCTTTCCCTACTTGGAGTAAATTAGTGAACAACAATGCCCAGGCCTCTACTTCCGGTCTATACTTACTATCTACACCTTATGGACAGAGTTAATTTAACAATATTTCTATTATATATATTTTTATTTATATTATTTTTTATTGCTTTTGAACTTCTTTTACTCTCAACCTCTCCGATCATTTTCATGATGTCCATCCGGTTTGCTTCTATATGCCATATCTTTCTAACTGTGCTCTTTCCCAAAAGCTCCCAACATACAACCTATATACTTATTATGGACACAGTATGCTTACATTATTAGCTATCTTTGTTATTATTTGTTGTTATTTGTTATTAGTCCCATCCTTCAACTCTATTCAATACCTCCCATCTATCTCTTAACACCATCCATATAGGATTTCTATTTGCCATATATATTTCAACCGTACTGTTATGTTTTACAAAAGTTCTGAACCTTTCTATTCTCATTGCTTCTACAGATTGTGAATTAAAAATAAACATTTTTGCTAAAAGTATTATTATATTATTGATTGATTGACTATGACTTTTCAGATCACCCAGTAAAGCTATCTGCAAGGTTAGTTCCAGGTAAATATTGCAATCCTTTAGCCATTCCTGGACCTGTGTCCAAAAACAAGCTACAAATGGACAGAACCAAAACAAATGATCTAATGATTCTGTCTCTTCACAGCAAAATCTGCAGAGCTGGGAAGATTGTATCCCCCATATAAATAACATTCAATTGGTAGCAAGAATTTTATATAATAATTTAAGATTTTGCGTGTCAGTTCATAAACACTATGCCATGGGATCGGTACGTCAAAGATCTCTTCCCAACTATTTTGCAATCTATATGGGACGGCTGTCAATCCTTTGGTCCTTAAGTGAAACTGATATACTTTTTTATTTATCACAGTTTTCCTTAACCAATTATGTTCTTTAATGCAAGGCCGACAGACAAGTTCCTTACTTTCTCCCCCTTCCACTTTCCTCTTCCACTTTTGCGGTAAGGCTGCAATTATTTGGTTGTAATTTTGGGTAGAGCAGACATTTCCATATGTTTTTGTCAGCTGCATGTGCGACATAACTCCACCAGTCCTACCGATGATATCATTTACGAAGATTATACCTTTTTTAAACATTCTGTCAAAAAAGAAAGGTTTTTTGTCAATTAGTATATTTGAATTTAACCACAATATTTGTTGCATTATTTGTTCTGTCGTTTCTGGAGGATTAAATTGAAATTGCAACCAACTTTCTATGGCTTGTTTTAGAAATAGTGACATTTGGGAGATTATTTCATTTTCAAATAACTGAAAGTGAGTGGTTGTAATCTGAATAAAGGGAAAAAGGCCTTTCTTGAACATTGGGTGAGACAATCTTACTAATTTGCTTGAGAACCAGTTCGGATTTAAGTATAACTTTTGTATGACTGAAGCTTTTAGTGATAGGTCTAATGCTTTAATATTTAATAATTTCTGTCCTCCGAATTCATATTCATTATATAAATATGCTCTTTTAATTTTGTCTGGCTTGCCGTTCCAAATAAAATTGAATATTTTTTTCTCATATAATTTAAAAAACTGTTCGCTAGGCATAGGCAAGACCATAAGCAAATAGGTAAACTGGGATAATACTAAAGAGTTAATCAGGGTGATTTTTCCACAAATTGACAGGTATTTTCCTTTCCATGGTAGTAAGATCTTATCTATTTTTGCTAACTTTCTATTAAAATTTATTGAAGTGAGATCATTTATTTCCTTTGGGATATGTATTCCGAGTATATCCACATCACCATCAGACCATTTTATTGGTAAACTACATAGTAATGTAAAAATTGTATTTTTTAGTGATCCAATACGTAATATAGTACATTTGTCATAATTTGGTTGTAATCCAGAGAGGTTAGAAAATGTATCTAGATCCTCTATGAGGCTGTGGAGGGATTCTAGTTGTGGATTTAAAAGAAAACATGAATCATCAGCGTACAATGACACCTTTGTTTTTAAGCCCTGTATTTCTAATCCTCTGATATTATTATTGGATCTGATTTTAATAGCTAACATCTCGATGGCCACAATAAATAGATATGCCGATAGTGGACAACCTTGTTTCACTCCTCTTGACAGTTTAAAACTTTCTGAGAAATAGCCATTATTTACTATTTTACACCTAGGGTTACTATACATGATTTTGACCGATTTTATAAGAGATTCTCCAAAATTGAAATGCTCCAGGCATTTATATATAAACCCCAGTCGAACTTTATCAAATGACTTTTTGAAGTCTGCTATGAATAGCAGGCCTGGTTTCCCATATTTTCCATAGTGTTCTATTGTTTCCAATACTTGCCTTATATTATCTCCAATGTATCTTCCATGTAAAAAACCTGTCTGATTAGAATGAATAATATCCGACAATACCTTTTTAATTCTATGCGCTATACATTTTGCTAGGATTTTTGCATCACAACACTGAAGTGTAAGGGGCCTCCAATTTTGTAAATGGACTGGATCTTTATATTTTCCACTTGTATCCTGTTTCAGTAATAATGAGATCAGACCTTCTTCTTGAGTGTCAGATAATCTACCATTTACATAGGAGTGTTTAAAACATGGTAATAACGGTCCTCTTAGTATATCAAAAAAGGTTTGGTATACCTCCGACTGGTATGCTATCCAACCCTGGAGTTTTCCCAGACTTAAAGTCTTTAATTGCATCCAGAAGTTCCTCCTCTGTAATTTCACCTTCACATGAGTCTTTCTGTGTGGCTGTTAATTTGACATTATCAATAGAAAAAACATCTCTACAATTAGCTTCAGTTAGAGGAGATGGAGGCGACTGAAAAGAAAACATATGCTTAAAGTACTTTGTTTTTTCCTTCAAAATATCATTCGGTGAATTATGGGTGACTCCATCAATTGTAACCAGTTTCATTAAGTTATTTTTGGTAGCATTCCTATGTTGAAGATTAAAAAAGAATTTTGTGCATTTTTCCCCATATTCCATCCAGTTTGCTTTATTTTTCTCCATTTCTTTTTGTTTTTCCTCTAATTTATTCTGAGCCTCTATGTTACAGTTTTTATTGCCATCTATCTGTTCTGTTAGACTTTCTATTTCCTTTCTTAGTATAAACTCTTTTGACCTAAATTTCTTTTGTTTTCGAGATGAGTACTGAATTGCATGGCCTCTAAAGGCACATTTAAAGGTGTCCCATACAATAAGGGGATTCGCTGTACCTATGTTATGTTGGAAAAAGTCAGTTATAAATTCCGTTGTTCTAATTATAAATAAATTATCATCCAATAGGCTTTGATTAAATTTCCAATATCCTCGCCCACGTGGAAATTCAGTAAGAGTAATGTATATGCCTATTATATGATGGTCCGACCGCATTCTGTCCCCTATCAACACTTTTTTTTACTTTTGGTGCCAACGAGAATGAGATAAGAAAGAAGTCAAGACGACTAGCTTGATTCAGTCTGCACCATGTATATCTCACTAGATCAGTATATTTAAGCCTCCATATATCTACTAGTTCTAATGTATCCATGACATTCACAATTTCCTTAAGAGCATGTGGGTGATTGTTTGTGGTGTGATTTCCTTTACGGTCCATTGAGCTATTTAAAACAGTATTATAATCCCCCACCATAATAATATTGTCTTGAGTTGCTTGCAGGCTTGATAAGTTATTATATACAGTGGGGAGAACAAGTATTTGATACACTGCCGATTTTGCAGGTTTTCCTACTTACAAAGCATGTAGAGGTCTGTAATTTTTATTATAGGTACACTTCAACTGTGAGAGACGGAATCTAAAACAAAAATCCAGAAAATCACATTGTATGATTTTTAAGTAATTAATTTGCATTTTATTGCATGACATAAGTATTTGATCACCTACCAACCAGTAAGAATTCCGGCTCTCACAGACCTGTTAGTTTTTCTTTAAGAAGCCCTCCTGTTCTCCACTCATTACCTGTATTAACTGCACCTGTTTGAACTCGTTACCTGTATAAAAGACACCTGTCCAGACACTCAATCAAACAGACTCCAACCTCTCCACAATGGCCAAGACCAGAGAGCTGTGTAAGGACATCAGGGATAAAATTGTAGACCTGCACAAGGCTGGGATGGGCTACAGGACAATAGGCAAGCAGCTTGGTGAGAAGGCAACAACTGTTGGCACAATTATTAGAAAATGGAAGAAGTTCAAGATGACGGTCAATCACCCTCGGTCTGGGGCTCCATGCAAGATCTCACCTCGTGGGGCATCAATGATCATAAGGAAGGTGAGGGATCAGCCCAGAACTACATGGCAGGACCTGGTCAATGACCTGAAGAGAGCTGGGACCACAGTCTCAAAGAAAACCATTAGTAACACACTACGCCGTCATGGATTAAAATCCTGCAGCGCACGCAAGGTCCCCCTGCTCAAGCCAGCGCATGTCCAGGCCCGTCTGAAGTTTGCCAATGACCATCTGGATGATCCAGAGGAATGGGAGAAGGTCATGTGGTCTGATGAGACAAAAATAGAGCTTTCTGGTCTAAACTCCACTCGCCGTGTTTGGAGGAAGAAGAAGGATGAGTACAACCCCAAGAACACCATCCCAACCGTGAAGCATGGAGGTGGAAACATCATTCTTTGGGGATGCTTTTCTGCAAAGGGGACAGGACGACTGCACCGTATTGAGGGGAGGATGGATGGGGCCGTGTATCGCGAGATCTTGGCCAACAACCTCCTTCCCTCAGTAAGAGCATTGAAGATGGGTCGTGGCTGGGTCTTCCAACATGACAACGACCCGAAACACACAGCCAGGGCAACTAAGGAGTGTCTCCGTAAGAAGCATCTCAAGGTCCTGGAGTGGCCTAGCCAGTCTCCAGACCTGAACCCAATAGAAAATCTTTGAAGGGAACTGAAAGTCCGTATTGCCCAGCGACAGCCCCGAAACCTGAAGGATCTGGAGAAGGTCTATATGGAGGAGTGGGCCAAAATCCCTGCTGCAGTGTGTGCAAACCTGGTCAAGACCTACAGGAAACGTATGATCTTTGTAATTGCAAACAAAGGTTTCTGTACCAAATATTAAGTTCTGCTTTTCTAATGTATCAAATACTTATGTCATGCAATAAAATGCAAATTAATTACTTAAAAATCATACAATGTGATTTTCTGGATATTTGTTTTAGATTCCGTCTCACACAGTTGAAGTGTACCTATGATAAAAATTACAGACCTCTACATGCTTTGTAAGTAGGAAAACCTGCAAAATCGGCAGTGTATCAAATACTTGTTCTCCCCACTGTATATATTGTCAAAGATTTGTGGATCATCATTATTTGGTCCGTAAAGGTTAATGAGCCAAATCTGTTTATGGTCCAATAACATATTTAAAATAATCCATCTACCTTGTGTATCTATTTGTACAATTTGCACATTTGGATCGGAATTACTATTAATTAATATCATCACCCCTTCTGAATTTCTTTGCCCATGGGAGAAGTATATTTCCCCCCCCATTCTTTTTTCCACACTACTTCATCTCGAATTGTTGAATGAGTTTCCTGTAAACAATATATATTATATTCCTTCTCTTTGAGCCATGTAAATATTGTTCTTCTTTTGTTATTATCAGCTAAGCCATTACAATGATAACTGGCTATACTTATTTCACCATACACCATAATGAGATACACGTTTCAAGTCTATTTATCATTATATATGTTTGTAAATTTACCAATAAAAAATAGCGTAATGATTGAGTGTCCATATAGCTGTACCGTGATATTTGCACTGCTACGGAGCAACCCTTCAATTGTTCTCCACTAATTCCCCCGCTAAAGCCCCTCCTCATCCCAAGTTGAGCCGTCATCCCAGTGATCAACATCCCACCCACGTCCCTCCGCATCCCTAAGGCCCCGAGAGGCCAGGACCCATCCATCGAAAACAGCACACAGTACCACCCACAAAACAGAAGCAGATTAACCGCCAAAAGCATTTCCAATGCTTTCACCTCTATATATATATATATAACTATTTATTTATTTATTATGCATATCCTATTTTCCATCATTATCAATTAATATGCGTAATAAAGTCGGCAGTTCACGCGTAGGATTCTAACATATAACCCGGATTGCCATTGTATTACATTTAATTCATTGACAAGCAATTATTATCCTAGCAAATAATTCCCGCGGTCCATCCCATACCCTCCCCCCCAACATCCCCACCCCCCCCACAACAGATGCCAGACAAGCACACACGCACATACTCACATACTCCAACACACTCAACCCCCCTCCTCCACAATCCACCATAAAATCAGATACTCAACGGCTGTTATATCGCAGGGCCCAACTCGAGAAATAACTTGATTTACGAGTGCACATACAGTTAAAGCTGATTGAGAAAGCATGCAGATTTAGCAGAAATTGATAACAATGTGAGATTTGATTAATCTACTTAATCTATGTAAAGTCCTAGGTGATGGAGATCAGATCCACCCTCTTCACCTGAGACACAAACACTCTGATCCCCTGTTGTAACCATTTTCCCAAGCATCTCCATGCGGTCAGACCTTTGATTATTTTGTGCCACCTGGGCTACAATGATAAACCCCCTCTCTGATTGTCTGAGTGTGACCCCCTCCCCATGGGTTACTGCAGCCAGTGTTGCCAGCACTGCCACTACCTGGGTGGGCGTACCCCACCGGAATCCCCACCGGCTAGGTAAAAGGTCGTCAAGGTTCTCATTAGCAGCTTTGAGAATTTCCTTGTATATTATGCTCTCCCATCAGGGGGCTCTGGCTTTGTAGGACCAACCCTGCCAGGCAGGCTCAGAATCTTGAGGGGGCGGTGCTGCTCAAGTAGGTCTCTGACCGCATTTATTTCTCTGTTTAGGCTGCATATTCACAGCAGGTCCATAAAAGAGATGGGAACTTATCTTTGGTGTATGGGTCGCTCAGGTCGGTGTCCAGGTTATAGGTTTAGGGATCTTTCCATCATGATAGGACAATGAAAAATTAGATTAGATGTATACTATATTGAAAGTGTATATCCCTCATCTACACAAAATTGAAAGCTCTCTCTCACTACCCCTGCTCATAGACCCCCGGTCGGCTCTGGGATGTGCAACCATTTCCCCTCTCACTCACTTAACGCCACACCTTTTCAAACACAAAAATGCACACCACATGGTTGACTGGAGAAGAAATGGGCCGAGCGTGCAAACGCACCCGCATCCACATCTGCTGCAAGGGGGAAAGGACGCCAGAGAGAACACAGGACCAACCACAACAACCATCCGCCAAAACAACAACCTCCCGCCAAAAAAGCCATGTTCTAATTATTTGTATTTAAATATGTATTATTCTGCTTGTTATATCGTTTTATCCTTTTATAAAATACTATACTTACTATAAATGTTATTTAATATTACAATCCCTATCATTGCTAGTATCAGGTGCTCCAATATTTGACTCCTCTATTACAACTTTTAGAATAGCCATGGAGTAGTCTTTGTGTCTCTGAACATTTGGTTGTCAATATATAATTTATCCACCACTAGTGCAACACGTTTCCCTTTTAATCTGTTTTCCTTGAAGATTGGATACAGAACTTTGCGCCTTTCTACAATCTCCCTCGGGAACTGATCATTCATGCCTATTTTCGTGCCAGCAAGTCTTTTTCCTAGGCTTTTCACCATAGCTTTATCCTTAAAAAAAAGCAAATTTGGCAACGATTGGGCGCTCATATTTCTGTCCTCTTTTTCCAAAACGATGTACACGTTCGAGTTGGATTTTATCGACAGCCTCGAGTGGGATTTGTAGCGCTGTATGCAGGAAGTCCTTCATAATATTCTCTGTTATTTCTCCCTCCTTTTCCTGAATACCCGTAAGCATGTGCTGACCAACTGGCAAGTGTCTTCACTGACATTTTCAACATGTCCCTGACTGAGTCTGTAATACCAACATGTTTCAAGCAGACCACCATAGTCCCCGTGCCCAAGAACTCTAAGATAACCTGCCTAAATGACTACCGACCCGTAGCACTGACGTCTGTAGCCATGAAGTGCTTTGAAAGACTGGTCATGGCTCACATCAACAGCATAATCCCAGAAACCCTAGACCCACTCCAATTTGCATACCGCCCCAACAGATCCACAGATGATGCAATCTCTATCGCACTCCACACTGCCCTTTCCCACCTGGACAAGAGGAACACCTACGTGAGAATGCTATTCATTGACTACAGCTCAGCATTCAACACCATAGTGCCCTCTAAGCTCATCACTAAGCTAAGGATCCTGAGACTAAACACCTCCCTCTGCAACTGGATCCTGGACTTCCTGACGGGCCGCCCCCAGGTGGTAAGGGTAGGTAACAACACATCTGCCACACTGATCCTCAACACGGGGGCCCCTCAGGGGTGCGTGCTCAGTCCCCTCCTGTACTCTCTGTTCACCCATGACTGCATGGCCAGGCACGACTCCAACACCATCATTAAGTTTGCCGACGACACAACAGTGGTAGGCCTGATCACCGACAACGATGAGACAGCCTATAGGGAGGAGGTCAGAGATCTGGCCGTGTGGTGCCAGGACAACAACCTCTCCCTCAACGTGACCAAGACAAAGGAGATGATTGTGGACTACAGGAAAAAAAAGAGGACTGAGCATGCCCCCATTCTCATCGACGGGGCTGTAGTGGAACAGGTTGAGAGCTTCAAGTTCCTTGGTGTCCACATCACCAACGAACTATCATGGTCCAAACACACCAAGACAGTCGTGAAGAGGGCAGGACAAAGCCTATTCCCCCTCAGGAGACTAAAAAGATTTGGCATGGGTCCTCAGATCCTCAAAAAATTCTACAGCTGCACCATCGAGAGCATCCTGACTGGTTGCATCACCGCCTGGTATGGCAACTGCTTGGCCTCTGACCACAAGGCACTACAGAGGGTAGTGCGTACGGCCCAGTACATCACTGGGGCAAAGCTCCCTGCCATCCAGGACCTCTATACCAGGCGGTGTCAGAGGAAGGCCCTCAAAATTGTCAAAGACTCCAGTCACCCTAGTCATAGACTGTTCTCTCTGCTACCGCACGGCAAGCGGTACCGGAGTGCCAAGTCTAGGTCCAAAAGACTTCTCAACAGCTTCTACCCCCAAGCCATAAGACTCCTGAACAGCTAATCATGGCTACCCGGACTATTTGCACTGCCCCCCCACCCCATCCTTTTTACGCTGCTGCTACTCTGTTAAGTATTTATGCATAGTCACTTTAACTCTACCCACATGTACATATTACCTCAACTACCTCAACTAGCCGGTGCCCCCGCACATTGACTATGCAACGGTACCCCCCTGTATATATAGCCTCCCTACTGTCACTTTATTTTATTGTATATATAGCCTCCCTACTGTCACTTTATTTTACTTCTGCTCTTTTTTTCTCAACACTTTTTTGTTGTTGTTTTATTCTTACTTTTTTGTTTAAAATAAATGCACTGTTGGTTAAGGGCTGTAAGTAAGCATTTCACTGTAATGTCTGCACCTGTTGTATTCGGCGCATGTGACCAATAAAATTTGATTTGATTTGATTTGATTTACTAGATTTTCCCTCATCGATCTAGTTTGGCTGTATAGTAAGGCTTCTCTCAGAAGATTGTTCTCCTTTTTTAGTTCCCTAATGTCCGTTTCCATTTTAGAGACTGTCACTTTTAATTCTTTGTTTTCTTTCTCCATTACCAAAGCTTTTTCATCACTCATTTGAAGACTCGCTTTCAACTCTTTTACGTCTTTACTGACCAATTCTAGTATGCCCAATTTGTCATTTATCGACTTCAACAGGTCGCTTTCCAATCTTACCATACCCAGTGGTGAAAAGCATACAGTGGGGAAAAAAAGTATTTAGTCAGCCACCAATTGTGCAAGTTCTCCCACTTAAAAAGATGAGAGAGGCCTGTAATTTTCATCATAGGTACACGTCAACAATGACAGACAAATTGAGAAAATAAAAACCAGAAAATCACATTGTAGGATTTTTAATGAATTTATTTGCAAATTATGGTGGAAAATAAGTATTTGGTCACCTACAAACAAGCAAGATTTCTGGCTCTCACAGACCTGTAACTTCTTCTTTAAGAGGCTCCTCTGTCCTCCACTTGTTACCTGTATTAATGGCACCTGTTTGAACTTGTTATCAGTATAAAATACACCTGTCCACAACCTCAAACAGTCACACTCCAAACTCCACTATGGCCAAGACCAAAGAGCTGTCAAAGGACACCAGAAACAAAATTGTAGACCTGCACCAGGCTGGGAAGACTGCATCTGCAATAGGTAAGCAGCTTGGTTTGAAGAAATCAACTGTGGGAGCAATTATTAGGAAATGGAAGACATACAAGACCACTAATAATCTCCCTCGATCTGGGGCTCCACGCAAGATCTCACCCCGTGGAGTCAAAATTATCACAAGAACGGTGAGCAAAAATCACAGAACCACACGGATGGACCTATTGAATGACCTGCAGAGAGCTGGGACCAAAGTAACAAAGCCTACCATCAGTAACACACTACGCCGCCAGGGACTCAAATCCTGCAGTGCCAGACATGTCCCCCTGCTTAAGCCAGTACATGTCCAGGCCCGTCTGAAGTTTGCTAGAGTGCATTTGGATGATCCAGAAGAGGATTGGGAGAATGTCATATGGTCAGATGAAACCAAAATAGAACTTTTTGGTAAAAATTCAACTCGTCGTGTTTGGAGGACAAAGAATGCTGAGGTGCATCCAAAGAACACCATACCTACTGTGAAGCATGGGGGTGGAAACATCATGCTTTGGGGCTGTTTTTCTGCAAAGGGACCAGGATGACTGATCCGTGTAAAGGAAAGAATGAATGGGGCCATGTATCGTGAGATTTTGAGTGAAAACCTCCTTCCATCAGCAAGGGCATTGAAGATGAAACGTGGCTGGGTTTTTCAGCATGACAATGATCCCAAACACACCGCCCGGGCAACGAAGTAGTGGCTTCGTAAGAAGCATTTCAAGGTCCTGGAGTGGCCTAGCCAGTCTCCAGATCTCAACCCCATAGAAAATCTTTGGAGGGAGTTGAAAGTCCGTGTTGCCCAGCGACAGCCCCAAAACATCACTGCTCTAGAGGAGATCTGCATGGAGGAATGGGCCAAAATACCAGCAACAGTGTGTGAAAACCTTGTGAAGACTTACAGAAAACGTTTGACCTGTGTCATTGCCAACAAAGGGTATATAACAAAGTATTGAGAAACTTTTGTTATTGACCAAATACTTATTTTCTACCATAATTTGCAAATAAATTCATCAAAAATCCTACAATGTGATTTTCTGGATTTATTTTCATCATTTTGTCTGTCATAGTTGACGTGTACCTATGATGGAAATGACAGGCCTCTCTCATCTTTTTAAGTGGGAGAACTTGCACAATTGGTGGCTGACTAAATACTTTTTTTCCCCACTGTATATCATCTGTATCAGTCGATGAGTCGCGTTTCCTTTTGGGGATCGGCTCTCCACGCTTGTCTTCAGTCATTTTTGGGTGTTGCGTGTTGTTGTAATATTTGTCAATATATTTCTCTAGCCTTATGATCTGTTTTGTGTTATTATCCAGATTGAATTATATTAACTGCGAATATATGAAATGCTAATATTTAGTCTAACTTACTGATTTAGAATATTATGTTTTTATCTTGAGGTGTTTCGTACCGATTTCTATTCAATACGCCATCAGAAGAAAGTTATTTGTTTCTTGCCATTTTGAGCCTGTAATCGAACCCACAATTGCTGATGCTCCAGATACTCAACTAGTCTCAAGAAGGCCAGTTTTATTGCTTCTTTAATCAGCACAACAGTTTTCCGCTTTGCTAACATAATTGCAAAAGGTTTTTCTATGACCAATTAGCCTTTTAAAATGATAAACTTGGTTTAGCAAACACAACGTACCATTGGGCCACAGGACTGATGGTTGCTGATAATGGGCCCCGGTACGCCTATGTAGATATTACATTAAAAATCAGCCGTTTCCAGCTACAATAGCCATTTACAACATTAACAATGTCTACACTGTATTTCTGATCAATTTGATGTTATTTTAATGGACAAAAAAATTGCTTTTCTTTCGAAAAAAATGACATTTCTAAGTGACCCCAAACTTTTGAACGGTATTGTATCCTTTAAATATTTTGTAGAAAAGTGGTAAATTAGTGCCAAAAAATCTACCAAATGTCCTGGTTCTTGAACATACTTTCATCCTCATTTTCAGTATTTTACATTTAAACACTTAAAACTGTCGAATGGGTGTTCCATAAATTACAATGATAGAAAATATAATATTCTGTATGTTGTACATTTCAAGAAATGTGACAAGAAACCTTCCCTGTGCTTACTTCCCTGTATTTAAAATGTTGAAAATGGAACCATGGACATGAAGCCAGTTCAATTGAACTCTACCTTTTTGAATGGGATGTATGGGACACAATACTAAGGCTACCATTACTTATTATGAAGCACTGTTTTGCTACACGTTATATATAATTCTTATCCACAGATATGACACAATATTTAGAAATCATTAGGAGCGTGCTGAAATTTGATCCGCTGGACTATGGTCAAAATAAACTCAATATGACCCCTATTAAGGTCTTAGGAGTACTTTATGATCAGAATTATTGTCTATATTATCTGCAGGTTTATTTAGTTGGTAGATAACATTACAAAGTCATTTTTATATTGTTTGGAATGATTTTACCCTATTTTCTTCTATCAGGAAATCCGATGGCAGCCATTTTATTAAAATGGCCACCCTGGTTGACTGACAGGCCTCCCAGACTGCCTCCAATCTTAAAAATGTTAAATTATCTAGTATTAGTGTACCAAGTTTGATACTTGTATCATTAAATGGAACAATTATTTAACCTATCCGCTGGACTAATTATTCTCTGATGTTCATCATATTAGCCTTGTTGTTGATGTGAAGGATACAAGATTAATCTTTGAAAAAGGCCATAACTAATCTGATGTCACGATCATATAGCAATGTTTTCTCTCTAACCACACATCATCTAGATACATTTTAAAATCTTTACATGTATGACAACAACAGCAACAACTGTGGCCTGTTTCATGTTATTAGATCACATTCATCTAACTCAGTTATCATTTTGAAATGTGTTAACTTTATTAGTAATGAAAGCTTTATTACATTTTCATTTGGACAACATGCATTATGACAGATTGTGACAGAATGCTAGAAACAAGAGTACAATAATGCTAATTGTAAAGTAAATGCGTGTTGTAAAGTAGCACTTATTGCAAAGTAAAATACTAGAATCAATCTATTCGGATAAGCAGATAGCCCAATAATAGCAAAACCTTTACATATTTGTACTAAATATATTTTTTTATAATAACACAAGGCCAACCCAAACATCCCATTCAAAGATGCAATTCAAAACAATACAATATAATACAATTGTCAATACAATTGTGTTTTTCTATCATAGTTTTATGCTGTCCATTTAAGCCACTATCACATTTAACATTTTAGTCATTTAGCACACACATGCTCTTATCCAGAGCGAATTACAGGAGCAATGAGGGTTAAGTGCCTTTTTCAAGCGCACATCAAAATATTTTTCACCCATTGACCTCACTCCAGTATGTTGAAAAACGTAGGCCAATGGGACTCCAAACATGCTTCCTCATTCTTTAAAACAGAGCTAATATGTTTCTATTCAAAGCCTTTGGCAAGAAGCTGCATGCAACGTATGGGGAGTGATGCAATTCTAGCTGTGAGTTCTGACACATTTGGAAAATCACTCTATGGGTTGTCAATTTTATTTGCATTCTAATCTATATTGTGATTCTTGAGTAGGCTAATCTAAGCCCAATGATGTGGCAAGACTGAGGAGGTGAAGGAAATTATATAGCCACGTGAAAGGGGTATTTATTTACATAATGATGTAAAAAATAAACAATATTACTTACCATTTCGTACCTGTAGTTAACCGTGTTTTAAAGCAACTAACAGCAAGTACTCATTGTTACTACATTATTGCTTAGTAAATAACAGACAAACACCAGCTGAAATTAGACTGTAAAATATAACACTACCCTGTAATATCTTAATTAAAGCATTTGAAGCTGGAACATCTCCTCCAGCTGTTCTCAAGCCTACAGGCTTAAACAAAAGGTAAAGAGGTTTAGGTGACCATGGCAACTGAGAGGTCTATTTTAGGATGTGATGTCTAATCTGTAGGCCTGTTGTCCTCGCTGTTATCTTTAGTGGTTGAAATATCATGTGGTGTAATCATCTTAGCAGCATCCTTCCGAGACTCAATGTACTCTTTGGTGTAATTGAGCATGGGCAAGAATGAATCCATACACGCACAGCTTGTGGTAAGTACTTACTTAAGCAGGTCTCTTATGGAAAAAACACATGATTTCACATGTGACATTTCCACGTTTTGCACAAGTGAAATCATGTGAAACCATGTGTTTTTGGAACACTTCACATGTGATGATGATGTTTTCACATGATTTCCTTTCTGAAAAATATAAAACTGAAATATCACATTTACATAAGCATTCAGATCGGGTTCAAGCCCGGCCTCTGGCCTGGGCCACTCATGGACATTCAGAGACTTGTCCCGAAGCCACTCCTGCGTTGTCTTGGCTGTGTGCTTAGGGTCGTTGTCCTATTGGAAGGTGAACCTTCGCCCCAGTCTGAGGTTCTGAGCGCTCTGGTGCATGTTTTCATCAAGGAGCTCTCTGTACATTGCTCCGTTCATCTTTCCCTCAATCCTGACTAGTCTCCCAGTCACTGCCGCTGAAAAACATCCCCACAGCATGATGCTGCCACCCCCATGTTTCACCGTAGTGATGGTGCCAGGTTTCCTCTAGCATTCAGGCCAAACAGTTACATCTTGGTTTCATCAGACCAAATCATCTTGTTTCTCATGGTTTGAGAGTCCTTTAGGTGCCTTTTAGCAAACTCCAAGCGGGCTGTCATGTGCCTTTTACTGAGGAGTGGCTTCCGTCTGGCCACTCTACCATAAAGGCCTGATTGGTGGAGTGCTGCAGAGATGGTTGTCTTTCTGGAAGGTTCTCCCATTTCCACAGAGAAACTCTGGAGATCTGGAGCTCTCACCTCCCTGACCAAGGCCCTTCTTCCCCGATTGCTCAGTTTGGCCGGGCGGCCAGCTCTAGGAAGAGTCTTGGTGGTTCCAAATTTCTTCCATTTAAGAATGATGGAGGCCACTGTGTTCTTGTGGACCTTCAATGCTGCAGACATTTTTTGGTACACATCCCCAGATCTGTGACTCGACACAATCCTGTCTTGGAGCTCTACGGACAATCCCTTCGACCTCATGGCTTGGTTTTTGATCTGACATGCACTGTCAACTGTGGGACCTTATATTTTACATTTACATTTACTCTTATCCAGAGCGACTTACAAATTGGTGCATTCACCTTATAGCCAGTGGGATAACCACTTTACAATGTTTTTCTTTTTTTTTCTTTTTTTGGCGGGGTGGGGTGGGGTAAGGGGGGGTAGAAGGATTACTTTATCCTATCCCAGGTATTCCTTAAAGAGGTGGGGTTTCAAGTTTATAAACAGGTGTGTCCCTTTACAAATCATGTCCAATCAATTACATTTACCACAGGTGGACTCCAATCAAGTTGTAGAACCATCTCAAGGATGATCAATGGAAACAGGATGCACCTGAGCTCAATTTCGAGTCTCATAACAAAGAGTCTGAATACTTATGTAAATTATACATTTGCAAAAATGTCTAAAAACCTGTTTTTGCTTTGTCATTATAGGGTATTGTGTATAGATTGATGAGGGGAAAAAACATTTCAATCTGTTTTAGAATAAGCTGTAACGTAACAAAATGTGGAAAAACTCAAGGGGTCTGAATACTTTCCGAATGCACTGTATATAATTACTGTCAATCCCAATGCACTTGGGTACTTTTTGGCCCATCTTGCAAATGAACTTGGCATGCCTCCCTTGCAATTACATTTAACCTTATAGGATACTTTAGATGCGCTTATGGCACAAACTGTAAAAAGAAAAACGTTCCTGTAATATTACCGGCTACTGAGTTGCTGTGAAAATAGTGGAAACGACTTTTAATATATTTTAACAAAATATAGTTCAGCTGTAAAAAATATATTTACAGCTGAACTATATTTTGTTAGTAAATATACAACAACAAACTGTATTCAGGAAGTACACACATATTCCAATTCTAAATCAAATATTTTAAATACCAGAAAAGTAGAAATTGCTCCTTGGTTTACTTTATAAATTCACTGGGTCTTAAATAGAATCGACCTCAACATTGGTTAGCATACTTGTGTCACGGAATCAGCCGAGGCTGCCCCTCCTCCTTGCTCGGGCAGGCTTCGGCGTTCGTCGTCCCCGGAGTACTAGCTGCCACCGATCTATGTTTCGGTGTTTGTCTAGTTTGTCCTGATTGTTTTCACCTGTTTCCCATTATGTTTCATTGTATTCCCTTTATAACCCCCTGTCTCTCATTGGTTATTGTGTGTGATTCATTTCCGTGAGGTCGGCAGTGTTCGTGTGTATGCGTATTTTGTTCCTCACTGTTTTGGAGGTTTTGTTTGTATTGTTGGTTACTGTGCAAGTAAAGTTTGTCTGCCAGTAGCTCGGTGTCCTGCGCTTGACTTCACTATCAGCATACACATCGCCCTTGACAGAATCACACACCTCTCATGGAGTCAGCAGGAGCGGCGGTGCCAGCTGGATCAATGGAGGAACGCGTCGAACACCAAGCGGTCATGATCCAGGCTCTTGGCACCGCCATGGAACGGGTGAGCACTATTGAGCGATGGGAAAGAGGGGGTCTGCCTACGCCTCCTCCAACGATACCACCACCATCGGCGATGCCCATCGCTTCACCTCCGGGGTCCAGTGGGATTCGGCTCTCGCTCCCGAGGGCTTATGATGGCACAGCGGCCGGGTGTCAGGGTTTCCTGCTCCAGGTTGAACTCTACCTAGCAACCATCTCTGTCCGGCAAGGCGCTGGAGTGGGCCAATGCCGAGTGGGGGGGAATAGACGCCGCTACTGTCAACTATGCTGCTTCAGGGCAGTATTCGATCATCCACCAGAGGGTAAAGCGGCGGGTGAGCGTGTATTCCACCTTAGACAGGGGAGGAGGAGCGCACAGGAGTTCGCGCTGGACTTCCGGACGCTGGCTGCCAACGCGGGATGGAATGAGAGGGCCCTCATCGACCACTACAGATGTAGCCTGAGGGAGGACGTGCGTCGGGAATTGGCCTGCAGGGACACCAACCTCAGCTTCGACCAACTGGTGGACATGTCCATTCGCCGGGATACCCTGTTGGCTACCCGCGGACGTCCGGATTCAGGGCCGTCCATTCCATCCCCCAGCACTTCCGAGCCGACCCCTATGGAGCTCGGAGGTGCTGGTGCTAGGGAGACCAGGAGAGAGACCAGGAGGGAGGCCGTCCCCTGCACCAACTGTGGCCGCAGAGGACACACTGCTGGTCGGTGCTGGGGAGGGTCTCCTAGGAATCGAGGCAGTAGGCAGCGCACTGATGAGTCATTCCAGGTGAGTAGGCACCCAACTCACCCAGAGCTCTCTGTTGCGCATATGTGTATTAAAGTTATGTTTCCCGAGGTTTCTCCTCACTCCCAGCATAAGGCGCTAGTAGATTCAGGCGCAGCTGGGAATTTTATCGATCGCTAATTCACCTATAAGTTAGGGATTCCTATTGTACCGGTTGATGTGCCCTTCCCCATCCATGCCCTAGATAGCCGCCCTTTGGGGTCAGGATTGATTAGGGCAGTCACAGCACCTCTCAGGATGAAAGCGCAGGAGGGCCATGAGGAGATATTAGGTTTGTATTTGATTGATTCTCCTGCGTTTCCCGTGGTGTTGGGGCTTCCCTGGTTAACATCTCATGACCCCAACATTTCATGGCAACAGAGGGCTCTCAAGGGATGGTCTCATCAGTGTTTCGGGCGGTGTGTAGGTGTTTCCGTAGGGGCAATGACGGTGGAAAGCCCGAACCAAGTTCCCACCATGCACATTCCACCTGAGTATGCCAATTTGGCACTCGCCTTCTGTAAAAAGAAGGCGACTCAATTACCACCTCATCGAAAGGGGGATTGTGCAATAGACCTCCAAGTAGGCGCTGCGCTTCCGCGTAGTCATGTGTATCCTCTGTCTCAGGAGGAGACGGCGGCTATGGAGACATACGTCACTGAATCTCTGAGACAGGGATACATACGGCCGTCCACTTCCCCTGCGTCCTCAAGTTTCTTTTTTGTGAAGAAGAAGGATGCGGGTTTACGCCCGTGTATTGATTACCGTGGTCTCAATCAGATCACAATCAAATACAGCTATCCTCTCCCTCTGATTGCAAGTATGACGGAGTCATTACACGGGGCGCGATTCTTCACAAAATTGGATCTCAGGAGCGCGTACAACCTGGTGCGCATTAGGGAGGGAGATGAGTGGAAGACAGCATTCAGTACCACCTCGGGTCACTATGAGTACCTCGTCATGCCATATGGTTTAATGAATGCTCCTTCAGTCTTCCAATCATTTGTGGACGAGATTTTCCGGGACTTGCATGGACAGGGTGTAGTGGTGTATATTGATGACATTCTAATATACTCCGCTACACGAGCCGAGCATGTGTCCCTGGTGCGTAGAGTGCTTGGTAGACTGTTAGAGCATGACCTGTATGCGAAGGATGCGAAGGCGGAGAAATGTCTGTTCTTCCAGAAGTCCATCTCCTTCCTGGGACATCGGTTGTCCGCGTCAGGGGTGGAGATGAAGATTGACCGCGTTTCTGCTGTGCGTAATTGGCAGACTCCCACCACGGTGAAGGAGGTGCAGCGGTTCTTGGGTTTTGCCAATTACTACCGGAGGTTTATCCGGGGCTTTGGACAGGTAGCAGCTCCCATTACCTCCCTGCTAAAGGGGGGTCCGGTGCGTCTGCAGTGGTCGGCTGAGGCGGACAGGGCATTTAGACATCTGAAGGACCTGTTTACCTCGGCTCCGGATCCCTCTTTGGCGTTCCAAGTTGAGGTGGATGCGTCCGAGGCTGGGCTCGGGTACGCCACCAAAACTCTGCCCCTGTGCTTTCTATTCTAAGAAGCTCAGTCCGGCAGGGCGCAATTATGACGTGGGGGACAGGGAGCTGTTAGCTGTGGTTCAAGCCCTGAAGGTGTGGAGGCATTGGCTTGAGGGGGATAAACATCATTTTCTCATTCTGACTGACCATCGTAACCTAGAGTACATCCGGGCAGCGAGGAGGCTGAACCCTCGCCAGGCAAGGTGGGCTATGTTTTTCTCCCGATTTGAATTTAAGCTCACCTATAGACCAGGGTCACAGAATGCTAAGGCAGACGCCCTGTCCCGGCTATATGACACAGAGGAGAGGTCCATTGAGCCCACTCCCATACTCCCGGAGTCTTGTCTGGTGGTACCGGGGGTGTGGGAGGTTGATGCGGACATCAAGCGGGCGTTACGTACCGATCCTACTCCCCCACAGTGTCCAGAGGGTTGGAAGTACAGGCCGCTCGAGGTTCGCGATCGATTGATATATTGGGCTCACATGTCACCCTCCTCAGGTCATCCTGGTATTGGTCGGACAGTGCACTGCCTTAGTGGGAAGTACTGGTGGCCCACTTTAGCTAAGGACGTGAGGGTTTATGTTTCCTCCTGCTCGGTGTGCGCCCAGTGTAAGGCGCCTAGACACCTGCCCAGAGGGAAGTTACAACCCCTACCCGTTCCACAACGGCCGTGGTCTCACCTATCGGTGGATTTTGTTACGGACCTTCCCACCTCCCAGGGGTACACGACGATCTTGGTCGTTTGGATCGGTTTTCGAAGGCCTGCAGTCTCATTCCTATGCCAGGTCTCCCTACTGCCCTACAAACTGCTGACGCCCTGTTCACACACGTCTTCTGGCACTACGGGGTGCCTGAGGATATAGTGTCTGATCGGGGTCCCCAGTTCACCTCTACAGTCTGGAGGGCGTTTATGGAACACCTGGGGGTCTCGATTAGCCTTACCTCAGGTTTTCACCCCAAGAGTAATGGGCAGGTGGAGAGAGTGAACCAGGATGTGGGTAGGTTTCTGAGGTCCTATTGCCAGGACCGGCAGGAGGAGTGGTCGGGATATATTCCCTGGGCAGAGATAGCCCAAAACTCACTCCGTCACTCCTCCACTAACCTTACGCCTTTCCAGTGTGTGCTAGGTTATCAGCCGGTCCTGGCACCTTGGCATCAGAGCCAGATCGAAGCCCCTGCGGTGGACGAGTGGTTTCGGCGCTCGGAAGAAACCTGGAACGCTGCGCATGTCCATCTGCAGCGGGCTATCAGGCGGCAAAAGGCGAGCGCCGATCGCCACCGCAGTGAGGCTCCGGTGTATGCACCGGGAGATCGGGTCTGGCTCTCGACCCAAAACCTGCCCCTTCGCCTGCCCTGCCAGAAGCTGGGTCGGCGGTTTGTGGGGCCATTTAAAGTCCTGAGGAGATTGAACGAGGTATGCTATAGGTTACAACTGCCCATTAATTACCGCATTAAACCCTCGTTCCATGTGTCTCTCCTCAGGCCGGTGGTGGCTGGTCCACTCCAGGAGAGTGAGGTACGAGAGGCTCCTCCGCCCCCGTTGGACATCGAGGGGGCTCTGGCGTACTCAGTCCGTTCCATCTTGGATTCGAGGCGCCGGATGGGGGGCCTGCAGTATCTCGTGGAGTGGGAGGGGTACGGTCCGCAGGAACGGTGCTGGGTCCCTAGGAGGGACATCCTAGATCCCTCCATGTTGAGGGACTTCCACCGGAGTCATCCGACTCGCCCTGCTCCGCGTCCTCCTGGCCGTCCCCGAGGCCGGGGTCGGCGCACAGCTGGAGTCGCGCGTCAAGGGGGGGGTACTGTCACGGAATCAGCCGAGGCTGCCCCTCCTCCTTGCTCGGGCAGGCTTCGGCGTTCATCGTTCCCGGAGTACTAGCTGCCACCGATCTATGTTTCGGTGTTTGTCTAGTTTGTCCTGATTGTTTTCACCTGTTTCCCATTATGTTTCATTGTATTTCCTTTATAACCCCCTGTCTCTCATTGGTTATTGTGTGTGATTAATTTCCATGAGGCCAGGCCTGTTCCTGCTCCTCGCACCAAACCAGTGGTGCGTGTTCCCAGCCCGGCCCGGCCTGTTCCCGCTGCTCGCACCAAGCCAGTGGTGCGTGTCGCCAGTCCTGCCCGGCCTGTTCCTGCTCCTCGCACCAAGCCAGTGGTGCATGTTCCTAGTCTAGTTCGGCCCGTGCCTGCTCCTCGCACCAGACCAGTGGTGAGTGTGTCCAGTCCGGCACGGCCCGTGCCCGTTCCACCGGTGCCTGGTCCGGCACCAGTCAGTAGCTCCAGTCCGGAGCCAGAGCAGTCCGCTCCACCGGTGCCTGATCCAGCTCCGGTCAGCTGCTCCAGTCCGGAGCCAGAGCAGTCCGCTCCACCGGTGCCTGATCCAGCTCCGGTCAGCTGCTCCACTCCAGAGCCAGAGCAGTCCACTCCACTGGGGTCCAGTCCAGCTCCGGTCAGCGGCTCCACTCCGGAGCCAGAGAAGTCCGCTCCACCGGTGCCTGATCCAGCTCCGGTCAGCGGCTCCACTCCGGAGCCAGAGCAGTCCGCTCCACCGGGGTCCAGTCCAGATTCGGTCAGCGGCTCCACTCCGGAGCCAGAGCAGTCCGCTCCACCGGTGCCCAGTCCAGCTCCGGTCAGCGGCTCCTGTCCGGAGCCTGAGCAGTCCGCTCCACCGGTGCCTGGTCCAGCTCCGGTCAGCGGCTCCAGTCCAGACCCAGACGTCAGCCCCTCTCCAGGTTTGGGGTCTCCCACACCAGGGTCCAGACAGGGCTTGGAGTATAGTGGGAGGAAGGAGAGGGGAAGCAGTGCGCCGAGATCCAGACCAGACCAGGGGTGCAACAGGGAGGCGGAGAATAGGTGGTTGTCACGCCCGGAGCCGGATCCGCCTCCGAGGCAGAATGCCCACCCGGCCCCTACCCTGTTAAGTAAAGGTTGTGCGGTTGGAGTCCGCACCTTTGGGGGGGGGGGGGGGGGGGGGGGGTACTGTCACGCCCTGACTCTGGGGACTCTTATTTGTTGAGTCAGGGTGTGATTTTCTATGTTGTATTTTCTATGTTTTGATCTATTATGTGTATTTCTATGTTGGCCGGTGTGGTTCCCAATCAGAGGCAGCTGTAGCTCGTTGTCTCTGATTGGGGATCATACTTAGGCAGCCTAAGTATGATCCCCAATCAGAGGTATGTTGTTTGTGAGGTATGTTGTTTGTGTACCGTGGACTTCACGTTTCGTTTAGTTTGTTGTTTTGTCGCTTGTTTATTCGTTCCAAATAAACATGTATGCATATCACGCTGCGCCTTGGTCTGACCCGTCTGTAAACGAACGTGACACAGTTCCACATCCGACACCGCCAATACAACTGCTATGCGGGTGTCCAATAGCGCAGATCTGTTACAATCTAGTAATCTAAGTGTGCATAAATGCTCCCGGGATTTGAACTTGTAACCTTTTGGTTTGGAGTGCATTAATGTCCCAGCAGTGCCACCAGATGGTTATTTGTTACCAAGAACATATATCCTCAAACTCTCAAATATAAGAGTACGGTTACGGTACAGTGTTGTTCCCTGGTGTCCAAAAAGATCAAAGGTACACATAAGGTACCTTCAGAGGTACAGATAGGAACTCACATGGTACTGGTCGGTACCGTTTAGGGTACATGTGCGGATAATCTAGTATAATGGTACATTTTTCTACCCAATATATTAAATATGAAGCTTCGTTCGTAACCATGTGGGAGGCTGGAGTTTACCAGTTGTGAAGTCGTATATACCAGTTGGATGCATTCACATGCTTTGTAATCATTGGGAAACGGCAAATAGCTAATGGCCAACAAGCTTCATCAACCACAAACTAAAAGTGCAGCTATCATGCTTGTAAAAAAAATTATAGACTTAAAAAAACATTAATTTAAAGGGCCGTGCACGTACCGATAGCACACATGGGCAATGAATAGCTCAGTTTTGTACCGTCAAAACTGTGGTTATATGTAGGAACCAGACAACATATACTGAACAAAAATATTAACGCAACATGCAATAATTTCAAAGATTTTACTGAGTTACAGTTCATATAAGGAAATCAGTCAATGGAAATAAATTCATTAGGCCATAATCTATGGATTTCACATGACTGGGAATACAGATATGCATCTGTTGGTCACAGATACCTTTAAAAAAAGGTAGGGGCGTGGATCAGAAAACCTGTCAGTATTTGGTGTGACGGCCATTTGCCTCATGCAGCTCGACACATCGCCTTCTATAGAGTTGATCAGGCTGTTGATTGTGGCCTGTGGAATGTTGTCCCACTCCTCTTCAATGGCTGTGCGAAGTTGCTGGATATTGGCGGGAACCGGAACACACTGTCATACACGTTGATCCAGAGCATCCCAAACATGCTCAATGGGTGACATGTCTGGTGAGTATGCAGGCCATGAAAGAACTGGGACATTTTCAGCTTCCAGGAATTGTGTACAGATCCTTGCGACATGGGGCTGTGAATTATCATGCTGAAACATGAGGTGATGATGGCGGATGAATGGCATGACAATGGGCCTCAGGCTCTCATCACAGTATCTCTGTGCATTGAAATTGCCATCGATAAAATATAATTGTGTTCGTTGTCCGTAGTTTATGCCTGCCCATACCATAATCCCACCGCTACCATGGGGCACTCTGTTCACAATGTTGACATCAGCAAACCGCTTGCCCACACAATGCCATACACGTGGTCTGTAGTTGTGAGGCCGGTTGGACGTACTGCAAAATTCTCTAAAATGATGTTGGAGGCGGCTTATGGTAGAGAAATGAACATTAAATTCAAGAGCGAACCAATCTGTGGGTAAAGCGACACTGTGCCTCGAACCCAACAAGCCATGGCTTTTCTTAGAGGAAAAGACAAAAAACAACTTGGACATGCAAATGAGAGGAACAAACAGCTAAAGGATATTCAGGAAAACATAGCTAAAATGCTCTCAATGTTCACCAAAACAAACAAACTGTTACAATCTAAAAAAGTTGATTAGCTCGAAAGGAAAGTACAGTCTATCATGTCAGACATGCATATACAGGGCGGGTGTGTGGACGAACAAGATAACAAAATGCAAACTTTAGATGATGAATTGGACCAGCAAGAAAACAGAATGAGACAAAACAAAATGAGAATATTTTACGTACCGGAAGAGAACGAAAAAGGAGACCTTTCCAGTTACGTGATCAAGCTGATATCGGAGGAGCTTGGCGTGGATGTATCACCGAAGGATCTGTAGCGATGCCATCGGATCGGCGTGAAACAGAAGAAAGCTAAATACCCTCGCATGGTAATCTTTAAGATGTGGAACTATCAGACCAAAGTCAACATTCTGAAGGCACGATTAGTCTAGGATCTGTTGTCTAGGATCTGTAAACAATTCATTCCGAAAGGAGATTAAAATCCATGGCCAGTCAATTCGATTAGTCTAGGATCTGTTGTCTAGGATCTGTAAACAATTCATTCCGATTAGACAGTTACTGGAGGAAAAAGCAATCAAGTCTCAACTCCGATCCCCGGCAGTGCTGTGGGTATGGAAGGGAACACAGAGGATGGAGTTCACAAGCGCTGATGAAGCCCTGAACAGGCTGCAGGAAACCTTTCCAGTTGAAAGAGAGCCCAATGCCCTGAGGAGAGGAAGAAGTGGAGAAAAGTGATAAGCACACTAGGCTACATACAGTGATGCCCAAGACCAGCTTATCGTAAATTGAGACAATATTCCCTTCCCCCAATACAATCTATACTCTATTGTCCCCAAGTAACTGTTCTTCTCTAGGAAGTAGAGATGGAATTAGCCGATGCCAATGAGATACATGGACACAGAAAATCACATATAAAAGTGGAACTATAGCATGTATGTCAATAATTGTTCTATGGACACGTGTGTGTGTGGGCGAGAGGGTGTGAATGGGTGTATGTGTCTGTGCATATGAATGGGAGAGTGAAGGAGGATGAATTTGAATATGTGTAGGAGGGCAGGAGAGAATGGGTGTGCGGCGGCATAGGGTATATGTTTTGTGTGCATGAAGGAGAATGTATGAAAAAGTAGATCTATAGGAGTGTAAATGTGTCTGAGAAGAAGGGAGGGGGGATAAACCTGGCCTGGTTGGGTAAGAGATAGCAAGGATTGGAGGTGGTGATACACTTGGCCTGGGTGGGTAAGAGAGGGAAAGGATGGGAGGTAGGGTTAAGCTTGGCTTGGCGGGGCAAGGGTGGGTAAGGAAGGGAGGGTGAGTAAAGATGGAAGGTTGGGAATAGAGGCCTTCACGGGTCCAAAAGGTTGGACCTGTTCCGAAATGGACCTGGGGCTTTCCCATCAGGACCCGATATGCAGTTCACTGTAGCCAATCCTCCTTTCATTTTTAATTCCATCATTTTAATTCCATCTTCCATTGATTAGATATCTCCTAACTTTTGCCCCACATGATTGGCCAACAAGAACAACTCTTGTGAAAAGCAAAGAGCAGCAGCATAAATGATACAATTTCTCTCTCTCTCTACTGCAGCAGTCGCGTTCGGATCCATATGGGTCGTTCCGGACAAGTCAGTTAAAATTACACAATTACACAATCAGATCCGACCTAGACCCATGACATAATTTCGAATTATGGATCCGGACACGCTCGGGTCCCAGATTGGGTCTCTGGTATTCGGGTACAGGTGGATCAGTGAAGACCTCTAGCTGGGATAAGCTTGGCTTGGGTGGGGTAAATGGGGGAGAACTGGGAAGGGGTGGTGGAGAGGGATGGATTTGGTTTGGGAGAGAGAGAAGGAAGGACTTAATTATACTACAATGTAATTTTATTACATGTTTTTGTGACACGCAAACCTGTTGTAAAATTAATAGGAGTTCTGGACAGATTAGGAAAGGATGTCGAATTGTTATTATTCCTTGTTTGTCATAATTAAGATTCAACGGTGGTTATTGGTGAGAATGGAGAGGGGCTTTAGCCGGGGGATTGGGATGGGGTGACTGGGAGGGTATCAGATACTTCTCTGAGGTGCAGGTGGGGCCTGCACTCATCCCATTTGTCACTCTCCCCAAGTAAACCCGCACCAGCCACTATAATTTAATTTATAAGTGTCACGGTTTACTAAGCCAGAACCCAGAAGCAGACCAGGACAAGGTGAGTTGAAACGAAGGTGAGTATTTATTTAACAGATTCAAAAAAACGATGTAGAATAATCCAGGGGACAGAGCGGACGGCGGAGATGAGTTGGTGGAGGTGCAGTGGTAGATCCAAGAATGGCTCGGCAGCCGCCGACAACCAGGCAGGGTTGGGTGAAGGTTCCGGGAGATTGACTGCAGATAGAAACAAAACGGAGGTAAGTACACGGCAAGCCAACAAGGTGCAAAACAACAAAACTAACGCTAGAAACTCCAAGGCTGATACACTGACAAACATACTGTTCATGGCTAACGATCCGGCAGGGAATGGATGTCAGGTCAGGGCTTAAGAAGGGTGATGATCAGGACCAGGTGTGCAGACCGCTGATGAGATGCAGGTGCGGTTAATCGGGAGATCTCCCGCCTAGCAACGTCACCCGGCAACCAAGCCGGGAGCGTTCACGAACCCTCAGGAAACTGGAGATTCCGAGCAGAAAAATGGCAACACGGGCAGGAACCGACTCAGGATGCAGGGTTCATGACAGTACCCCCCCTCCGACGAACGCCACCGGGCGGACTACCCGGAGCGCCAGGATGGAGGCGGTAGAAGTCACGAAGGAGGTCAGCATCCAGGATCTGGCGCCGAGGAATCCAACTCCTCTCTTCAGGACCATACCCCTCCCAGTCCACGAGATACTGGAAACCCCGGCCCCGCCGTCTGGAATCCATAATGCGGCGCACCGTGTAGGCAGGACCACCTCCGATCATCCGAGGGGGAGGAGGAGGAGGCGGAGGGGGTAACAGAGGACTGAGGAGAACAGGCTTGAGGCAGGAGACATGAAAGGTGGGATGGACTCTGAGCGTTCTAGGTAACTTGAGTCGAACCGCCACAGGATTGATCACCTTCTCCACCACAAACGGACCAATGAACTTCGGTGACAGTTTCTTAGACTCAGTCCACAGAGGAAGATCCCGTGTGGCCAACCAGACCCTATCTCCGATGGTATAGGTGGGGGCGGGAATCCGGCGACGATTCGCCTGGAGCTGATACCGGTCAGAAACTCTAAGGAGGGCCTTTCTGGCCCGATGCCAGGTCCGGTGGCAACGACGAATGTGGGCCTGAACAGAGGGCACTGAGAGATCCTTCTCCTGAGAAGGAAACAAGGGAGGTTGGTAGCCATACAGGCACTGGAAGGGAGACATCCCAGTGGCAGATGTAGGGAGAGTATTGTGGGCATACTCAACCCAAGGCAACTGAGAGACCCAGGAGGTGGGGTTGGAGGAGACAAGGCAGCGTAGCGTGGATTCCATCTTCTGGTTGGCTCTCACTGCCTGACCATTAGATTGGGGGTGAAAACCAGATGTGAGACTGACTGTAGCTCCAATGGCCAAACAGAAAGACTTCCAGACAGCAGAGGTAAACTGAGGGCCACGGTCGGAAACTATGTCACTGGGCAACCCGTGGACCCTGAAAACCTCCCTAACCAGGATCTCGGACGTCTCAGAGGCCGAGGGAAGCTTGGAAATGGGCACAAAGTGGGCGAACTTGCTGAATCTGTCCATGATAGTCAGAATGACCGTGTTCCCCTCAGAAGAGGGCAACCCAGTGACAACGTCCAGGGCCAGATGCGACCATGGTCGCCGGGGAATAGGGAGGGGGCGAAGTAGTCCAGAGCTGGGCCGGTTGGCACTCTTATTCTGCGCACACACTGGACAGGCAGCAACAAACCTCCGAGTATCTTCTCCCATGGCCGGCCACCAAAATCATCTGCGAAGTAACGCCATCGTCCGGGCCACGCCAGGGTGACAAGCCATCTTGCTGGCGTGGGACCATTGGAGGACAGCAGAACGAACCGACTCAGGCACAAACAAACGACCGGGTGGACCGTTACCGGGACCGGGCTGCGTCCGAAGTGCCGCCATAACCTCCTCCTCAATCCTCCACATAACTGCTCCCACGACACAGTTCCGGGGAAGAATCGTCTCGGTCTTGGCCCCACTCTCCTCCGTCTTGGAGAACATCCGGGACAAGGCGTCCGCCTTGCCGTTCTTAGACCCAGGTCGGAACGTCTGGGAAAAATTTAAGCGTCCGAAAAACAAAGCCCACCTGGCCTGACGGGAGTTGAGACGTCTAGCCGATTGCACGTAAGCAAGATTCTTGTGGTCGGTCCAGACAATAAACGGTTGCTCCGCCCCCTCCAACCAGTGGCGCCACTCCTCCAAGGCAAGCTTCACCGCGAGAATCTCCCGGTTACCCACATCGTAGTTCCTCTCCGCAGACGAAAGACGACGAGAGTAGCAGGCGCAGGGATGGAGTTTCCCGTCAGTGGAGCATCGCTGGGACAGGATGGCGCCAACCCCCACATCAGACGCATCCACTTCCACGACGAACTGACGGGCCGTGTCAGGTTGAGAGAGAATCGGTGCGTTGGTGAATCGCCTCTTCAAATTCAGGAATGCTCGGTCCGCCTCAGGGTTCCAACTGAAGGTCCTGTTACTGGAAGTCAGGGCAGTTAAAGGAGCGGCCACACGGCTGTAATCCCGGATGAATCTGCGATAGAAATTCGCAAACCCCAGAAACCTCTGGAGCTGCAATCTTGTACCGGGCTGGGCCCATTCCAGAACCGCCCTAACCTTCTCCTGGTCCATCCTGATCTCTCCCCTGGAGATGATGTACCCGAGGAAGGATGTAGTGTGGGCGTGAAATTCGCACTTCTCGGCCTTCACGAACAGGCGATTCTCCAACAATCGCTGCAGAACCTGCCTGACATGCTGGACGTGGCTGGAAGGTTCCTTCGAGAAGATAAGAATGTCATCCAGGTAAACAAACACAAAGAGACCGATCATATCTCTCAGGACGTCATTCACCATACTCTGGAACACTGCTGGAGCATTGGTCAGTCCAAACGGCATCACCTGATACTCGAAGTGACCCATCGGTGTATTGAAACCCGTCAACCACTCGTCCCCCTCTCTGATCCGGACCAGGTGATACGCATTGTGTAGGTCTAGCTTGGTGAACACAGTAGCACCCTGTAAGGAGTCGAAGGCAGAGCTCATCAAGGGCAGGGGATACTTGTTCTTGACCGTGATATCATTCAACCCCCGATAATCAATACACGGTCGAAGAGAGCCATCCTTCTTACCCACAAAGAAGAATCCTGCCCCCAGGGGTGATGATGAGGGACGAATGAGACCAGCCACTAGGGACTCCTTGATGTAGGTCTCCAAAGCCTCACGTTCAGGTCGGGAGATGCTGTATAACCGTCCCTTGGGATAGACAGCTCCAGGGAACAGGTTTATGGCACAGTCATATGGTCGGTGGGGAGGGAGTGACAGAGCCCTCTGCTTACTGAACACTTTCCCCAAATCGTGATATGTCTCGGGAACCAGGGACAAATCTGGGGGTCTAGCCTCAATCACCTGACTGGGAACAGAATGGGAACAGGCAGTCTTGAGGCAGTTAGCATGACACTCAAGGCTCCAACTAGTTACCTTGCCAGTCACCCAATCGAACATGGGATTGTGTTCTTTCAGCCAGGGGTATCCAAGGACCAGAGGAACATGGGAAGAAGGCAGAATGAAGAATGAGATCACCTCAGAATGATTCCCTGACAACAGCATCTTAACCGGTTCAGTCCTCATCGTGATACGTGCCAGACTACTGCCGTTCAGAGTGGTAGCTTCAATGGCTTCCGGTAATCGCTCCTTGGAAAGCCCCAGCTGTTCCACCACTTCGGCATCAATAAAGCTTCCATCAGCACCTGAATCGACGAAAGCATTAATCGCTAGACTCTGATTCCTGTTCATGAGGGTAGCCGGGAAACGGGGTCTGACAGAGGTATTGAGAGGTTGAAACTGGCTCGCTAAAAGTCCTCCCAACTTTAGCGAGCCGAGCAGTTTGACGACCGCCGGGAACAAGTGGACGGGCCCCATTGCTTCTCCCTCCTTCTCTCTCGAACTTGGTTATCCACCCGAATAGACAAGGCTACCAAGCTGTCCAGGTCACTAGGCTCCGGATAGGAGATCAACTCATCCTTGAGCTGCTCCGACAGCCCCTGGTAAAAGGCCGCTTGCAGAGACTCCTCATTCCACCCACTCTCCACAGCCAAAGTCCTGAACTCGATCACGAAGTCGGCAACGCTGCGAGTTCCTTGGCGAAGCGAAAACAGGCGCCTAGCTGCGTCCATACCTCGGACGGGATGGTCAAATAGCTTCCTCATCTCGGCCGTGAACTCCTGGTATGAGGCCATGCAGGTGTCCTGTTGTTCCCAAACGGCTGAAGCCCACTCCAGAGCTCGACCACGCAGCAACTCAATGACAAAGGCTATCCTAGCCTTGTCTGTGGCATAAGAGTGGGGCTGTAGATCGAACACTAATCCACACTGCATAAGGAAAGAACGGCATCTTCCCAACTCCCCCTCATATTTATCAGGCGTCGGAACCTTGGGCTCACGGAAGGGCACAGCTCCAGAAGCGGCAGGCGAGATGGGTGAAACCGGTCGTGGATTCTCCACCGGCAAACTGAGCTGAGCCTGGACCTTCGTCAGACTGGTAGAAAAGTTCCGAACTGACAAAGCTATCTCCTGTAGCGCCGTGCTATGTTGTCCCAACATCTTCTCCTGATGGGTAATGGCATGGCGAACAGAGTCCAGGTCCGCTGGGTTCATTTCTGGCCGGATCGTTCTGTCACGGTTTACTAAGCCAGAACCCAGAAGCAGACCAGGACAAGGTGAGTTGAAACGAAGGTGAGTATTTATTTAACAGATTCAAAAAAACGATGTAGAATAATCCAGGGGACAGAGCGGACGGCGGAGATGAGTTGGTGGAGGTGCAGTGGTAGATCCAAGCATGGCTCGGCAGCCGCCGACAACCAGGCAGTGTTGGGTGAAGGTTCCGGGAGATTGACTGCAGATAGAAACAAAACGGAGGTAAGTACACGGCAAGCCAACAAGGTGCAAAACAACAAAACTAACGCTAGAAACTCCAAGGCTGATACACTGACAAACATACTGTTCATGGCTAACGATCCGGCAGGGAATGGATGTCAGGTCAGGGCTTAAGAAGGGTGATGATCAGGACCAGGTGTGCAGACCGCTGATGAAATGCAGGTGCGGTTAATCGGGAGATCTCCCGCCTAGCAACGTCGCCCGGCAACCAGGCCGGGAGCGTTCACGAACCCTCAGGAAACTGGAGATTCCGAGCAGAAAAATGGCAACACAGGCAGGAACCGACTCAGGATGCAGGGTTCATGACAATAAGGTAATTCAAACCAACCACAGACTTGAGTGGCAATCTTTCACCAATGTATGTATAATGACATAATCCACTGTTTTTTGGGGGGTACATTAGGAGAGGAGATGGAGCTTAAAAGCACTAAAAAGGCAAAGCGCCTCAAGTATAGAGGGATAATAATGGTGCCGGAGGAGACGGCTGCCGTTTTACAGGCTCCTAACCAACTGAGCTATTTTTTTGTTTGTTGTTGTTGCATTGTTTGTAACATATTTTGTACATAATGTTGCTGCTACCATTTCTTATGACGGAAAAGAGCTTCTGGATATCAGAACAGCGATTACTCACTTCGAACTGGACAAAGATTGTTAATGAGTCCGACGCGAAGGATATACTGCTTCTCCGAGACCAGGCACAAATCCCCGTCATTCGCGTGAAGAAAAAACAGAAATACAGGGGTCGGAGATCGGGGTGCCTTGTGAGAATTAGTCGGCGAGTGGGTAACCCGCCTCTACCATCCGTTCTATTGGCCAACGTGCAATCACTGGAGAATAAACTGGATGATCTCCGTTCGAGACTATCCTACCAACGGGACATACAATTTTTTAATATCTTATGTTTCACGAGTTGTGGCTGAACGACGATGCGGATAATATACACTTGGCTGGGTTTTCCGTGCGTCGGCAGGACAGAACAGCTACATCTGGTAAGACAAGGGGTGGGGGTGTGTGTATTTGTCAATGACAGCTGGTGGGCGATGTCTAATATTAAGGAAGTTTCTAGGTATTGCTCGCCTGAGGTAGAGTACCTCATGATAAGCTGTAGACCACACTATCCACCAAGAGAGTTTTCATCTATATTTTTCGTGGCTGTCTATATACCACCACAAACCGATGCTGGCACTAAGACCGAGGGCGAGGGAGAGCTTTGAATGCATCTCTGTGTGTGGAGTAAAGGTCGTCTAGAGTTTTTTTTCCCTCTGGTTGCACATGTGACATGCTGGTAGATACTAGGTCAAACTGATTTAAGTTTGCCTGCATTAAAGTCCACGGCCACTAGGAGCGCCACTTCTGGATGAGCATTTTCTTGTGTGCTTATTGACTTATACAGCTCGTTCAGTGGTCCATTTGGCAAATCTGACCATAACTCTATTGTCCTGATTCCTGCTTGCAAGCAAAAACTAAAGCAGGAAGTACCAGTGACTCGCTCAATATGAAGTGGTCAGATGATGCGGATGCTACGCTACAGGACTGTTTTGCTAGCACAGACTGGAATATGTTCCGGGATTCATCCATTGGCATTGAGGAGTATACCACCTCAGTCACAGGCTTCATCAATAAGTGCATCGACGACGTCGTCCCCACAGTGACTGTACATACATATCCCAACCAGAAGCCATGGATTACAGGCAACATCTGCACCGAGCTAAAGGCTAGAGCTGCCGTTTTCAAGGACCAGGACACTAATCCGGACATCCTGCTATGCCCTCAGACGAACCATCAAACAGGCAAAGCGTCAATACAGGACTAGGATTGACTCCTACTACACTGGCTCTGACGCTTGTCGGATATGGCAGGGCTTTCAAACCATTACGGACTACAAAGGGAAACCCAGCCGCGAGCTGCCCAGTGACGCGAGCCTACCAGACAAGCTATATGCCTTTTATGCTCGCTTCGAGGCAAGCAACACTGAAGCATACAGTGGGGAAAAAAAGTATTTAGTCAGCCACCAATTGTGCAAGTTCTCCCACTTAAAAAGATGAGAGAGGCCTGTAATTTTCATCATAGGTACACTTCAACTATGACAGACAAATTGAGATTTTTTTTTCTCCAGAAAATCACATTGTAGGATTTTTTATGAATTTATTTGCAAATTATGGTGGAAAATAAGTATTTGGTCACCTACAAACAAGCAAGATTTCTGGCTCTCACAGACCTGTAACTTCTTCTTTAAGAGGCTCCTCTGTCCTCCACTCGTTACCTGTATTAATGGCACCTGTTTGAACTTGTTATCAGTATAAAAGACACCTGTCCACAACCTCAAACAGTCACACTCCAAACTCCACAATGGCCAAGACCAAAGAGCTGTCAAAGGACACCAGAAACAAAATTGTAGACCTGCACCAGGCTGGGAAGACTGAATCTGCAATAGGTAAGCAGCTTGGTTTGAAGAAATCAACTGTGGGAGCAATTATTAGGAAATGGAAGACATACAAGACCACTGATAATCTCCCTCGATCTGGGGCTCCACGCAAGATCTCACCCCGTGGGGTCAAAATGATCACAAGAACGGTGAGCAAAAATCCCAGAACCACACGGGGGGACCTAGTGAATGACCTGCAGAGAGCTGGGACCAAAGTAACAAAGCCTACCATCAGTAACACACTACGCCGCCAGGGACTCAAATCCTGCAGTGCCAGACGTGTCCCCCTGCTTAAGCCAGTACATGTCCAGGCCCGTCTGAAGTTTGCTAGAGTGCATTTGGATGATCCAGAAGAGGATTGGGAGAATGTCATATGGTCAGATGAAACCAAAATAGAACTTTTTGGTAAAAACTCAACTCGTCGTGTTTGGAGGACAAAGAATGCTGAGTTGCATCCAAAGAACACCATACCTACTGTGAAGCATAGGGGTGGAAACATCATGCTTTGGGGCTGTTTTTCTGCAAAGGGACCAGGACGACTGATCCGTGTAAAGGAAAGAATGAATGGGGCCATGTATCGTGAGATTTTGAGTGAAAACCTCCTTCCATCAGCAAGGGCATTGAAGATGAATCGTGGCTGGGTCTTTCAGCATGACAATGATCCCAAACACACCACCCGGGCAACGAAGGAGTGGCTTCGTAAGAAGCATTTCAAGGTCCTGGAGTGGCCTAGCCAGTCTCCAGATCTTAACCCCATAGAAAATCTTTGGAGGGAGTTGAAAGTCCGTGTTGCCCAGCGACAGCCCCAAAACATCACTGCTCTAGAGGAGATCTGCATGGAGGAATGGGCCAAAATACCAGCAACAGTGTGTGAAAACCTTGTGAAGACTTACAGAAAACGTTTGACCTGTGTCATTGCCAACAAAGGGTATATAACAAAGTATTGAGAAACTTTTGTTATTGATCAAATACTTATTTTCCACCATAATTTGCAAATAAATTCATTAAAAATCCTACAATGTGATTTTCTGGAGAAAAAAAATCTCATTTTGTCTGTCATAGTTGACGTGTACCTATGATGAAAATTACAGGCCTCTCTCATCTTTTTAAGTTGGAGAACTTGCACAATTGGTGGCTGACTAAATACTTTTTTCCCCCACTGTACATGAGAGCAGCAGCTGTTCCGGACGACTGTGTGATCACGCTCTCCGTAGCCTATGTGAGCAGGACCTTTAAACAGGTCAACATTCACAATGCTGCAGGGCCAGATGGATTACCAGGACGTGTACTCAGAGCATGCGCGGACCAACTGACAAGTCTCTTCACTGACATTTTCAACATCTCCCTGACCGAGTCTGTAATACCTAAATGTTTCAAGCAGAGTCCCTGTGCCCAAGAAAGTGAAGGTAACCTGCCTAAATGACTACTGCCCCGTAGCACTCACGTCGGTAGCCATGAAGTGCTTTGAAAGGCTGGTCATGGCTCACATCAACACCATCATCCCGGGAAACCCTAGACCCACTCCAATTCGCATACCAGCCCAACAGAAAAGGAACACCTATGTGAGAATGCTGTTTTTTGACTAAAGCTCAGCGTTCAACACCATAGTGCCAACAAAGCTCATCACTAAGCTAAGGACCCTGGGACTAAACACCTCCCTCTGCAACTGGATCCTGGACTTCCTGATGGGCCGCCCCCATGCAGTCGTGCTAAGGGTAGGCAACAACACATCTGCCACGCTGATCCTCAACACGGGGGCTCCTCAGGGGGGCGTGCTTAGTCCCCTCCTGTACTCCCTGTTCACCCACGACTGCGTGGCCAAGCACGACTCCAACACTATCATTAAGTTTGCTGACGACACAACAGTGGTAGGCCTGATCACCGACAACAATGAGACAGCCTATAGGGAGGAGGTCAGAGACCTGGCAGTGTGGTGCCAGGACAACAATCTCTCCCTCAACGCGAGCAAGACAAAGGAGTTGATCGTGGACTACAGGAAAAGGAGGGCTGAACATGCCCCCATTCACATCGACGGGGCTGTGGTGGAGCAGGTAGAGCGTTTCAAGTTCTTTGGTGTCCACATCACCAACAAACTATCATGGTCCAAACACACCAAGACAGTCGTGAAGAGGGCATGACAACCCCTTTCCCCATCAGGAGACTGAAAAGATTTAGCATGGAGTCCCCAGATCCTCAAAAGGTTCTACAGCTGCACCATCGAGAGCATCCTGACCTATAGCTACAGAGGGTAGTGCGTACAGCCCAATACATCACTGGGGCCAAGCTTCCTGCCATCAAGGTCCTATATACTAGGCGTGTCAGAGGAAGGACCACAAAATGGTCAAAGACTCCAGTCACCCAAGTCATAGACTGTTCTCTCTGCTACCGCATGGCAAGCGGTACCAGAGCGCCAAGTCTAGGTCCAAAAGGCCCCTTAACAGCTTCTACCCCCAAGCCATAAGACTGCTGAACAATTAATCAAATGGCCACCCAGACTATTTACATTGACCCCCCGCTTGCAGAAATAATTGAACAGGACCCAAACGTAACAGGTATCAGTATTGGTAAACATATAAATGTAACTTATTTGCAGATGATCTCCTGATATACCTGACCAATATTGAAAACTCAATGCCCCCTTTGCTAAATCTATTTTCAGAATACTCTAAAGTCTCAGGATAGAAATGTAAGGTGTAAAAAACCCAGACATAATGGCAATAGGAAAAATAATAACTCACCATCTACACAGCAATCCTTTAAGTGGACAACAAAAAATATGAAATACATAGGATGCTTAATAAGTGACAACAAACCACAAATACACTATATACACAAAAGTATGTGACCACCCCTTCAAATTAGTGGATACGGCTATTTCAACCACACCCGTTGCTGACAGGTGTATAAAATTGAGCACACAGCCATGCAATCTCAATAGACAAACATTGGCAGCAGAATGGCCTTGCTGAAGAGCTCAGTGACTTTCAACGTGGCACCGTCATAGGATGCCGCGAAGTGGTAGGCCACACAAGCTCACAGAACAGGACCGCCGAGTGCTGGAGTGAGTAAAACATAAAAATCGTCTGTCCTCGGTTGCAACACTCACTAACGAGTTCCAAACTGCCTGTGGAAGCAACGTCAGCAATGCAAAGCGTTGGCTGGAGTGGTGTAAAGCTCGCCGCCATTGGACTCTGGAGCAGTAGAAACGCGTTCTCTGGAGTGATGAATCGCGCTTCACCATCTGGCAGTCCGACCGATGAATCTGGGTTTGGCGGATGCCAGGAGAACGCTACCTGCCCCAATGCATAGTGCCAACTGTAATATTTGGTGGAGTAGGAATAATGGTCTGGGGCTGTTTTTCATGGTTAGGGCTAGGCCCCTTAGTTCCAGTGAAGGGAAATCTTAACGTTATAGCATACAATCACATTCTAGACGATTCTGTACAACTTTGTGGCAACAGTTTGGGGAAGGCCCTTTCCTGTTTCAGCATGACAATGCCCCCGTGCACAAAGCGAGGTACATACAGAAATGCAGTGGTGACCGGTCATTCAGGGCAGGTGGGGCTTTTTTAAATAATACTTTTGTTGTCTGTTTTGCATGTTAATTTGGCATTAATACGTGTCACATATCAGTTTGCAAACAATGTAAAAAAATATGTATTGAGTTAAAAGCCGCATACAAACATGGTCTCTTTTTTGCTTTCTTGAGTGGTCCTCTGTAGCTCAGCTGGTAGAGCACGGCGCTTGTAATGCCAAGGTAGTGGGTTCGATCCCCGGGACCACCCATACAAAAAAATATATTAAAAAAAATAATAATGTATGCATGCATGACTGTAAGTTGCTTTGGATTAAAGCGTCTGCTAAATGGCATATTATTATTGAGTAAGGCAGCTCCAAAATACAGGTTTTTCAGCCTAGCTCAATGCTTTCTGTGGTGGAGGGGAAGCCAGCAGAAAATACTGAGCGTAGGGGTTGGTAATCTTCTCTAGTTGAGCCATGATTGGCTCAGTGTTCTGTCACTCATGGGGACACTATGTCACAGCAAAATCTACAGGGAGAGCTAGAAAGTTCAAGCCCCCTTGGGTGCTGCCATAGATTTACATTACAAGTGCCCATCCAAGAAGGATCAACGTCATTGGCCGCAAATAAAATGACTTCAAATCACGTTGTCACAAGTGTAGAGAGGAGTAGGCAGTCGCAGGTTTAGAACTACTGAATTTATGAAAGCATCATAGCTTAAGGCGAGACGAAACCCACAGTGCAAAATATAAAGTATTCAGGAAATAGTAGGAGAGATTCCTCTCAGGAAAACAAGCAACATATACAATGACCGACAAAGACAAATGACAGAGGGAGTATACAGTTGAAGTCGGAAGTTTACATACACTTAGGTTGGAGTCATTAAAACTTGTTTTTCAACCACTCCACAAATGTCTTGTTAACAAACTATAGTTTTGGCAAGTCGGTTAGGAAATCTACTTTGTGCATGACACAAGTAATTTTTCCAACAATTGTTTACAGACAGATTATTTCACTTATAATTCACTGTATCACAATTCCAGTGGGTCAGAAGTTTACATACACTAAGTTGACTGTGCCTTTAAACAGCTTGGAAAATTCAAGAAAATGATGTCATGGCTTTAGAAGCTTCTGATAGGCTAATTGACATCATTTGAGTCAATTGGAGGTGTACCTGTGGATGTATTTCAAGGTCTACCTTCAAACTCAGTGCCTCTTTGCTTGACATCATGGGAAAATCAAAAGAAATCAGCCAAGACCTCAGATTTCTTTTTGTAGACCTCCACAAGTCTGGTTCATGCTTGGGAGCAATTACCAAACGCCTGAAGTACCACGTTCATCTGTACAAGCAATAGTACGCAAGTATAAACACCATGGGACCACGCAGCCGTCATACCGCTCAGGAAGGAGCGTGGTGCGAAAAGTGCAAATCAATCCCAGAACAACAGCAAAGGACCTTGTGAAGATGCTATATCGACATAACCTGAAAGGCTGCTCAGAAAGGAAGAAGCCACTGCTCCAAAACCGCCATAAAAAAGCCAGACTACGGTTTGCAACTGCACATGGGGACAAAGATCATACTTTTTGGAGAAATGTCCTCTGGTCTGATGAAACAAAAATATAACTGTTTGGCCATAATGCCCATCGTTATGTTTGGAGAACACCATCCCAACCGTGAAGCATGGGGGTGGCAGCATCATGCTGTGGGGGTGCTTTGCTGCAGGAGGGACTGGTGCACTTCACAAAATAGATGGCATCATGAGGAAGGAAAATTATGTGGATATATTGAAGCAACATCTCAAGACATCTGTCAGGAAGTTAAAGCTTGGACGCAAATGGGTCTTCCAAATGGACAATGACCCCAAGCATACTTCCAAAGTTGTGGCAAAATGGCGTAAGGACAACAAAGTCAAGGTATTGTAGTGGCCATCACAAAGCCCTGATTTCAATCCTATAGAAATTTGTGGGCAGAACTGAAAAAGCGTGTGTGAGCAAGGAGGCCTACAAACCTGACTCAGTTACACCAACTCTGTCAGGAGGAATGGGCCAAAATTCACCCAAATTATTGTGGGAAGCTTGTGGAAGGCTACCCGACGACGGGCACGCAGGAGATTATCCAGGCAGATGGCCATGGCGATGAGCTGGTCCAGTGTGAGGTCCTCATCGCGAAAGGCCAGCACGGTCTGGACGTCCGCCTGTAGCCCGCTGCGGAAAACCGTCAACAGGGCCTGGTCGTTCCAGCCAGTGGACGCAGCCACCGTCCGGAAATCCAGAGCGTACTCAGAAGCTGTCCTGGCCCCTGGCACAGACGGAGGAGACACTCACCTCCCTCTCGGCCCTCTGTTGGGCGGTCGAAAACAGCACGGAAGAGTTGGGTGAAGCGCTCATAAGACTTTACTTCTGGACTGTCCCTCTCCCAGACGGCGTGCGCCCACTCCAGAGCCCAGTCTGTCAGCACTGAAATCCCCAAGGCCACCTTGTCCCTCTCGGAGGCTGTCCCGGCATGACGTGCAAGGTGGAGGTCACACTGCAGGACAACCGTGAGTCCAAAAATGTATTGTATGCTGCTGCATAAATGATTTAATATGCCAGGGAGATATGTATACTGTAGCTAAGAAAGTAATACTAAGTGTATGTTGTGTTGTAAGCTGTTAGTAGCCAATGTGCCTCACCCTAATTATTTGGTTCCTTTCCCCCTCATAACTTAGCCTTCTGTTCTGACTTGGTGGTGCACATGTAGCCTATAGACTGTTTTAGAGAAATATCATCAAATATTGTAAGAGCTTTCATTGTCTGCTTATATGCCTCCTTTATTTATCCTACAGTTCTGACTTGGTGTACAGGGAGAATACTGTAAGAACGGCCCACGTTCTGGATTCTGTTGCTGTACATTTCAAAAGTGCTGAACAAATAGTTATATTGACTACGTCCGTCGCTCATTAATGTCTTAATCCAAATTTCGGATTTCCTCTTATCCGCTTATCGTTCCCTTATGTCATAGTTTGTACATCTCAATTGTCAGTAGAAACCACATTTGTTTAAGCAAGTCAGCCATATCAGCTCCACTACCAGTCAAAAGTTTGGACACACCTACTCATTCAAGGGTTTTTCTTAATTTTTATAATTTTTTACATTGTAGAATAATAGTGAAGACATCAAAACTATGAAATAACACATATGGAATCATGTAGTAACCAAAAAAGTGTTAAACAAATCAAAATATATTTTATATTTGAGATTCTTCAAATAGCCACCCTTTGCCTTGATGACAGCTTTGCACACTCTTGGCATTTTCTCAACCAGCTTCATGAGATAGTCACCTGGAACGCATTTCAATTAACAGGTGTGCCTTCTTAAAAGTTAATTTGTGGAATGTATTTCCTTCTTAATGTGTTTGAGCCAATCAGTTGTGTTGTAACAAGGTAGGGGGGTATACAGAAGATAGCCCTATTTGGTAAAAGACCAAGTCCATATTATGGCAAGAACAGCTCAAATAAGCAAAAAGAAACGACAGTCCATCATTACTTTAAGACATGAAGGTCAGTCAATACGGAAAGTTGCAATACGGAAAGTGCAGTCGCAAAAACCATCAAGCGTTGTGATGAAACTAGCTCTCATGAGGACCGCCACAGGAAAGGAAGACCCAGAGTTACCTCTGCTGCAGAGGATAAGTTCAGTAGAGTTACCAGCCTTAGAAATTGCAGCCCAAATAAATGCTTCACAGAGTTCACGTAACAGACACATCTCAACATCAACTGTTCAGAGGAGACTGTGTGAATCAGGCCTTCATGGTTGAATTGCTGCAAAGAAACCACTACTAAAGGACACCAATAATAAGAAGAGACTTGCTTGGGCCAAGAAACATGAGCAATGGACATTAGACCGGTGGAAATTTGTTCTTTGGTCTGGAGTCCAAATTGGAGATTTTTGGTTCAAACTGCCATGTCTTTGTGAGACGTGGTGTGGGTGAAAGGATGATCTCCGCATGTGTAGTTCCTACCGTAAAGCATGAAGGAGGAGGTGTTATGGTGTGGGGGTGCTTTGCTGGTGAAACTGTCTGTAATTTATTTAGAATTCAAGGCACACTTAACCAGCATGGCTACCATAGCATTCTGCAGCGATACGCCATCCCATCTGGTTTGGGCTTAGTGGGACTATCATTTGTTTTTCAACAGGACAATGACCCAACACACCTCCAGGCTGTGTACAGGCTATTTTACCAAGAAGGAGAGTGATGGAGTGCTGCATCAGATGACCTGGCCTCCACAATCCCCCGACCTCAACCCAATTGAGATGGTTTGGGATGAGTCAGACGGCAAAGTGAAGGAAAAGCAGCCAACAAGTGCTCAGCATATGTGGGAACTCCTTCAAGACTGTTGGAAAAGCATTCCAGGTGAAGCTGTTTGAGAAAATGCCAAGAGTGTGCAAAGCTGTCATCAAGGCAAAGGGTGGCTATTTGAAGAATCTCAAATATAAAATATATTTGGATTTGTTTAACACTTTTTTGGTTACTACATGATTCCATATGTGTTATTTCATAGTTTCGATGTCTTCACTATTATTATACAATGTAAAAAATAGTAAAATTAAGAAAAACTCTTGAATGAGTAGGTGTGTCCAAACTTTTGACTGGTACTGTATGTGTTTTAAAAAGGCAGTAAATGAGTCTGAAAGAACTAACAGTTTGTGGTCACCGTTTGTCACCGTTATAGTGCAATTAATGTATTGTTTAGTGTTGTGGGTTTGTTGGTGTCCACATACTTTTGAACATGTAGTGTATATAAAATACCGATCTAATTAAATGGAGCAATCTTCCCATAAATCTTACAGGTAAAATAAAACTCTTCAGAATGGCATGGCTCCTAAAGTTTTTGTATTTATTTTCGGTAATACCAATTACCCCACTGAAGACAATCTTTAAAGTAGTATACTCGGTCATAACAGACTTTATATGGGCAAATAAAATTCATAGAATTAAAAAGGATAGTTTTACATCTTCCTAAGTCTGAAGGTGGTTTTAACCTTCCAGACTTGGAATTGTATCAACTCACTACCCAAGACTTTTACTTGCGACATATAGTTAAATGCACTAAAGAGGAACAATGGGTACATATTGAAGATGCGCATGCTCATCCCCAGAATCTTTTTACTGTCAAAGAATAAAGCTAAGAAGAATAATAACTTCATAGTTAAGAACACTATAAAAATATGGAAGAATATGAAATGTATTCTACAAGAACCTATTACACTCCCTAAAACACAACCTTATGGAACAATCCTTGGATAGCTTTTCAGAATTCACGATGAATTGGTCCACATTGAAAACTAAAGGCGTAGAAACCGTAAATGACTTGGTAATAGAAAATACATTTATTTCCATGACAGCTTTAAAAAGCAATTTTGGATTGACCAATGTAGATATTTTCAAATACATTGAATTTAAAAGTTTTATATCACAACATTTTGATTTGGACATCAGAGCAATCTTGAGGGAATCCTATTTGAGTTAGAAAATGATATTCATATGATAGGTAAGCTATACAAAACCTTGCAGAGAGCCTGTCAAACTAACAATCTCTTCAGAAAAAATATTAACTATTGTAACCAAGACTTAAAAATAACTGATATTGGCACAAGTATTAAAAAAAGTAGTAAATAAATAAATAAAAATATGTATAAACTCATAACTGTAAGTCGCTCTGGATAAGAGCGTCTGCTAAATGACTCAAATGTAAAATGTAAGATGGAGGGAAAGTTGGAATATAACTAATGATATTACAGTTAACGAAAATGTACGGTTAATCCAGTATAAATTAATGTATAGAATTTATTATACAAGAGACAAAATTCACAAATTCTACAGCACAACGGCAGAGTCAACGGCAAAACTAAAAATGACTCAATAATCCATGCCTTCTGGGAATGTTCTAAAGTCCAAAAGTTATGGGCGGAGTTAGAAAGTTGGCTGTCAGAAGTATTAGAATGTAAATTTACTTTTAATCCGTCTGTCTGCATATTTCAATAAATGGCATACAGTGAGGGAAAAAAGTATTTGATCCCCTGCTGATTTTGTACGTTTGCCCACTGGCATGATCAGTCTATAATTTTAATGGTAGGTTTATTTGAACAGTGAGAGACAGAATAACAACAAAAAATTTCAGAAAAACGCATGTCAAATATGTTATAAATTGATTTGCATTTTGATGAGGGAAATAAGTATTTGACCCCTCTGCAAAACATGATTTAGTACTTGGTGGCAAAACCCTTGTTTGCAATCACAGAGGTCAGAAGTTTCTTGTAGTTGGCCACCAGGTTTGCACACATCTCAGGAGGGATTTTGTTCCACTCCTCTTTGCAGATCTTCTCCAAGTCATTAAGGTTTCGAGGCTGATGTTTGGCAACTCGAACCTTCAGCTCCCTCCACAGATTTTCTATGGGATTAAGGTCTGGAGACTGGCTAGGCCACTCCAGGACCTTAATGTGCTTCTTCTTGAGCCACTCCTTTGTTGCCTTGGCCGTATGTTTTGGGTCATTGTTGGAATACTCATCGACGACCCATTTTCAATGCCCTGGCTGAGGGAAGGAGGTTCTCACCCAAGATTTGACGGTACATGGCCCCGTCCATCATCCCTTTGATGCAGTGAAGTTGTCCTGTCCCCTTAGCAGAAAAACACCCCCAAAGCATAATGTTTCCACCTCCATGTTTGACGGTGGGGATGGTGTTCTTGGGGTCATAGGCAGCATTCCTCCTCCTCCAAACACGGCGAGTTGAGTTGATGCCAAAGAGCTCCATTTTGGTATCATCTGACCACAACACTTTCACCCAGTTCTCCTCTGAATCATTCAGATGTTCATTGGCAAACTTCAGACGGCCCTGTATATGTGCTTTCTTGAGCAGGGGGACCTTGCGGGCACTGCCGGATTTCAGTCCTTCACGGCGTAGTGTGTTACCAATTGTTTTCTTGGTCACTATGGTCCCAGCTGCCTTGAGATCATTGACAAGATCCTCCCGTGTAGTTCTGGGCTGATTCCTCACCGTTCTCATGATCATTGCAACTCCACGAGGTGAGATCTTGCATGGAGCCCCAGGCCGAGGGAGAATGACAGTTATTTTGTGTTTCTTCCATTTGCGAATAATCGCACCAACTGTTGTCACCTTCTCACCAAGCTGCTTGGCGATGGTGAGAAGAAACATGTCCCATGATAATAATATGCCATTTAGCAGACTCTTTTATCCAAAGCGACTTACAGTCATGCGTGCATACATTATTTTTTTTGTGTATGGGTGGTCCTGGGGATCAAACCCACTACCTTGGCGTTACAAGCGCCGTGCTCTACCAGCTGAGCTACAGAGGACCACAGGGTACCAAACTGTACTGTGTGAGTTATTATATGTACCGGTGAAGTGTACATTTGACCTTTTTCTAACCCAGGGAAAAACACTGTACCCTAACCTTATTTTTGAGAGTGTGTTAATATATGTTCCACACAATTAGTATGAACCTGGTGGCACTGCAGAAACATTGATGCACTCCCAATCAAAAGGTTGCAAGTTGAAATCCCCAAATAATGATTCTATACTCTACTCAAGTGTCCTTGAGCACTGATAGTTTAATGTTTGTGGTGATAATTGGACACTTATTTACTTGATTCTGGGCAGCTTTTAGCAAAGTGCAGAAATGCATTCTTGCCAATAAGTCTGTGGCCATATCTCTTTCATGCTCACAGATCTGGTGTTATAGCTGCACTCTAGCAATACACTTAAGGTTGGTAGTGACCAGGAGGTTATGAGTTCAAATCCCATTTAAAGCTGATTCCCAATTGCTGTTACAGTACAATATTTTACAGTAACTGAAATCAGAATACAGCAGCATACTGTCATTTTATAGAAATAACACCTTCAAGTTGTTGTATATATTTACTTTATTTTACGTCCTAAAGATGTCCTTGAAACAAACCCGGGAAATAGACAAAACCTGCAGGGGACCATGACTAATTAAATTGAATTAATGTCAATTATGCCTTTCAATGTCAAATATTCTAAATGACATTTGACACCTGGGTTTGTAGTGTCATGGTATCAGGTTGAAATTTTGCATTTCCATGTTGTCACATTTATTTCACATTAGATCATGTTTTCACGTACTCATATGTTGTTATGTGTAGTTTCATGTTATCACATGTTGAAATTATGCATCCCCATGATGTCACATGTCCTTACATGTGCTCACATGTCACATGTGTAGTTTTAGGTTTTCACTAGTTGCTTCACATGTTGTCACTTGTTATCACATTAACTTCACATTGAATAACATTTGATCACATGAGATCACACGAGATCACGTGAAATGCATGTGGTTTTTCCGTAAGAGTTGTGATGTTTCGAAGTCCCACTGGTTTGCAGATGTTTGTTTCCTTCCACTCACCACACTGACAGTGAGGCGGCCATCTTTCCAGAGAGCTGCAAGTTGAAAATGCACCAGAACCGTTAATCTTCTGGCCTCTTCCATTCTGATATCAGTGTAGGAGCTAAACCGTCATGTACAGAGAGTCAGGCCTGTGAGAAATACACTTGAGGTAAACGTGTGCAAGATTGAAATATAATTTTATCTCAGACAACATAAGAAGACTTAGTCAATGTTAAGTGTGAGATACACATTTTTCTTAACGCTTGTCAAAAGGCAGGCTACTTGTTGGCTGAAAGAAACGCAGCCGTTTCTTGTATATTGATATCAATTTATTATTGGAAGAGAAACACATTTAAGGCATGATGTAAGAGGGTTGTAACACTGTCGGCATGTAAAAAAAACATTGACACTTCAAAAGCGCAAAATGTCAAATGGTGAGGCTAGTTTTGTCTGCCACTGACCATCTATCTTGTCACACAATGCACAAAAACATCTCATGATGTCATTACGTCATGTATGTTATGTCCATAAAAATACAATATGCATTGTGTTTTTAATGCTCTTTTATGGTCATGGAGTTCGTGTAGTTTAGACAAGACAGTCATTCTAATTTGATTGTGACATCAAGAAAAATTTTCTTCAAGGTCAAAGGTTTAGATTGCCTCAAGCACAAGGCAGTCATATAATATTAACAAAGAATGTATATTTTACCACAAAATTCCAAAGGCCCATCTCTTTTTTGAGTTATATGAAAATACATTGTTGAGGGAGGCAAACACATTATCGCCTCAGGATATTCTAGATTAGGAACAACAGTAAGGCAACGATCAAACCAGTAACATATAGCTACTAGTTACAGTACATGATAAGAGAGTGGTTTATCTACCAGATTGATATGTCAAGACCTATAGTCTGTTGTGTTGGTCTGAAAGTATATTTGTTTGAAACCAGTTTGAGCTCTGTGAGAGAGCTTCCCTGCTACACCTTTGAACTGTCATGACCTCAGTCAAGGGTAAGTATCTACACGCCCCCATCTCACAAACCTGACCACGGTGCAGTGGTGTGTATTCATGGATGCCAAGGGAAGCCAGGCTTCCCCCAAAAATTTACAAACCTGCCCCCCCCCAAAAAAAATAAAAATAAACATATACAATATGGTTTCGTCTCTCTGTGTCATAACTTTCCTTCAATTCGCAAGAGGCTGAATGTATCTCACCGGTGAAAGCATCCGAGCAGACAAAAAAGCGCTCCTCTGTCTCTGTATGTGTAGCCCATCTATCTAGTATGTCTGGTCAAAAAGAGTATGACATTGTTGCTGCCCGTAGCATTGAACGCAAAGGAAGCCAGCGAGCATTTGGCCTCCCTTGATAAATTTTTTTATAAAATAATATCCAATCAGCGTTGAGCTAAACTGAGCGAGCTCAACTGTGAATGGTCCCGGCACACCAAAAAAAAGTGTCAAGGGAAGTCAGTTCGGATTTCGCTTCACATAAATCACATCACATCAAAAGCAAAATGGCAATGACAGAAGAAACTTGAATTGTTGCATCTCATTGTCGTTGTCCTCCGGTGGCTAGCTAGCTTTTCTAAATTAGTCATGGATGGCGATAGAGATTTGGACTTGTGGTTTTAATTAATTCTCCTTACTGGCCAATTATTATAACTGCGATTCTGATCCAACCATAAATTCATACATTGTGCCCCTGGCTTGAGAGGATGGAAGTTCAATATGTACAGTGGCTTGCGAAAGTATTCACCCCACTTGGCATTTTTCCTATTTTGTTGCCTTACAACCTGGAATTAAAATAGATTTTTTGAGGGTTTGTATCATTTGATTTACACAACATGCCTACCACTTTGAAGATGCAAAATATTTTTTCACCCCCAGAAAGTCAATACTTTGTAGAGCCAACTTTTGCAGCAATTACAGCTGCAAGTCTCTTGGGGTATGTCTCTATAAGCTTGGCACATCTAGCCACTGGGATTTTTGCCCATTCTTCAAGGCAAAACTGCTCCAGCTCCTTCAAGTTGGATGGGTTCCGCTGGTGTACAGCGATCTTTAAGTCATACCACAGATTCTCAATTGGATTGAGGTCTGGGCTTTGACTAGGCCATTCCAAGACATTTCAATGTTTCCCCTTAAACCACTCAAGTGTTGCTTTAGCAGTATGCTTAGGGTCATTGTGCTGCTGGAAGGTGAACTTCCGTCCCAGTCTCAAATCTCTGGATGACTGAAACAGGTTTCCCTCAAGAATTTCCCTGTATTTAGCGCCATCCATCATTCCTTCAATTCTGACCTTATTTTTTTCTATTTTTTTTCTTTAAGCAATGGCTTTTTTCTGGCCACTCTTCCGTAAGGCCCAGCTCTGTGGAGTGTACGGCTTAAAGTGGGCCTATGGACAGATACTCCAATCTCCACTGTGGAGCTTTGCAGCTCCTTCAGGGTTATCTTTGGTCTCTTCGTTGCCTCTCTGATTAATGCCCTCCTTGCCTGGTCCTTGAGTATTGGTGGGCAGCCCTCTCTTGGCAGGTTTGTTGTGGTGCCATATTCTTTAAAATTTTTGATAATGGATTTAATTGTGCTCTGTGGGATGTTCAAAGTTTCTGATATTTTTTTATAACACAACCCTGATCTGTACTTCTTCACAACTTTGTCCCTGACCTGTTTGGAGAGCTCCTTGGTCTTCATGGTGCTGCTTGCTTGGTGGTGCCCCTTGCTTAGTGGTGTTGCAAACTCTGGGGCCTTTCAGAACAGGTGTATATATACTGAGATCATGTGACAGATCATGTGACACTTAGATTGTACACAGGTGGGCTTTATTTAACTAATTATGTGACTTCTGAAGGTAATTGGTTTCACCAGATCTTATTTAGGGACTTCATAGCAAAGGGGGAGAATACAATGCATGCACCACTTTTCCGTTATTTATGTTTTAGTTATTTTTGTCATTTCACTTCACCAATTTGGACTATTTTGTGTATGTCCATTACATGAAATCCCAAAAAAATCCATTAAATTACAGGTTGTAATGCAGCAAAATAGGAAAAACAAGGGGGATGAATACTTTTGCAAGGCACTGTAGAAAGAAATAGTGGGATAATGCTAACTAGCTGGCTCATCATTGCCCATGAAAGGAAGTTAGGGTAGCGAGCAAGCATTTTAGGCAGGTAGCCTAGGACAACAAAAACTGGTATCTTTTAGTTGTCACTGTATTAGACTAAGCATAGGTGATTTGATGATGTTGAAGTTGAAATGGTGCTGGAATAGTGGAGGCAGCTCCTGTTTTCTTTGCGACTTGCGGTAACTCTCTGTGGTTCTAAATCAATAGTTGTTTAGTAGTCCGGAAATGTCAGGAACATTAACTTGCTTGACCATGCTGTAAGTCATGTAACTGTTTGTTACATGCAATATGCTTTGTGGACTTCACCTGACAGATGTTGCTCTCCGATTTTGTGATGAAACAAAGGTGTGGTTGAATTTATTCTGTCACTGTGTCTTCTTATTGTTTCGGCCTTAAATCTATATATCACAGTGGCAAGGCATATGAACTAACACGTTATAGAGCAAACAACGCAGTTATCACAACACATAGGTTGTAATATGGCTTTTCTTTCTGGCTTTGCTTCCCCAGTGATTTTACCCACGCACCGCTACTGCCCAGGAGCATAGTTACCTGACAGGGGTCAAAGGTCATGTTTGCAAAACATGACCTTGGAAAAACACTGGGAAAATTATACGATTGAGGCGAGGTCTACTCAGGGTTTTCTAAAGCTAGACATCTTTAGTTAGCTTCATATTACAGCTCAGGCTTCATCTGTACTACGACGGTGGATATTGCTCGTCCGCCTGTCGCTAACTCTAGCAGGCCAGTAAATGCGCGTGCATGTCACGTGGCTAGTCAATGTCGAACTCTTCATTGAGACAATGCTGAAACATCAATCCATGGGCGAGTCAGTGCCACATTTTCATTTGTGCCTAAGTCAAAATGAAAGAAAAGTTATCTAGCAAATTCATCAGGCTATGGTATGAAATAGTCTTGTTGAAGTGGCGTCTTTATTTTATTACTTATTGTTAATGCCGTCTTTGGTGGGCTTTGTTGTGCTTATCAATGCACAACACCTTTTCCCCACTCCTATCGATAAAATAATAGTAATTGTCATACACAAGTTTTACTGTGCGTAAAGTTTCAAATGCATTCTGTCATTACTAAATGTGAAATGTGACAGGTACTTTAACATTCATATTTTTCAATACAAAAAAACATTTGATTAATAAAATATTTAATCAGTCGTCTTCCTCAAATGAAGGGGATGATGACGCAATCTTTGCGAGAGGGAGGGAATCTGATTTCATTGGTCCTCAACTCAGACACTTCATTCAGGATAAATGGAGTTAGCCCTGAGTTAGCCTGCCCGAGAACAGGTTAGTTCTGAAGGATTCTTTGCCATAGAAATTTACCTGGCTAAAAGGTGAGCCACTTTTGTGGTACCGGTTATCCTGAGTTGAACTGAGAGTTGACCAAAGTTACCTTGCTAACTCCTCAAACCCTGTACGTTGTATAGGGCTCAGTTCGGTCATCGTGGATAGTGTGAAGTCCACAGTTTCAGAGCAATGCTTCTGCAGAGGATATTCAAACCTTACAAAATTGGCCAGGGTGACAGAATTATTGCATGCATTTGAAAGTGGTATGTTGTTAAATTATCTTGATAAAATCTGACCTCATGAAGCCACAAAGTTGTTCCATTTGTTTTTACTGGTAATGCTTCTTTTACCTAATATTGCATTGTAATTACACTTTAAGTAACTATATTTCAGTCTTTTAGGTAAATATCAGAATGTATACATTGTTACCATGCAAATAACATTTAAGTCCTAGCTTAAACTGGGTTGTAAAATAAAGCTTTACCTTTTAAAAATAAATAAACAGATGTCGGACATTTACAGTAACATAAATAAAGGGCAACAGACACCAAAAAAAACATTATAATAGTTTATCATTACGTAATGAAAGCCTTTTTGAAATTGTTTGATGTTCAACGGTCTTTAACAGTTACTATAGCCGTAAAAAAAGATATAGCAAAGATATATTTACCCATGATAAGCCATATGCAATCTATATGGATTTAACTTTAACCTGCATTGATCATGTCCTCGGGAGACCTACGGACAGGTATTGGAGTCACCTGCAATATTTCATCTATTTGGGGAAATATTTTCCCTTGTTGTTTTGAAGAATGTGACCTAAAACTGTCTCAAATAGGTTAGTATTACTTTCTTGGCTTTTCATAACTCCCCCACAAACTTTATTTGCTGACATATACAGATATTTTTTACAATTTCAACTGAGAAAGACTTTTAAACGCTCTCTATTTGAGCTATCACATAGCAAAAAGGAGAGCATTTACACTGGGTACAACAACACATAAAACAAAGCCAAAACATGAAACTTCACATCCTCTTCCTTCTCACAACCTTTTTTATGTACCTTCTACTTATATTTTCATTGGGAGATAACAGGAAGCAGACTTTAATGCCTCATGATGCAACAGGCAGACTGTGATGACCAATCTGCAAACGCCTAGTAAATCGGGCCATCAGTTAAACCGTTAAGATTTTCCCAATGATATAGCACATGCTATCCATATAGAGTAAGCTTTGAGCTGCTTTATCACTTGACCTTAAGGGACCTATACAGACATGAGCTAACATAACAGCTTCCCTTTTTCCACATTTTATTACGTTACAGCCTTATTGTCACGCCCTGGCTCTGGGGACTCTTATATGTTGAGCCAGGGTGTGTAGGGTCTATGTTTTGTGTTCTATGTTCAGTTTCTAGTTCATGTGTTTTCTAGGTTGGCCGGGGTGGTTCTCAATCAGAGGCAACGAGAATCAGCTGTTGCTTGTTGTCTCTGATTGGGAACCATACTTAGGCAGCCTGTTGTGCACTTGTGTTTTGTGGGATCTTGTTCCGTGTTGGTTTGTGTTGTTAACCGAGGACTTCACGTTTCGTTTGGTTGTTTTGTATTTTGTATCGTGTTGCCAGTACACTCAATCTACACACAATAACCCATAATTCCAAAGCGAAAACAGGTTTTAGAAATGTTTGCAAATGTATAAAAAACTAAACAGAAATACCTTATTTACATAAGTATTCAGACCCTTTGCTATGAGACTCGAAATGAGCTCAGGTGCATCCTGTTTCCATTGATCATCCTTGAGATGTCTCTACAACTTGATTGGTTTACACCTGTGGTAAATTAAATTGATTGGACACGATTTGGGAATGGACATAAATAATTGGTCATTTAGCAGATGCTCTTATCCAGAGCGACTTACAAGAGCAATTAGGGTTAAGTGCCTTGCTCAAGGGCACATCGACAGATTTTTCACCTAGTCAGCTCGGGGATTAGAACCAGCGACCTTTCGGTTACTGGCACAACGCTCTTAACCACTAAGCTACCTGCCGCCCTCGACATACCTGTCTATATAAGGTCCACAGTTGACAGTGCATGTCAGAGCAAAAACCAAACCATGAGGTTGAAGGAATTGTCCGTAGAGCTCCGAGACAGGATTGTGTCGAGGCACAGATCTGGGGAAAGGTACCAAAACATTTCTGCAGCATTGAAGGTCCCCAAGACCATAGTGGCCTCCATCATTCTTAAATGGAAGAAGTTTGGAACAACAAACACTCTTCCTAGAGCTGGCCTCCCGGCCAAACTGAGCAATCGGGGGAGACCAAGAACCTGATGGTCACTCTGACAGAGTTCCTCTGTGGAGATGGGAGGACCTTCCAGAAGGACAACCATCTCTGCAGCACTCCACCAATAAGGCCTTTATGGTAGAGGGGCCAGACGGAAGCCACTCCTCAGTAAAAGGCACATGACAGCCCGCTTGGAGTTTGCTAAAAGGCACCTAAAGGACTCTCAGACCACTATTATTATTATTATTATTAGAAACAAGATTCTCTGGTCTGATGAAACCAAGATTGAACTCTTTGGCCTGAATGCCAAGCGTCACATCTGGAGGAAATCTGGCACCATCCCTACGGTGAAACATTGTAGTGGCAGCATCATGCTGTGGGGATGTTTTTCAGCGGCAGGGACTAGGAGACTGGTCAAGATCGAGGGAAAGATGAACGGAGCAAAGTACAGAGAGATCCTTGATGAAAACCTGCTCCAGAGCGCTCAGGACCTCTGACTGGGGCGAAGGTTCACCTTCCAACAGGACAACAGCCCTAAGCACACAGCCAAGACAACGCAGGAGTGGCTTCAGGACAAGTCACTGAATATCCTTGAGTGGCCCAGCCAGAGCCCGGACTTGAACCCGATTGAACATCTTTGGAGAAACCTGACAATAGCTGTGCAGTGACACTCCCCATCCATCTTGACAGAGCTTGAGAGGATCTGCAGAGAAGAAGGGGAGAATCTCCCCAAATACAGGTGTGCCAAGCTTGTAGTGGCATACCAAGAAAGACTCGAGGCTGTAATTGCTGCCAAAGGTGCTTCAACAAAGTGCTGAGTAAAGGGTCTGAATACGTTTGTAAATGTGATATTTCCATTTGTTTATTTTTAATAAATTAGCAAAAAAATTGAAAAAGCTGTTTTTGCTTTGTCATTATGGGGTATTGTGTGTAGATTGATTCCACTTTAGAATAAGCCTGTAACGTAACTAAATGTGGAAAAAGTCAAGGGGTCTGAATACTTTCCGAATGCACTGTATTTGAAGTTCAGCGGTGGCCGGTGCAAAGTACTGACTGCACCACTGCATAATCTCCATATGTGCACAATATATACACTCAGCACAATTTCTAAGCATGCACACAGAGCTAGGGGTCTAAGTACCTTCCCATGGTTGAGCAACTCGGTTGATGCTATGTAGAAACCATTCCATTCCAGAAAAATGTATGTCACGTTTGTTGATTACTGAAATAAAAACAATGGATGTTGATCTGACATCTTTGCCTGGTGAGAAGTCAAACAAGTCCAACGTTTTTCTCCTAATTTCAAAATTGATAACTAACTCAATAACATTGGTTTGGCCTTTCCTCCAAATAAATACATGGTTCGACAAAAGCAAAAAATATATAGATGTTTCTATGTGAAACTAGATTTCACATGAAAGAAGTGATTGTGTGCTGAGCCGTAACACTCTCAGCTTCATACACATATGTGACTCCATACCAGAGACCAGGGTTTGATCCCTGTGTGCTCCCTTCTCTCTTTGTCTCCTCTTCATCTAGATGTTTCTCATCTGTCTATCAATAAAGCATACAAAATATAGAAGGAGAAGGATTGTGCAAAATTATTGATTGATAATATAGATTGGTTCAAACCCCTTTCATTCTATATCCCTCTGACTTACAAGCATTTCGCTACATCTGCTAAACACGTGTATGTGAAAAATAAAATGTGATTTGATTTTACTGTTATGGCACATAGAGTGAATTCCACAGTCTAGCAGTGTGTCAGGATACTCCAGAGAGAAACCAGACAATTTCACGTGACATTTAATAAGCCAGAGGCTACTGAAATATGAACTCAGCTCTTCTGTGGGGAATGAGAATGGTTTTGTAATCAGTAATTACTATGAGTGTGAGTGTATTATTTCCCCTAGACTCTTAATTGGCATGGTTTTCCTTTTGTTCAAACCCACAATCCTGTTGTTGATACAGGTATGCTGACAATGTGAACTTGGAAGAATACAAAAAAAATATGACATTTGGTGGCAGTGGTGGGACGTGTTACACTACTAGAGATTGTCTGTGATAAAGCCAGAGGAATTAAGTTGATTCCTGCGGTCTCATAAGGCCAGGTGGATGAATCATTTGACCCAAATAAAGCATACTTATGGCTTTTTCAGTCCAAAGTCCCTGTTTGTCTTTTTAATTTTATTTTACTATGCACGTCAGTTAAGAACAAATTCTTATTTACAATGACGGCCTACACTGGCCAAAACCTATGGGACTCCCACTCACGGCCGGTTGTGATACAGCCTGGAATCGAACCAGGGGGTCTGTAGTGATGCCTCAAGCACTGAGATGCAGTGCCTTAGACCGCTGCGCCACTCGGGAGCATTTATACAGCAAAGAGGTTTTAGTTGTTGACCCTACATTTTCATCTCTCAATCGAATGACTTGCTCAAGCACACGTCGACAGATATTCCACCTTGTCGGCATGGGGTTTCAAACTTGCAACCTTTCAGTTACTGGCCCAACATTCTATCCGCTTGGCTACCTTCTGTCCCAATATGAGTACTACAAAGTGACTTTTGGTTTCAAATGGCAGATAAGTGGCTGAATAACAGAGAGCTTCAAAATGCTCAAGACTTGCGTTGCAAGATTTAGTGATACCACAACAGGCTGTCGATTTGGAAAACTTCTAGTTCTTTATGTTTACATAAGCCAAGTGTCATTTCAAGTCTGTTTTAACTGACCTGACTGTTAACTGTGTTAGGGGGCATCGCTAGATTGTACATCAGGCCTGGCCTTGGAACAATTGTATAAATAAGGGGTAAATGTGTTTATGGAAATGAATGGCAGCTCTGTTGGCTGTTGTGGGGGTCATGTGTTGGAGAGTCATGCTTTCTTGCTGCGTGTGTGTGTGTGTGCATGCGAACACATGGAAGCCAACCCTAATCTAGCGCATCTGATTCTTATAATTAGCTGGTTGATAAGCTTAATCAGGTTAGTTACCACTGGAGTTCGAGCGAAAACCTACCAATTAAGTCAAATCAAATGTTATTTGTCACATGCACTGAATACAACAGGTGTAGACCTTACATTGAAATGCTTACTTACAAGCCCTTAACCAACAATGCAGATTTTTTTTTACATGTCACGACTTCTGCCGAGACTGCCTCCCCTCCTTGTTCGGGCAGGTTTCGGCGTTCGTCGTCACCGGCTTACTAGCTACTGCCGATCCCATTCTCATCACTCCACTTGTCATGTCTTGTCTTGTCAATCACACACACCTGGTGCTCATTCCCCTAATTAGTATGTGTATAAGTGTTCAGTCTGTTCCCCTTGTCTTTGTGAGTGATTGTTTCATTGTGAGAGCGAGTAGCTCGGTTGTGCTACTCTTCCATTTGTTATTGCCAAGGTGGACTATTTCCCTTGTGATAGTTTCGTTTTGACGCTTGGTGTGTTTTATTTATGTAAATAGAATAAACTCTGGACTTCGGTGTTTTACCTCCTGCGCCTGACTTCTTCATTCACACCTCGTCACAAAAAGTAAGTAAGAAAATATTTGATAAATAAATTAATATAAAATAAAATAACTAAAGTCAGAAAAAAAATAACACAAGAAAATAACAATAACGAGGCTATATACAGGGGGTACCGGTACTGAGCCAATGTGCGGGAGTACAGGTTAGTTGTGGTAAATTGAGGTAATATGTACATGTAGGTAGGGGTAAAGTGACTATGCATAGATAATAAACAGCGAGTAGCAGCAGTGTAAAAAAAGGGGGTCAATGCAAATAGTCCAGGTAGCCATTCGATTAACTGTTTAGCAGTCTAATGGCTTGGGGGTAGAAGCTGTTAAGGCGCCTTTTGGACCTAGACTTGGCACTCCGGTACCGCTTGCCGTGCAGTAGCAGAGAGAACAGCCTATGATTAAGGCAGCTGGAGTCTTTGACAATTTTTAGGGCCTTCCTCTGACACCGCCTGGTATAGAGGTCCTGGATAGGAGGAAGCTTGGCCCCAGTGATGTACGCACTACCCTCTGTTGATTCAACCAGCGTCAGCACAGTGGATACTGCAAGTTGAATGCCCTTCAATCAGTCTTCAGTCAGCTCAGCTGTCCTACAACACAGTATTCTATAACTGGCTAGTTTTGTCGTCTCTTCTCTCCTAATGTCCACTGTTAGATCGTTCTGTTAGACAAATCACGTAACTAATATTCCTACATGTGTAGGCTACATGTGGACATTGCACAAACATTGACCAGCTTAAATACATCAACAAAAAATCGATAGACGTGTTTGTGTTACAAAGACAAAACATTTTCTGCTGTAAATATCATATTAATGTGCTTATAGTATGTATGTCTACACTTTACTTAATAAATCAGTTGTGTGTACATGACAACTTTAGCTGTCTAACCAGAACTATACTGAACAAAAATATAAACACAACATGCAACAATTTCAATGATTTTACTGAGTTACAGTTCATATAAGGAAATCAGTCAATTGAAGTAAATGATTTAGGCCCTAATCTATGGATTTTACATTACTGGGCAGGGGCGCAGCCATGGGTGGGCCTGGGAAGGCATAGGCCTACCCACTGGGGAGCCAGTCCCACCCACTGGGAAGCCAGGCCCAGCCAATCAGAATGAGTTTTTCCCCACAAAAGGGCTTTATTACAGACAGAAATACTCCTCAATTTCATCAGCTGTCCGGGTGGCTGGTCTCAGACGATCCCGCAGGTGAAGAAGCCGGATTTGGAGGTCCTGGGCTGCCATGGTTACACGTGGTTTGCGGTTGTGAGGCTGGTTGTGAGTACTGCCAGATTTTCTAAAATGATGTTTGAGGTGGCTTATGGTAGAAACATTTACATTCAGTTCTCTGGCAACAGCTCTGGTGGACATTCCTGCATTCAGCATGCCAATTGCACGCTCCGTCAAAACTTGAGACATCTGTGGCATTGTGTTGTGTGACAAAACGACACATTTTAGAGTGGCCTTCTATTGTCCCCAGCACAAGCTTCTTGATATGCCACACCTGTCAGGAGGATGGATTATCTTGGCAAAGGAGAAATGTTCACTAACAGGGATGTAAACAAATTTGTGAGCACATTTTCGAGAAATACGCTTTTTGTGCATATGGAAAAATTCTTGGATCTTTTATTTCAGCTCATGAAACTTGGGAACAACACTTCACATGTTGCGTTTATATTTTTGATCAGTATAGAAGGGTATTTCTATGGTCTAAGCAATTGGCTGTCTAACACACTGACATGCACAGCTCTCTGGGTGAGGTTCTGTCTCCAGTCGGTGATGAATTCCCTTCAATCTATTACAGGTTATAGATATGTGCAGTCAGGTGGCAGGAGGGGTTGAGTGCATGGATATGACAGAGTTTGCCTTGTGGGTCCAGCAGGCAGTGTTCAATAACTACATGGCAAATGTGAGATTTACAGGAGCAATTAGGGTTAAGTGCCTTGCTCAAGGGCACATTGACAGATTTTTCACCTAGTCGGCTCAGGGATTCAAACCAGCGATCTTTTGGTTACTGACCCAACACTCTTAACCGCAAGGCTACCTGCCACCCTAGATGGCACTATTCTCATACTGAGAAGCTTACAGAGTACTTTGAGAAGAATGCAATTGCTGAATTTATGTAGATATTCTAAACACTGTTTTGATAACTTTTAAGTGTAATAGTTCTTTGTAGAATAAACCATCCTTCACATAATACTGCATAATCAGTTCTCCTAATATAACAATGTGCAAATAGTGCACTTGTATTTCATATTTTATTGTAATTCACAACCAATACAGATACTGTACCTATCAACATTTTTGTTCAACTTTTTTTTTTACCCTTTTTTCGCCCCAATTGGTAGTCACAGTCTTGTCCCATCGCTGCAACTCCCGTACAGGTTGAGAGCCATGCGTCTGCCGAAACATGACTCTGCCAAGCCGCACTGCTTTTTGACACACTGCTCGCTTAACTCGGAAGCCAGCCACACCAATGTGTTGGAGGAAACATCGTACAACTGGCGACCATGTCAGCGTGCATGTGCCCAGCCTGCCACAGGAGTCGCTAGAGCGCAATGGGACAAAGACATCCCGGCCGGCCAAACCCTCCCCTAACCCGGACGACGCTGGGCCAATTGTACGGCGCCTCATGGGTCTCCCAGTCGCGACCGGCTGCGACACAGCCCGTGATTGAACCCATGTCTGTAGTGACGCCTCAAGCACTGCAAGGCAGTGCCTTAGACCGCTGCGCCACTCGGGAGCCCCTGTACCTATCAACATTTTGTCTGGTGGTGCTGGGTCTACCTTGCTAAACATGTCAGTCGTCATATCTTCCTGTATGGTGTCCCATACCACCCCCCCCCCCCCCCCCCCCCCACCCTCCCTTTGATAGTACCATTTCATTAAATAATAACAAAATACAATCAAAATGTATAGATGTGTCTTGTATAATTATAATTTTAATGCTGAGTACAAGGTCTTTCCCAATTCAGACATCAGTATCAACATGTCTTTCAGTCAGAAGAGTCCACGACCAAAGCTTCTATCCTGTCCTCCATCTGTAGAAAAATGATTACCTGCTGCATTCAAAGACAACCAACCTACAGCACTAGACTAAACTTCACTTGCGTCATCCTTGTGGGAGAGATAAACATGATAATGCTTTCACTGATTGCACATAAAGGAAGATAGATCCTACAACAGAGTCCTTGCTTTGTTATCCAACTGATCTTGTGTTCTTTCTGTCATCCTGTGAACCCCGTTCATTGCTGTATTTATTATTATGATTTTAAAGGGACCACATTTTTTTTGGGGGGGGGAATTGCCACGCGGACGGTAACAGCCTAGTAACAGGCAGTGCCAAGCAACCATCATTATGAAGCATCAAATCTGACTCTTATTTTTGATTGGTGCAACAGGTGTAAATTCTGATCCCAAAGTCGGACGTAGCTTCGCCGACCTAGCATTTAAGACCAACTTCTTTACGCCCAACTGGTATAACCGGACCCATTTGTTTTCTTCCCTTTCTTCCCCCTGTAGATTTCCAGTAGGCCTAATTGCCAGTGGAAAACCACCAGGGGTGTTTCCAATGGGTTGATGAGGGTGGAATGTGACTGCCGCAATCTATCTAGGCTGTCCCGTAATTCAAGTCACTTAAAGCAGCCCGACATCTGGTAAAACAGCCTAAAGACAGCCCTTAGGTTGTAAAGGCCAGAGACCAACGCAACTTGGACATTTATCACTTTTATGTGTAGGAATATATGTCAGTGATATGTGTTGTCCATAAGTGAAGGTCTTCTAGAGTGGAGAATGGAGTGTGGAAAGTAAGCTAACAAATCAACTCCAAAACAGGTGAGAGATTGTGTCTCTATGAGGTGTGCCCGCAATCTCTCTGAGGTGTATGCACACAAACAAGACAAGGAGGAACTGATACGTTCTTGGTCATAAGTTGCTAATGGAATTCAACTATGGCCAGGATTCAATCAGTTCAGCATTAACCTGCGACAAGCGGGAAACGCATAACATATCATTGCAGCATTATACCTATCACGGACATTGCCATTGGATGCACCGAGTTGCATTAGTAGAAATCTAATGCAGCCGTTTCAACATTGGAATGTGTGATGTAATCTACACCTCGATTAGGCTGATATACAGTGCCTTCAGAAAGTATTCACACCCCTTGACTTATTCTACATTTTGTTGTGTTACAGCTTGATTTTTAAATGATTTTAAAAAAGCAACATCTTAGCCATCTACACACAATACCCAATAATGACAAAGTAAAAACATGTTTTTAGAAATGTTTGCAAATATAGAAATATCCAATTTACATAAGTATTCACACCCCTGAGTCAATACATGTTAGAATCACCTTTGGCAGCGATTAAAGCTATGAGTCTTTCTGGGTACATTTCTAAGAGCTTTCCACACCTGGATTGTACAATATATGCCCATTATTACTTTAAAAATTCTTCAAGCTCTGTCAATTGGTTGTTGATCATTGCTAGACAACCATTTTCAAGTCTTGCCATAGATTTTCAAGCAGATTTGCACTGAAACAATCAGAAAACACAACACAAAAACAGCATTAGGATACTGAAAACAATGACTGAAAACATTTTATATTTTGGCATCTTAAAAGGTAGACTCGGAGGCTAATGGGCGGGTTTGGCTTTGGAAAAATGGGGTCAGCTGTTACAAAGTTGCATTGATGTTTTCAGCAAGGAAAGAATGATTCTGCCTTGTATACAATGAGTGTACAAAACATTAAGAACACCTCTTCTTTCCATGACATAGACTGACCAGGTGAATACGGGTGAAAACTATGATCCCTTATTGATGTCACTTGTTAAATCCACTTCAATCAGTGTAGATGAAGTGTAGGAGACATATTAAAGAAGGATTGTTAAGCCTTGAGACAATTGAGACATGGATTGTCTATGTGTGCCATTCAGAGGGTGAATGGGCAAGACAAAAGATTTAAGTGCCTTTGAAAAGGCTATGGCAGTAGGTGCCAGGTGCACCGGTTTGTGTCAAGAACTGCAACGTTGCTGTGTTTTTCACACTCAACAGTTTCCCGTGTGTATCAAGAATTGTCCCTCACCCAAGGGACATCCAGCCAACTTGACACAACTGTGGGAAGCATTGGAGTCAAAATGGGCCAGCATTCCTGTGGAACACTTTCGACACTTTGTAGAGTCCATGCCCCAACGAATTGAGGCTGTTCTGAGTGCAACACAATATATTGGACATATACCACAAACTCCTGAGGTGCCTTATAGCTTTTATAAAATGGTTACTGAATTATTAAAACATGTTTTTATTTATATATTGATGCATTGAATTTGTGGACCCACTCAAAGCAGCAACAAAATTCTTCCCTTTAGTTGCAAGTCATCATGTGCCCCAAGCAGACACTGAAAGTTACATAAAGGGGAAGTTCAGTATTTAAAAACATTATGTTAGATAGTTAATCACAGTGAAAGTATTCCATGGGCCAGGAGAAACTCTAATCCATGGTTTGGTTTTCTTTAAAAAGCCACTACATATTTCAGCCAACTAATGCTGGCTAAGATTACATTGGAGTCATGCAGCCTATGTTAAAAATCTCATGGACATATCAACTGAATTATTTGATTTGACGTTACTTAAAGGTGATTTATCTCCTTTTTTAAACATGTGCTGATGCCCTTTCACTCTCATTGATTGTTCTCTAGCGGTAGCTAAAGTTAGTTGCCGTTTGCCACCAGTAGGCCTATAGAGTTGGTGTTGCATGTTTACAGACAAAAATACATGTACCTTCTTGTTTATTTTTCCATAAAGGAGGCTTTAAAGTGATCCCAATCAACAAGCGGTTAGAGTTTAGAATGGCCTTTGCTTAACCTGCTTATCCTCTTAGCTAAGAATCCTAATAATATAAAATGTCTGTAATAAAAAAGTTTAAAGTAGAAAAGTGATTGACTGAATTCCCAATGTGCTCATCTGGCCAGAATTGCTTTCCCCTGTAATCTTTCACATTTTATCTAGTCCATCAGCATGGACTAGAGAGTTCTTTATGATAAAAATAAATGGAATACAGCTGTAAGCACAGGCAAACTCCTAGAGGAAAACCTGGTTCAGTCTGCTTTCCAACAGACACTGGGAGACAAATTCACCTTTCAGCAGGACAATAACCTAAAACACAAGGCCAAATCACACTGGAGTTGCTTACCAAGACGACATTGAATGTTCCTCAGTGGCCTAGTTACAGTTTTGACTTAAATCTGTAAGGTTCTGTATTTGTTTTCTTAGTTCACCTTTTGTTCTTGAACGTAGCCCTGTTTCTTTGTGTTCTTGAACGTAGCCCTGTCTTTCATTTTTGTTCATTGATTTCACCTGTGTTAGTTACTCACCTAGTCTCATCAGCTCCTTGTTTAGTTCAGTTCTTTCTGTTTGTGCCTTGTGAGGTATTGTTTGTTTTGACTCTACTAAGCCTTTTTTTATAGCTCGTTTGTGAGAACCAGTTACAGCCTTCAGTCCTAGTTTTGATTCTCCTGCCTGTTTGCCTACCTGTGTATGACCATTGCCTGCCTGTGACCACGATTCCTGCCTTTTGCGAAGGTGAATAAACTCCTGCCGCGCTCTGCACGTGAATCTACACCTTTTTCTCCCTGAGAATAGTTAAGCACGCTCAAGTTTTCTGTTTTTTTTGTGTCTTATTTCTTGTTTGTTTCACAAGATAAAATATTTTGCATCTTCGAAGTAGTAGGCATGTTGTGTAAATCAAATGATACAAACACCCAAAAAATCAATTTTAATTCCAGGTTATAAGGCAACACAATAGGAAAAATGCCAAGGGGGGTGAATACTTTCGCAAGCCACTGTACGTTTCATGCATATACTGTATATTCGAACAAAGAACACCATCAAATGTAGTGTTTCACCATTTATTGAGTACAGACACAAATATACAAGGTGTCTCAGGCAGTATTTGAAATATCTAAATATATTTTAACCTAGAGAGAGAAGTGCCATGGAGGGCGCAATCTTACAATGTTGCAGTCTAGAAAGGAGAGTTTTACCATCTATGCCAAAAGCCTGAGCCTCTTATGATGACAGTAGAACTGTCATCAATGCTTCAGTATTCCCCCCTCTCTCTAGGACTATTTGTGTGCCCAGGCCCCATAGGTGTATCAAAAGGTTCCCACCCTGTTCACCAATGTAGCCAACCGATGCAAAGAGAGGGAAGTGCCTTAGCAGAATGCAATCTTAAGATCGTGTGGTCTAGAGACGAGAACTCTACCATATTTGGCAAAAGCCTGGGCTCCTGATGGGCTCAATAGAATTCTCATCACTGCATGTTACAATATTAAAACATAATCTGTTTGTCACCTTGTTAAACTGATTCTATATTGAATTTAGTCTTCGAGTAGTCTTCTGTAGTTGGTGCTCTTCAACTCTTAAATGCACTAGACTGTGTAGACTGTGTAAGACTAAACCCACAAAGAAAAGACAACAGGCAAATGCATATGTGGTCTCAAAAATTACAACAACTAGCCTACTAGGATAAGGATAGAGGCCGGTGCTCTGCATCCTACTCCAACTAGGCCTATTGACAGGGATAATGTGACATTTTTTATTTGTCGGTATGAATGAAATGAGTGAGTCATGCCTTGATGACTGTATTAGCTTTACACTACTTGTCCAATAGATTTTTGTAGTCTTCAATTATTTATTGGAATAATGATAGCTAAAGCTCCCTGTCCTCAAATGACATGCTAGTGATAAACCTATCTGGTCCTGCTAGCTAGCAACAGATCTACTTGTTGTAGCTAGCTAGCGACATTGCTAAGGTTGCTGCGTTCTAAGGAAAGTTGGGAGTTATTTTACAGCTTGCTTTGAAGGTATTATGTTTCTATAACTAAATAGATTACAAATATAAAAACTACTTTACCCATAGCATTTTGCCAGAAGGGGATCTCTTTCGAGCTGTCACCAGCTGTGTTTAGTACCTTAGGTACAGAGAATGTGTTCGGCAGACATGATCAGCAGGGATAGTACCTGGATAGTACACAAGTTTTGATTAGTTTGCTGTTTAGAATTTAGCAGCGTTTGCGTATTTCCAAAAAATGCAAAGAATTCCGCCAACAAATGGAAATGTGTTCAGAATAAATATATACAATATGTAAAAAAACAGCTCCTTCCTTGCCAGGGACCGATCATCTCGAAAACTAAAGCAGATACGATGCTTCGGCCCACCGCCAATATCGGGTGAACCATTTAGAAATTACAGCACTTTTTGTACATAGTCCCCCCCCATTTTAAGGAAACAAAAGTATTTGGACAAATGTATTTATGTATGTATTAAAGTAGTCAACATTTTTGTATTTGGTCCCTTATTCCAAGCTTGTTGAATGCATTTGCAGTTTGTTTTGGTTATGTTTCAGATTATTTTATGACCAATATAAATGAATGGTAAATAATGTATTGTGTCATTTTGGAGTCACTTTTATTGTAAATAAGAATAGAATATGTTTCTAAACACTTCTATTTTAATGTGGATGCTACCATGATTACAGATCATGAATGAATAATGATGAGTGATAAAGTTACAGATGCATAAATATAATTCGCCCCCAAAATGCTAACCTCCCCTGTTATGAGTAATGGTGTGAGGTTAGCATGTCTTGGGGGTATGATCTTTGTGCCTCTGTAACTTTCTCACTCCTCATTATTCACGATTCATTCAGGACTATCCATAATCATGGTAGCATCCACATTAATGTAGATGTGTTCAGAAACATATTCTATTCATATTTACAATAAAGGTGACTCCAAAATGACACAATACATTATTTACGATTAATTTCTATTGGGCACAATATAATTTGAAACATAACCAAAACAAACTGCACATGCATCCAACAAGTTTGTAGAGTCACAAGCTTGATATAGTCATTGCATGCTAGGAATATGGGACCAAATACAACACTTTTGACTACTTTTAGGGGAGTACGCTTTGTCATTTCAACTGCTGATTGCAGATTAAAATCGAGTTTCATAGCAATTCATTTGAACAGTATTTGAAATTGTCCATATTTGATATGACCAGAAATTGTAGAATGAAGGCCTACGCCAATGTAAAACAACCGTAGCAACACAACAACAACCCAATGGCCACATACATTACAAACTGGAGCTAACTGAAACATCTGTCTTTGTGCTGACAACATATCTGTGGGTTGCCAACATGTCTAGTTCAAATGCAACGCAGCTTGTTCACAGGATTTTTCTCTAATCACTCAAAAGGCCACAACACAAATACCTATAATCAGAGCTATTTAGACCAGGCCCATATGTTGGACCATCAAACATGTATTAAAACCAACACAGTGTCTTTACTGTCAACAAAATGTTTCACATGGTATTAAATCATTTCATGCTGTAGTTTAGACTTCATGCTTTAAAGGGGAACTGAATGCAAGAAACAACTTATCTGGTTCAAAACGGCCTATGTGGCATCGATATTAGTCTTTATTCATTAGTCCCAAAAAAATACTCCAGTGCCACATTTATTAGTCATCAAGTCAGTATATTCCAAAACAGAGTTTTGTGAGATTTGTGAACTAAGTTCGTCACGACTTACATGGGGTTGGGCTTTGATTTCGATCATGCCAACTTGCCCACAAACACGATATTGCACGGAGAAACAGCCATGCTGATTGCGCTCTATAATTTTGGTAACTAATGACAACCGAGATCAGCTGGTGATTATCTAGTGGCTATCGATGGTTGCAATAGGCCCAATAAAGTCAGTCGCTTTTTAATGCTGTTTTTGTTTACACTTCATTTAGCACCATGAACTGACCAAGTGATATACAAAATGTATGCCAAAGATAATTTCTTAAAAAGTGAGGAAATAGGTTTTATTTAATGTCTCTAAATCCATGAATAAAGTTGAACAAGTTACAAATAAGGTGGTTACAGTCATAGATCACAAATGTTCATACAAAATCAAACAATCACATATTGTCACATAAAGTTCAGAGTTTCTAAAGCATTGCGCACAATTTACAATCAAATCTGTAAGTAAGAACCTTTAGTAAATGAGGCCCTGATCATCCTGAATCTGTATTTTGCCCCACAAATAACCCCTTGTTTCCCCCATTCATTATAAAGCTACCTCTGTTGTCTGATTTCACCCCCAGCAAAATCTCAGTTGGGCCTTGGTTTACAAGCATACGTCTACCATGTGACAGCTGTTGGACAGAGCATGCTAGAGTCATGGACGGAACACATGGCCTTGTGCCGTTTATCGAGCTCTGTGAACAAGTATCAGTTAACGTAAACAAACCATGTTTGAGCACACAAATACAGCTTATTGTTCATGTCAACATAGGTCTCCATCTGAGGGTCTTTCCTCAGTAACCTGAGACGGTTCTGTGTGAAAGCTTGTGTGAATCAATTTGTTTGGATAAGAAGGCCTGGTAGTTTCACAATATTACATATTTTGTCAATTGTTCAAAGATTAAAAAGTTGGAAGTCTAGGAACTTATCAATAGGCACATTTCACAATTTGAAACCCCCTCATGTGGCCTATAATCTCATGACACACAAAGTTATCAGAGTTATCAAATAGGTTACTGTAACATACAGCTCATCATGTACACTATGTTTCCAGGTTGATAAAGGTATATAATTCTGACATGGTGGGTTTAAGATGAAATCCAAACACTTTGGGAAACGTATAGAAAATATTGGTTATTATCATTACTCAAGTGGAATAAGGTGTGTTTGATCCCTCTTGAAACCAGCCACTGCTAATACACCCTGAAACATGGAAACATGTTGTGGCTAAACAACCTGGCCTCAGAGCCATACGGAACATACTTTACGTATTTCTGAGCACCTCCAAGACGTATGATACCTACTAATGGTGTAGTTACTTTAGACAGAAACGAAAGTAGGGAGGTTGGTCGGGGAGGATAGGTGGGTGGGTGTAATCCGGGACCGTCAAGCAATCCAAAGGTTGCAAACCCTTCCCCTTATTCCAAACTCAATCAAATTCACCTCACCTACATACATTCACCTAACCTTTGTCGTTTTAGTTCTCCTAACCTTTGTCATTAGTTCCCCTACCAACTTAATTATCCTTTGTTGTTTGTGCAACAAGCAACCAGGTCTCAGAGAAAGACGTATAATATTATACGTCCTGCAAGATCTAGGATATGTTCCATTATCCAATTCGTATGCTATTGTACGACCGGGTAAGACGTATGATACTATATGTCCTATAATTTGTATGCAATTGTATGACCGTTATACCATTCATAATGTAATATATTATACTAAATGGGGTGTTACAGATTGATGTACAGAATAATACAAATTGCCCTGAGACCACGTTGGGCTAAAGGTGATGGAACATTTGAACAAGAACATTACATTTCGTCTTGCCAATTAGTAGAATCACCATCTTCTCAAAGAGCGCCAAACAAGCAAAGAGAGGTTAGCAATTAAAGTGGAAGAGAATTGAGACAGACAGACAGACACAAACACGGGCCTGTGAGAGTTTAAAGAATGACTGAACTCATTGATTCCCCATGTGTTTTTCTGTTGCTCATAAAGAAAAACGAGATTTCAGTCTTGGGCGTGTGGTTCGATGTGGGTATGTTATCATACCCTGGCAGTTACTGTTGTTTGTCACTCTTGAGACACCGTAGCAACAACATAGCCACTAGCCTACCAGTTCCTCAAAATAGTCAGAAGTAATCTAAAATAAATCAAGAAATCTGTAATTCATGTTTATGTTTTTGCCGAGGAGGTTTTAGTCATGCAATTCTACATCTAGCTAAGGTGTTTGATGCAGTCTCAAGTTCAAAAATGTGCATGAACACTAGTAGTGCACTGCAGACTATTGAGCAAGCTGTCAAACTATCCTAAATAACACACAAGCTACACACAGTTTATCAGTGCCCAAAATCCAACACACTATCACAGCTTATTGTGAAATAGACACAAATTACTTATTCAAAATTCGTGACAGGCACACAAAAAAGTATACTTTTCCATGTGTATTACACGATTTTCTTCATAACTCATTTTGTGTTTATAACATGATTTTCTATCTTCATAATGCATTTGTGTACATTACACAAATTCCAATTTGTTGTGGCTAGTGTTAGCTAGGCCAGCTAGGTGGCTAATGTTAGCTAGGCTAGGGGATAGAGGTTAAGGTTAGGGTTGGGTAACATGCTAGCTAAGTCGTTAAAGGGTTCAGGTTAGAGTTAGGGTTAGCTAACATGCTGGGGGTTGACGAAACATGGAATTTGGCCTTACTACTATTAGTCCACAGAAATGCATTGAATAACACATTCATACATGGCAAAACAGATAGTTCCTAAAATATATAAAAAGGAAGTATGTTTTGAAATGTCTGTCCTATATCTGAGAGAAGAAAGCTCAGGATTGTATATATATATATATATTTTTTAACCTTGGAATGACCCGTATACCTTTGATGTGGAAATGCCCTTTTCCCTTCCATACATTTTTCAGGCCAGTACTGTTTTACCTTCAGGGTCTTGTGAGGCTTGTGGGCGTCGTAGAGCAAAACAACCGACATGTACGCGTTTGTGAGAGTCTCAGCTTTCCATAGAGTGGTTATTCGTTTCTAGCCTAAACCGTTCAGACTCTGCAGACGTTTTTGTGGGAAGACCAATTTTCGGGATGTCTCCTTGTCTGGTAAACACCGCTGTAGCTCTGCCACCTTCCACCGCAGATGTGTAAGGCCAACATCGGCAGATGCGGTGTATTGAGACAAATATTGATGGGATTTATTGTAGTATTATTATTATTATGCTAATTAGACAGTACATCTAGGTTAAAAAGTAGCAAATTGTTGCAAAGTTGCAAATGATCTAAAGTGCAAAAGTTGTCCATGACGTGATTCCAAAATGCATGGAACATGCATCATTTGGGTTGCTAGAAGGTTGCATTATACCCCCAGCCACCAACCCAAAAAGTTTTTGTGTGCCTGTAATCAATTTCCAATAAGCAATTTGTGTCCATTTCGCAATCTGTGATACGTTCAAAATCACTAGCATAGCTAGCTAGCTAAATTCCATCTGTGTTTGTCAATTAAGCAAGCTAGTAGTAGCTAGCAGGTACATTGAGCAGGCAAGCCATGTTTGCTAAATCAGCTTATCAAGTCACTGGCGAGGGCGATGTGTGTGCTTCGGTGCCGTTATGTTTTTTTTCACTTTCTCACTCTCTATTACCAGAGTATGCATCTGTCTGGCACTGTTTCATAACAAATCATGTTACAAAACAGCTTGTGGCTGGACACGAGATGCTTGCTAATGGGTTAAAAAATGTTGAATATTGATAAGTTGCAGTTGGGACAGACCCGGCACTAGGATAAGGTGACTAAGGGGCAGTTGAAATCGGCGAGGGGGCACCATTGCAGAGACTCCGAGATCATTGAGTGCTTTTGAAGTGACATGTAGGCTACAGATTTTGCACCGATCTCTATATCAGCACAATGGACCCTACACAGTAAAGCGGGCAGTTTTGGTAATTAATATGGGCTACAAGATAGATAGGCTGTTTGTAATAGGTAAATTACCCTATGTGAATGCAACCATACACACACCTGTCTTACTTAACCTAGCCTAGTTATTCATGCATGCAACCTAGCCTAGTTATTCATGCATGCAAACAAAAATACTAAATAGCAGTTTGGCAAAAAAAATACAGACACAACTGTGAATGTGAATGAATGAATGCGAACAGAACAAAACAGCGGAACTAAGTAGTAGGCCTACTAAACAACATCTCAAATCAAATCAAAAGTTATTTGCCACATGCGCCGAATGCAACAGGTGTAGACCTTACAGTGAAATGCTTACGTACAAGCCCTTAACCAACAATGCAGTTTTAAGAAAAATAAGTGTTAAGTAAAAAATGGATCAGTAAAAAATAACATATAATTAAAGAGCAGCAGTAAAATAAAATAACAGTAGGCAGGCTATATACAGGGGGTAAATGTGCGCGGGCACCTGTTAGTCGAGGTAATTGAGGTAATACGTACATGTGGGTAGAGTTGAAGTGACTATGCATAGATAATAAACAGAGTAGCAGCAGTGCAAAAGAGGAGGTGGGGTGGGGTAGGGGGGACAATGCAAATAGTCCGGGTGGCCATAATTAGCTGTTCGGGAGTCTTATGGCTTGGGGGTAGAAGCTGTTAAGAAGCCTTTTGGACCAAGACTTGGTGCTCCGGTACCGCTTGCCGTGCGGTAGCAGAGAGAACAGTCTATGACTAGGGTGGCTGGAGTCTTTGACCATTTGTAGGGCCTTCCTCTGACACCGCCTGGTCCTGGATGGCAGGAAGCTTGGCCCCAGTGATGTACGGGGCCATATGCACTACCCTCTGTAGTGCCTTGGGGTCGGAGGCCGAGCAGTTGCCTTACCAGGCGGTGATGCAACTAGTCAGGATGATCTCTATGGTGCAGCTGTAGACATTTTTGAGGATCTGCGGACCCATGCCAAATCTTTTCAGTCTCCTGAGGGGGAATAGGCTTTATTGTGCCCTCTTCATGACTGTCTTGGTGTGTTTGGACCATGATAGTTTGATGGTGATGTGGACTCCAAGGAACTTGAATCTCTCAACCTGTTCCACTACAGCCCCGTCAATGAGAATGTGGGCGTGCTCAGTCCTCTTTTTTTTCCTGTAGTCCACAATCATCTCCATTGTCTTGATCACGTTGAGGGAGAGGTTGTTATCCTGGCACCACACGACCAGGTCTCTGACCTCCTCCCTATAGGCTGTCTCATCATTGTCGGTGATCAGGACTACCACTGTTGTGTCGTCGGCAAACATAATGATGGTGTCTGGCCATGCAGTCATGGGTGAACAGGCGGCCCGTCAGGAAGTCCAGGATCCAGTTGCAGAGGGAGGTGTTTAGTCTCAGGGTCCTTAGCTTAGTGATGAGCTTTGAGGGCACTATGGTGTTGAACGCTGAGCTGTAATCAATGAATGGCATTCTCACGTAGGTGTTCATCTTGTCCAGGTGGGAAAGGGCAGTGTGGAGTGCAATAGAGATTGCATCATCTGTGGATCTGTTGTGGCGGTATGCAAATTGGAGTGGGTCTAGGGTTTCTGGGATAATGCTGTTGATGTGAGCCATGACCAGCCTTTCAAAGCACTTCATGGCTACAGACGTCAGTGCTACAGGTCGGTAGTCATTTAGGCAGGTTATCTTAGAGTCCTTGGGCACGGGGACTATGGTGGTCTGCTTGAAACATGTTGGTATTACAGACTCAGTCAGGGACATGTTGAAAATGTCAGTGAAGACACTTTCCAGTTGGTCAGTGCATGCTCGGAGTACACGTCCTGGTAATCCGTCTGGCCCTGCGGCCTTGTGAATGTTGACCTGCTTAAAAGTCTTACTCACATCGGCTACGGAGAGCGTGATCACATAGTCATCCGGAACAGCTGATGCTCTCATGCATGCTTCAGTGTTGCTTGCCTCAAAGCGAGCATAGAAGTGATTTAGCTCGTCTGGTAGGCTCGTGTCACTGGGCAGCTCGCGGCTGTGCTTCCCTTTGTAGTCTGTAATAGTTTGCAAGCCCTGCCACATCCGTCGACTGTCAGAGCAGGTGTAGTACGATTCAATCTTAGTCCTGTATTGACTCTTTGCCTGTTTGATGGTTCGTCGGAGGGCATAGCGGGATTTCTTATAAGCGTCCGGGTTAGAGTCCCGCTCCTTGAAAGTGGCAGCTCTACCCTTTAGCTCAGCGCGGATGTTGCCTGTAATCCATGGCTTCTGGCTGGGGTAAGAACGTACGGTCACTGTGGGGACAACGTCATCAATGTACTTATTGATGAATCCAGTGACTGATGTGGTGTACTCCTCAATGCCATCGGAAGAATCCCGGAACATATTCCAGTCTGTGCTAGCAAAACAGTCCTGTAGTTTAGCATCTGCATCATCTGACCACTTCCTTATTAACCGAGTCACTGGTGCTTCCTGCTTTAGTTTTTGCTTATGACATCAGGAGGATAGAATTATGCTCAGATTTGCCAAATGGAGGGCGAGGGAGAGCTTTGTACGTGTCTCTGTGTGTGGAGTAAAAGTGGTCTAGAGTTATTTTTCCTCTGGTTGCATATTTACATGCTGGTAGAAATGAGGTAGAACGGATTTAAGTTTCCCTGCATTAATGTCCCTGGCCACTACGAGCGCTGCCTCTGGATGAGCGTTTTCCTGTTTACTTATGGCCTTATACAACTCATTGAGTGCAATCTTAGTGCCAGCATCGGTTTGTGGTGGTATATATACAGCTACGAAAAATATAGACAAAACTCTCTTGGTAAATAGTGTGGTCTACAGCTATCATGGGAAAATCAAAATAAATCAGCCAAGACCTCAGAAAAAAAATTGTAGACCTCCACAAGTCTGGTTCATCCTTGGGAGCAATTTCCAAACGCCTTAAGGTACCACGTTCATCTGTACAAACAATAGTACTCAAGTATAAACACCATACCGCTCAGGAAGGAGACGCGTTCTTTCTCCTAGAGATGAACGTACTTTGGTGCGAAAAGTGCAAATAAATCCCAGAACAACTGCAAAGAACCTTGTGAAGAGGCTGGAGGAAACAGGTACAAAAGTATCTATATCCACAGTAAAACGAGTCCTATATCGACATAACCTAAAAGGCCGCTCATTAACGAAGAAGCCACTGCTCCAAAACCGCCATTAAAAAAGCCAGACTACGGTTTGCAACTGCACATGGGGACAAAGATCGTACTTTTTGGAGAAATTTCCTCTGGTCTGATGAAACAAAAATAGAACTGTTTGGCCATAATGACCATCGTTATGTTTGGAGGAAAAGGGGGGTTGCTTGCAAGCCGAAGAACACCATCCCAACCGTAAAGCACAGGGGTGGCAACATCATGCTGTGTGGTTGCTTTGCTGCAAGAGGGACTGGTGCACTTCACAAAATAGATGGCATCATGAGGAAGGAAAATTATGTGGATATATTGAAGCAACATCTCAAGACATCAGCCAGGAAGTGAAAGTTTGGTCGCAAATGGGTCTTCCAAATGGACAATGACTCCAAGCATACTTCCTAAGTTATGGCAAAATGGCTTAAGGACAACAAATTCAAGGTATTGGAGTGGCCATCACAAAGCCCTGACCTCAATCCTATAGAACATTTGTGGGCAGAACTGAAAAAGCGTGTGCGAGCAAGGAGGCCTACAAACCTGACTCAGTTACACCAGCTCTGTCAGGAGGAATGGGCCAGAATTCACCCAACGTATTGTGGGAAGCTTGTGGAAGGCTACCCGGAACGTTTGACCCAAGTTAAACAATTTAAAGGCAATGCTACCAAATACTAATTGAGTGTATGTAAACTTCTGACCCACTGGGAATGTGATGAACCAAATAAAAGCTGAAATAAATCATTCTCTCTACTATTATTCTGACATTTCACATTCTTAAAATAAAGTGGTGATCCTAACTGACCTAAGACAGGGAATTTCTACTAGGATTAAATGTCAGGAATTGTGAAAAACTGAGTTTAAATGTATTTGGCTAAGGTGTATGTAAACTTCCGACTTCAAATGTATATCCCGCCAGCTGTATGTTATCCATGTCGTTGTTCAGCCACGACTCGGTGAAACATAAGATATTACCGTTTTTAATGTCCCGTTGGTAGGATATCCTTGATCTTAGGTCATCCATTTTGTTTTCCAATGATTGTACGTTGGCTAATAGGACTGATGGAAGAGGCAGATTACTCGCTCGTCGTCGGATCCTTACAAGGCACCCCGACCTACGTCCACAATATCTCTGTTTTTTTCTCATGCGAATGACGGGGATTTGGGCCTTGTCGGGTGTCTGTAGAATATCCTTCGCTTCCGACTCGTGAAGAAAAACCTTCATCCTATACGAGGTGAGTAATCGCTGTCCTGATATCCAGAAGCTCTTTTTGGTCATAAGAGACGGTGGCAGAAATATTACATACAGAATAAATTACAAATAACGCGAAGAAACACACATAATAGCACAATTTGGTTAGGGGTCCGTAAAATGGCAGCCATCTCCTCCGGCGCCATTCACTCTATCAGATCAATAAAAGCACAACACAATCTTTATTTAAGCTAGTTAAATTAACAGTAAACAACACAGTAAACAAAAGGCGAATGAGGATCCAAATAACCAAAACATAGCATACTACAGTGAAATACAGCCATGCACAGCTGTCTTGCCAAATAACTAGGCGTATAGGCCCGCTTCAAACATGGAAATTCATGCCGCTTATGAGTTCAGCAGCATGTTGTTATATGGCACAATACCCTTCTGTGACTCAAATTCGAACACGTTTCCAAAACATACTGTTCCATTTACAACCATGAAAACCAATAGGCTACCAAGAAAACCATAATAGAATGTATCCAATTCTATGACGAAACATACCGATATGTAGCTATACCCAGGGGCGTCATTTGGGTTCTTGCACTGGAATTATATTGAATTCTGCTTATATCACGCTATACCACAATAAACATAACAGTTCAAATGCTTTTGACCAAGATGTGACAGGTTGGGGCGAAATCTCAGCTGTGCTCTATCAGCACCATGGACACGCCCTACAAACTAAAGCAAGATTTTGATAAAAAACCAACCAGCTGGATTGTTTCTTACCTTTTCAGAAGAGCCACATTTACGTGCCCTTAAAAACAGCCTAAACTAGTTACAAAAACACTTTTCCTTGTTCTTCTATCTGTAGCATATGCAAAACTTTATAGCCTTTTTTATTGTCCACCTCAGGTTCAGCTGTCGGAGATTTGAGCACTAAATGCGTCAAGTCATTGCATGCATAGACATCCACTGCATTAATATTTAAGAATATATAAAAAGGAGGAGAAGCTAAGGCCTACTAGTCCCAGAGAGAGAGAGACAGAGATATGCCTGCGGCATGCTACGACACCAATATTCATTTCTTTATACTTGTCATATATAGGAGTACAGAAGAACGCTAATTTGTCAATTTTCTGTTAGAACATTTTTATTAAAGATAAGCATTATATTGTTAGATTATAGGAGTAACTCTGGTAGGCCTAAAACATTCTTCCACACCTCAAGTTCAACTGTTGGAGTCGGTTGGAGCACCTGTGCTCACTGCCTTCATACCATAGGTCTGCACTTACCATAGGTCTGCACCTATGGTAAGGCTAATAGCCATACCACGCCAAACCTTCATAAAAGTTTATGAACTTTATTAGGGTAATATCAAAAGTAAGTCAAGCCATTGTTTATAGGGAAAATACGAACAGGATATTATATTGCGGCAAACACAACATTATAGTTGGAACTTAATTTGTCCATAGAAAATAGCTCAACAGAATGAAACAAAACACTTGCGAACTGGTTTAAAACTTCACAAAAGATTTGGAACAGGCTATATTGCAGCAATAACCAAGAAAGGCTAATGCCTACCGTACCCAACAAATGATAGCAATATGCTAATGATATTCCTTTTACAACAGGCCTACTTATAACCTATCTTAAACTAAATATGGAGCACACAAAAAGACAGATCAAACTTAATTCTGCTAACGAAAATGAATGAAACAAAACACATTGTGCATATTTAAAGAACTGGTTTGGATTAATAAATAGGCCTACAATAATAACAACAATGATATGCAATAATAATAGTGATCAAACTAATTATGATAAATACGAAAAAATAAATAAATACATGTTCCAAAATGGCATCCTACCTGAATACCTAGTTGCATATTAGCCTGCTATTGCCGGGCCAACATTCTTCTTTGTCCACTGCAATATTAAAACTTTTCCATACGGAGGACATTCCCCTTGTAGCAGACTAATATTTTCCCCCTTTTTCAGTTGGTCGCACCAATTTGTTTTGTGGCGTCACGCAATAGAAAAAATTAGTATGCCTATCATCTTATAAAGTCATTCACAGTGCTTTATTAAAAAGTGTAATAGACTACTGAGATGGTATTGAAGAAAAAAGTTATTTCATCATCGTGTGATTGTAAATATTTTAATGTGCAACCTAATCCAGTGATTTTCATGCATTTTGGGTAGACAGTTATCCCATAGTTGTTTTATTTTACTGTTAAAATAGGGCACCAGAATTTTCAGAATTGTTTTTTGTTCAATGGTGTCATGACCTGCCCTCATGGGCTGAGGATCAAAGATGCCGGCTAGGCAAAGGTTTGAACACCCCCTCTCCTGGGGACCAGTTTTATGACCGGTCATAAATACCGTGCAGACTTTCTCTTCCTTGCCATGAAGTATTGGTAGAAAGGACCCCTTTGTTAACAAAGAGATTCTTCCCGCCAAAACTCCAACATCCAAAAGTGGATAATGAAACAATATTCATACTTCAAAGAATTTCAAATTCGTTACTATGTTGTGATGTCATTAAAGACAGTAGAATAACATAACTGTATCTCTGGGGGTGTACACTTCCCAGTAATGAGGTTTGCATCTAAATGTTGTATAAAATGAATGATTAAGTATAATAATACTTTTGTGAAGATAACAATGTGATTTTAGCATTCTAGATGAGATTATTGTTTCCATATTGATTTGTTCTCAGTCAGTGGCCACGCCCAGATGAGCACAAACATGATGAAACGCCCCCTTTTCTACTCAAGTATAAAACCCCTTGTGACGAAATTCACCTCAGACCAGCAGACATGAAGCGTGAGCTAAACGTTACAAAATGGTTTAAAACTACAACTCCATTACCAAAGGAAGACCAAGCAGATTACGGTATAAGCCGGATGTTGCAAATGGTTGAATTTCTACAGACCAGAAGACGTGAAGCATGAGCTAAATGTTACAAAATGGTTTAAACTGTACAGACCAGCCGACATGCAGTGCGAGCTGAATATGGCAAAATTGTGAAACTCTGAACCTCTACACGAGGTGAAGAAGAAGACAATGCACTAGACCTTATCATCTCAGTCTGCAGTTGGCAGGTATAGTCGTCTAAAGAACTTTCACTAAAGACACGAGTTGGGAAGGACAATCCCTCTCAGACAACCGTTGGTACATCTGAAGTGTCTATTCTAATAGATCAACTCTATGAACTACAGGGTATGCTGAAGTATCCATTCTAACCACCACTATGACCAGAAACTCTACCAAGGACATTGGGATCTCTGGTGGGAAAACCAGAGTCCTACATCATCAACTCAACTTTCGAGGACAGCTACACGTAAATACATGTTGCATTTCTAATCCGAATGAGCGGTTAGTGGGGTTTTAAGCATTTGTATTTCTGTGAGCGTAGTTTCCAAGTAATCACGATAGTTTGAATCTCTGTCGCTCCCTTCCACTCTGACCCTCCTTCTACCCAAGCATTCATGCTATTGTAAGTCCACTAGGGACCTGTTTTCATTGTATTACGTAAGTAATCAATAATCTATGTGTGTGTGTTTGTATTGTGATATTATTTAGTTAGTTAGTAAATAAATAATTAAGCCAATTTGTGTATTACTGATTCATCAATAAGGTTAGGGTTCTTGCAGGTCCAAGGATTATGCAACGTTCAGAATGAGACTGATAAGAGGTCATTATTTAATAAGTGACTGTTATCGATATATAACATATATCTTCTAAGAGTTTAATTCGGGAGGTGGTAACTCGTTAAACAACTTGTTCCGTGGTAACCCAAATTCCTAATGAGTTAATTGTTTAATGATTAATTTAATCGAGTGACAATTAAACATAGTTAGTTGATTCAATAAATAACAGTCACCCTATTAATTAAAGTCACGTCACGACAATAGAGATACATTTGCCTGCATCTTTATGTGCTCTAATATCATAGGCAAATTTATTTGGGGATAATTCACCACCTGAGTAAGTGGAAACTCAAAACACATTAGCTAGATCACTAACTCCAAAGAAAATACCCACTCATAGTAGCCATGTATTAATCTAACAGTACATTTTGTATTTATTTAACCTTTATTTAACTAGGCAAGTCAGTAAAGAACAAATTCTTATTTACAATGACAAACTACCAAGAGGCAAAAGGCCTCCTGCGGGGACATTAAAATTTAAATGTAGGACAAAACACACATCACGGCAAGAGACACCACAACACTACATAAAGAGAGACCTAAGACTACAACACAGCATGGCAGCAACACATGACAACAAAGAATGGTAGCAACACAACATGACAACAACATGGTAGCAACACAACATGGCAGCAGCACAAACATTGCACGCAGACAACAGCACAATGGGCAAAAAGGTAGAGACAACAATACATCACGTGAAGCAGCCACAAGTGTCAGTAAGAGTGTCCATGATTGAGTCTTTGAGTGTAGATAAAACAGTCCAGTTTAAGTGCGTTTTGCAGCTCGTTCCAGTCGCTAGCTGCAGCAAACTGAAAAGAGGAGCGACCCAAGGGTGTGTGTGCTTTGGGGACCTTTAACAGAATGTGACTGGCAGAACGGGTGTATGTGGAGGATGAGGGCTGCAGTAGGTATCTCAGATAGGGGGGAGTGAGGCCTAAGAGGGTTTTATAAATAAGCATCAACCAGTGGGTCTTGCATTGTGTATACAGAGATGACCAGTTTACATAGGAGTATAGAGTGCAGTGATGTATCCTGTAAGGAGCATTGGTGGCAAATCTGATGGCTGAATGGTAAAGAACATCTAGCCGCTTGAGAGCACTCTTACCTGCCGATATATAAATTATGTCTCCTTAATCTAGCATGGGTAGGATGGTCATCTGAATCAGGGTTCGTTTGGCAGCTGGGGTGAAAGAGGAGCGATTACGATAGAGGAAACCGAGTTTAGATTTAACCTTAGCCTGCAGCTTGGATATGTCCTGAGAGAAGGACAGTATACCGTCTAGCCATACTCCCAAGTATTTGTATGAGGCGACTACCTCAAGCTCTAAACCCTCAGAGATAGTAATCACACCGGTGGGGAGAGGGGCATTCTTTTTATTGAACCACATTACCTTTGTTTTGGAAGTGTTCAGAACAAGGTTAAGGGCAGAGAAAGCTTGTTGGACACTAAGAAAGCGTTGTATAGCGTTTAACACAAAATCTAGGGAGGGGCCAGCTGAGTATAAGACTTTATCATCTGCATATAAATAGATGAGAGAGCTTCCTACTGCCTAAGCCATGTTGATGTAAATTGAGAAGAGCGTGGTGCCTAGGATCAAGCCTTGGGGTACTACCTTGGCGACAGGCAGTGGCTGAGACAGCAGATATTCTGACTTTATACACTGCACTCTTTGAGAGAGGTAGTTAGCAAACCAGGCCAAAGACCCCTCAGAGACACCAATACTCCTTAGCTGACCCACAAGAATGGAATGGTCTACCGTATCAAAAGCTTTGGCCATTTAATGTCCAAAAAAACATTGCAGTTGTAGCTTACCATTCAATGAGGCTTATGCACTCACAATGGCCAATTCGCATTTCGCATGCTCCATATCACAAAGCAATATCAAATATCTCTCATAATTGAGAGTTAAGAAATAAAAAGTATACCTACAGAAAGCTGAGTACATCCTCTCTCTATCTGCGACAACCGGATAGCTGTGTTTTCCCAGCAATTGGATTTTAAAATGTTTTTAAACAATCAGAACACTTTTCTTTCGCCCAGAGCATTTTTTCCCCTGGAAAGGAGAGAGTGGCTCACTAAACACACAGCAGTACTTTACTGTTTGACCAAATCATGGTTTTAGCCGCCTAAAAAATAGGACGTTTTTAGTGAGGTGAATGGATGTGCAGCCCGCTCCACAGCGCAGAGGAGTAACAGATTTTGCGCCAACCTGTCACTCAATCATTTCAACTTTTTTGCTATTTTTATATAGGGACATAAAACTAAAACTGAGGTGGCACAAGTTTGAACTGAAGGGGCTAAGCCCCCTTTTGCCCCCTTGTGGAACCGGGTATGAATTGGGACACAAGTAAGTGGGCATTGTCTCAATTGATTCTCATTTTGCCCAAAACAGTGGAAGACTCAGTGCATGACTTGGGCAGGAAGTCATAGAACTGAATACCGACACCTCAAATGTTCTACTGCTCGACTTCCTGCACCTCTTATAGAATATTAGCTAAAAGGTATTATGGAGTTCCTGCACCTAAATGTAAACAGTACCGGCACCCAAAATGAGTAGGCTACCAGGCCTCCACCTATTTCAGTCCAAGTCAAGCACTGGGCAGACTCGAGTGATCACTATCAAACACATCAGCAAGTGGCCAATCCATAAAGGGTTTAGGGGCCAAGTGTTCTTTCAACATAACATTGGCGACGTGTTATGTAAACAAATCCGTGGCACTGCGTAATGTGGACAGGTCTGTCTAACTAGCTAGGTTTCCATCCAATTGGCGACAGATTTTTGTAAGAATATTCCCAAATCTGCATTTCCCCCACCAGTGGCTTGTTTCCACCAAACGGACTTGTTGTGGATAAAAATCAGTGCGTGATGATGTAGTGCTCAAAAAATGTACTTCTTCACTTAAGTTTTCATATACCTGTGTTTTCATTGCATTTTCAACTCTACCGATAGTTTTTTCGCAAAAACTGTTGCATTAAATAGCAAATGTATCTACTCTGGTTTTGACACGTGTTCTCTTGCCAACAGCTCACAGATATACTGCGGGTAGGCTGTGCGGGTAGGCTATTCTACAGGATGAGATTATTATGGATAAGAGTGAGAATATTTGTATTTGTCAAATGGCAGCCAAGCATCTATCATCATGTCACCATGCACTTTCACCAGCCTGTGAAGTTCATCATAAGCTATTTCATCTGTAGCCTAATAAACTGCATGGTTTCCTGAGGCGTAGTGGGAGGACCAAACAACAGATTATTGCATGACTTCCAAGTTTACTTCGATATGATCAAATCAAATCAAATCAAATCTTATTGGCCACATGCGCTGAATTCAACAGGTGCAGACATTACAGTGAAATGCTTACTTACAGCCCTTAACCAACAGTGCATTTATTTTTAACAAAAAAGTAAAAATAAAACAACAAAAAAAGTGTTGAGAAAAAAAAGAGCAGAAGTAAAATAACAGTAGGGAGGCTATATATACAGGGGGGTACCGGTGCAGAGTCAATGTGCGGGGGCACCGGCTAGTTGAGGTAGTTGAAGTAATATGTACATGTGGGTAGAGTTAAAGTGACTATACATAAATAATTAACAGAGCAGCAGCAGCGTAAAAGGATGGGGTGGGGGGCAGTGCAAATAGTCCGGGTAGCCATGATTAGCTGTTCAGGAGTCTTATGGCTTGGGGGTAGAAGCTGTTGAGAAGTCTTTTGGACCTAGACTTGGCACTCCGGTACCGCTTGCCGTGCGGTAGCAGAGAGAACAGTCTATGACTAGGGTGGCTGGAGTCTTTGACAATTTTGAGGGCCTTCCTCTGACACCGCCTGGTATAGAGGTCCTGGATGGCAGGAAGCTTGGCCCCAGTGATGTACTGGGCCGTACACACTATCCTCTGTAGTGCCTTGCGGTCGGAGGCCAAGCAGTTGCCATACCAGGCGGTGATGCAACCAGTCAGGATGCGCTCGATGGTGCAGCTGTAGAATTTTTTGAGGATCTAAGGACCCATGCCAAATCTTTTCAGTCTCCTGAGGGGGAATAGGCTTTGTCGTGCCCTCTTCACGACTGTCTTGGTGTGTTTGGACTATGATAGTTCGTTGGTGATGTGGACACCAAGGAACTTGAAGCTCTCAACCTGTTCCACTACAGCCCCGTCGATGAGAATGGGGGCGTGCTCAGTCCTCTTTTTTTTCCTGTAGTCCACAATCATCTCCTTTGTCTTGGTCACGTTGAGGGAGAGGTTGTTGTCCTGGCACCACACGGCCAGGTCTCTGACCTCCTCCCTATAGGCTGTCTCATCGTTGTCGGTGATCAGGCCTACCACTGTTGTGTCGTCCGCAAACTTAATGATGGTGTTGGAGTCGTGCCTGGCCATACAGTCATGGGTGAACAGGGAGTACAGGAGGGGACTAAGCACGCACCCCTGAGGGGCCCCCGTGTTGAGGATCAGTGTAGCAGATGTGTTGTTACCTACCCTTACCACCTGGGGGCGGCCCGTCAGGAAGTCCAGGATCCAGTTGCAGAGGGAGGTGTTTAGTCCCAGGATCCTTAGCTTAGTGATGAGCTTTGAGGGCACTATGGTGTTGAATGCTGAGCTGTAGTCAATGAATAGCATTCTCACGTAGGTGTTCCTCTTGTCCAGGTGGGAAAGGGCAGTGTGGAGTGCAATATAGATTGCATCATCTGTGGATCTGTTGGGGCGGTATGCAAATTGGAGTGGGTCTAGGGTTTCTGGGATAATGCTGTTGATGTGAGCCATGACCAGCCTTTCAAAGCACTTCATGGCTACAGACGTCAGTGCTACGGGTCGGTAGTCATTTAGGCAGGTTATCTTAGAGTCCTTGGGCACGGGGACTATGGTGGACTGCTTGAAACATGTTGGTATTACAGACTCAGTCAGGGACATGTTGAAAATGTCAGTGAAGACACTTGCCAGTTGGTCAGCACATGCTCGCAGTACACGTCCTGGTAATCCGTCTGGCCCCGCGGCCTTGTGAATGTTGACCTGCTTAAAAGTCTTACTCACATCGGCTACGGAGAGCGTGATCACATAGTCATCTGGAACAGCTGGTGCTCTCATGCATGCTTCAGTGTTGCTTGCTTCGAAGCGAGCATAGAAGTGGTTTAGCTCGTCTGATAGGCTTGTGTCACTGGGCAGCTTGCGGCTGTGCTTCCCTTTGTAGTCTGTAATAGTTTTCAAGCCCTGCCACATCCGACGAGCGTCAGAGCCAGTGTAGTACGATTCAATCTTAGTCCTGTATTGACTCTTTGCCTGTTTGATGGTTCGTCGGAGGGCATAGCGGGATATCTTATAAGCGTCCGGGTTAGAGTCCCGCTCCTTGAAAGCGGCAGCTCTACCCTTTAGCTCAGTGCGAATGTTTTCTGTAATCCATGGCTTCTGGTTGGGGTATGTACGTACGGTCACTGTGGGGACGACATCATCGATGCACTTATTGATGAAGCCAATGACTGATGTGGTGTACTCCTCAATGCTATCTTTTTCAAACAGAAATTTGCATCCTGTAGCACTAACTCCAAAAAGTTTTGGGACACTGTAAAGTCCATGGAGAATAAGAGCACTTCCTCCCAGCTGCCCACTGCACTGAGGCTAGGAAACACTATCACCACCGATAAATCTACAAAATCGAGAATTTCAACAAGCATTTTGCTACGGCTGGCCATGCTTTCCACCTGGCTACCACTACCCCGGCCACCAACTCTGCACCCTCCGCTGCAACTTGCCCATGCCCCCCCCGCTTCTCCTTCACACAAATTCAGACAGCTGATGTTCTGAAAGAGCTGCAAAATCTGGACCCCTACAAATCAGCTGGGCTAGAGAATCTGGACCCTTTCTTTTTAAAACTAGCCGCCGAAATTGTCGCAACCCCTATTACTAGCCTGTTCAACCTCTCTTTCGTAATGTCTGAGATCCCCAGAGATTGGAAAGCTGCCACGGTCATCCACCACTTCAAAGGGGGTGACACTCTTGATCCAAACTGTTACAGACCTATATCCATCCTGCCCTGCCTTTCGGAAGTATTTGAAAGCCAAGTTAACAAACAGATCACCGACCATTTCGAATCCCACCGTACCTTCTCCGCTATGCAATCCGGTGCACTTCAGCCACTCATGGGTGCACTTCAGCCACTCTCAAGGTCCTAAACGATATTATAACCGCGATCGATAATAGACAGTACTGTGCAGCCGTCTTCATCGACCTGGCCAAGGCTTTCGACTCTGTCAACCACCGCATTCTTATTGGCAGACTAAATAGCCTTGGTTTCTCAAATGACTGCCTCGCCTGGTTCACCAACTACTTCTCAGATAGAGTTCAATGTGTCAAATCGGAGGGCCTGTTGTCTGGACCTATGGCTGTCTCTATGGGGGTGCCACAGGGTTCAATTCTTGGGCCGACTCTTTTCTCCGTGTATATCAATGATGTCGCTCTTGCTGCTGGTGACTCTCAGATCCACCCCTACGCAGACGACACCATTTTGTATACATCTGGCCCTTCATTGGACACTGTGTTAACAAACCTCCAAACGAGCTTCAATGCTATACAACACTCCTTCAGTAGCCTCCAACTGCTCTTAAACACTAGTAAAACTAAATGCATGCTCTTCAATCGAACGCTGCTGGCACCCGCCCACCCGACTAGAATCACCACTCTCGACGGGTCTGACCTAGTGTATGTGGACAACTCCAAATACCTAGGTGTCTGGTTAGACTGTAATCTCTCCTTCCAGACTCACATTAAGAATCTCCAATCCAAAGTTAAATCTAGAATTGGCTTCCTATTTCGCAACAAAGCCTCCTTCACTCATGCTGCCAAACATCCCTCGTAAAACTGACTATCCTACCGATCCTTGACTTCGGCGATATCATTTACAAAATAGCCTCCAACACTCTACTCAGCAAATTGGATGTAGTCTATCACAGTGCCATCCGTTTTGTCTCCAAAGCCCCATACACTACCCACCACTGTGACCTGTACGCTCTTGTTGGCTGGTCCTCACTACATGTTCGTCGTCAAACCCACTGGCTCCAGGTCATCTATAAATCACTGCTAGGCAAATCCCCGCCTTATCTTAGCTCATTGGTCACCATAGCAACACCCACCCGTAGTCTGCGCTCCAGCAGGTATATCTCACTGGTCATCCCCAAAGCCAACACCTCCTTTGGCCGCCATTCCTTCCAGTTCTCTGCTGCCAATGACTGGAACGAATTGCAAAAATCTCTGAAGCTGGAGACTCTTATCTCCCTCACTAACTTTAAGCATCAGTTGTCAGAGCACCTTACCGATCACTGCACATGTACACAGCCCATCTGAAATTAGCCCACCCAACTACCTCATCCCTATATTGTTATTTATTTTGCTCTTTTGCACCCCAGTATCTCTATTTGCACATAATATCTTGCACATCTAGCATTCCAGTGTTAATACTAATTGTAATTATTTTGCACTATAGCCTATTTATTGCCTTACCTCCATAACTTGCTACATTTGCACACACTGTATATATATTTTCTGTTGTATTTTTTGACTTTATGTTTTTTTTGCCCCATATGTAACTCTGTGTTGTTGTTTTTATCGCACTGCTTTGCTTTATCTTGGCCAGGTCGCAGTTGTAAATGAGAACTTGTTCTCAACTGGCTTACCTGGTTAAATAAAGGTGAAATAAATAAAATAAAAACGTATCTGAAGAATCCCGGAACATGTTCCAGTCTGTGCTAGCAAAACAGTCCTGTACTTAGCATCTGCGTCATCTGACCACTTTTTTTATTAACCGAGTCACTGGTGCTTCCTGCTTTAGTTTTTGCTTATAAGCAGGAATCAGGAGGATAGAGTTATGGTCAGATTTGCCAAATGGAGGGCGAGGGAGAGCTTTGTATGCGTCTCTGTGTGTGGAGTAAAGGTGGTCTAGAGTTTTTTTTTCCTCTGGTTGCACATTTAACATGCTGGTAGAAATTAGGTAGAACGGATTTAAGTTTCCCTGCATTAAAGTCCCCGGCCACTAGGAGCGCTGCATCTGGATGAGCGTTTTCCTGTTGATTTATGGCCTTATACAGCTCATTCAGTGCAATCTTAATGCCAGCATTGGTTTGTGGTGGTAAATAGACAGCTATGAAAAATATAGATGAAAACTCTCTTGGTAAATAGTGTGGTCTACAGCTTATCATAAGATACTCTACCTCAGGCGAGCAAAACCTCGAGACTTCCTTAGTATTTGATTTTGTGCACCAGCTGTTGTTTACAAATATACACAGACCGCCACCCCTTGTCTTACCGGAGTCAGCCGTTCTATCCTGCCGATGTAGCGTATAGCCCGCTAGCTGTATGTTATCCATGTCGTCGTTCAGCCACGACTCGGTGAAACATAAGATATTACAGTTTTTAATGTCCCGTTGGTAGGATAACCGTAATCTTAGGTCATCCAATTTGTTCTCCAATGATTGAAGATTGGCTAATAGGATTGATGGGAGTGGCAGTTTACTCGCTCGCCGTCGGATCCTTACAAGGCACCCCGACCTACGTCCACGATATCTCCGTCTCTTCCTCATGCGAATGACTGGGATTTGGGCCTTGTCGGGTGTCTGTATGATATCCTTCGCGGCCGCCTCGTTGAAGAAAAAATCTTCGTCCAATACGAGGTGAGTAATCGCTGTCCTGATATCCAGAAGCTCTTTTTGGTTATAAGAGACGATGGCAGAAACATTATGTACAAAATAAATTACAAATAACGCGGAAAAACACACATAATAGTACAATTGGTTAGAGGGCTGTAAAACGGCAGCCATCTTCTCCGGCGATGGTTATTATATCAATATTTGCGCATAAAGGTGTTTCCACTGCAATTTCTCGCATAATTAATTTCACAGACACAAAAAGATCCCACCACGTCGAACAAACAAATTGTCTGTCAGCATTTATAAAATTGTACAGGCATTTCATGCTTCCATCAGCCCAGTCGTGACTTTTTTCATGCGTCAGGTAATTCATCTGCATGAAATGGTTGGATGGAAATGTGGTTACTGTCTGCGTTCTGCCGTATGATTGGATAGAGCACAATCAGCACTGACAATTCTCCCTAGACGTTACAATCCCAAGTGGGCATGATCAAAATCAAAACCCAACACCATGTAAATCGTGACATCTCAGTTACACAAATCTCACAAAACTCAGTTTTGGAATATAATGACTTTATGACAAAAATTATTCTACTTGTCAATTTTGGCACTGGAATAAATATTTTGGACTAATATTGATGCCACATAGACCGTTTTGAACCAGAGAAGTTGGTTCTTGCATTAAGTTGCCCTTTAAAGCGCTGCCATTTATACGTTTTGTACATTGTCATGAATATTTTCCGATGTAATTCGATGATAAGGTTACTGTGAATGAAGTCTGTCCTCAAGCAACACCACAAAGCTGCTTTATGAGATGAGATCAGAAGTGCTTGCAGGTAAATCCAATCCAGATTTCACCAGGAAATGGAAACGTATATCTGTCACATAACCAATGAAACAGATAGGCTATGTGCAAAGCCACCTGTGATCTCAGCATTAGACTGCCCATTGACCTATAAGAGGCCCCGACTGATAACTGATCCCATTTCAGTGAGCCAATGAAATACAGTATCCATGCTCTGCATGTTTCAAGATGAACTGGCTTTGCACTACGAAAGCACTATAGCCTGCCAGGGTACATGCTAGCCTACATAGATGTAGACCAGGGATGGGCAACTTTAATGGGGGTGGGAGCCACAAAGAATCTGCACTCATCATGAGGGGCCGCAGTGGCTCGTGGGTCTGCGGATCCACATCCATACCCACACATGCAGTCAGAGCCGGCCCTAGCATTTTGGGGATCCTAAGTGGAATCTTGACAGCAGAGTTAATTTCTGTGCACATTTTGCTATTGGGCACAGAAAAGATTTAGCAATTTTATAACTAATTTCACGCAATTCTACTCATTTTGCCATCAGGAGGAGTGAAGAATTAGCAGTTTTACAGCTAATTTCCTGCAATTCTATCCAAATCTGTCTGTTTATTCATTTTTCCATAGGGTGGAGAGAAATGTTTGTAGTGTTTAATATGATATCTGAATGAGAGTGACTAACAAAATCAATTGGGGCCCCCCGGTCGGTAATTCGACCATGATTACTACAAGTTTAGATAGCTGGCTAGACTACTTTACCAATCTAAAAATGTTTTGCTGACATGGGCTAATTGAGTGACTGTCAGTGACTGACATAAGAAGAGAAAAACTGCTGATGCACAACCAAATTTCGAAATTGCACCTTGTGAAATTCTACTATTGTAACTCTCAACAGTAAGTTGAGACCCAGACTGAGTTCAAAATGTATTTCTTTATTTCTTATTTGGGGAAATTGATCCTCGGGCCTACAAAATAGGGTCCGCGGGCCACCAGTTGCCCATCCCTGATGTAGACTGTAGACGTGGACTGGGGGAGGAATGCAGGGCTCAGACAAGTAAAACTGATCTCAGTCTAGTTATGTGAAGAAACAAGCTACGTGTAGTGCAGAACACATTTAGAAGAGCATATTAGCTTGATATTTCGTGACAACATACTGAAATAGGAAAACATGTTGGTTGATACACTGTTATGTTAATTGCTTTCACTCTCAAGTTTTCATAAGAGTGATTTTTAGGATACACAAGGACATACATGTTCATGCCACATGACAGCCCTGTCTCATGTCCTCGACCCGAAGCATCAGCCGTTCACCAGACTGCACTTTGATCCCCAACACTAAGTTCCTTAACCACGCCTTTAGCCCATTGTAATACTAACGGCATTACAATGGCTACTGCCAACTGCTCTTTTATAGTTGTCACAAAATGTGCAGATAGAGGATCAATGTGTAAGTTGGACTTGAATGCACATATTCAAGTGGTCAGGATGTAACAATAAATCAATAAATTGTTATATAATTAAACGTTAATATGTATTATGAGATAAACATGCCTATATCACATTCACTCACTTCCATCTCATAACACTATTGGAATCTTTAGGGTACGCCCGGAATCCATACAAAGAGCATTGTTTGGTATTATCGTATAATCAAAGGGTATGCTGTTTCCTAGGATTATAATGCATTACACTGTGCCAAATTGACATGAAACAATTTTTAAGATTTCACATTTTAGTAAGATGACTTTGATATTATTTTCTATGAGAGCAAAAAGTTGCAATCGATGAAGTACTAGGCTACTAAACGTCTAAGAATGTAGTTTACTCTACAACTCACATAAGCAGGTCAGGGTTTTGGCAGTCGGAATTCCATACATAGTGGTCATTCCACAAGCATGGAGAGAATGACTGGAGAGGCTAAACAGATGGGTGTAGCTACAGTTGTGCTAAAGTATGTTAGAAAATATGACTGTTGTAAAACCTCAGACTTTTGAGTGTCATGAACGAATCAGATATATATATTTTAAATATCATGTTTCCCCTTTGTTTTTGAGGGCTCCTGTAGATTAGACCCTAAATTAAAGCTAGAATCCTTAATTGAAACAATAACAAAGCACACCCCGCCTGTGTTTTGGTAAATGCTGCGGGATGGGCCTGAAGAAATGTAACCACTCTCAAATTCATAGCTATGTATGCAAGGATTGTCCTTCCATGATATCAACATTATAGTTTTAATCATGTTTTGAGACTGTACAGTGTTTGTTTACATTGTTTACAAACATTGGAGTAAAACTAGCTTGTATATTGGGTTCTGATGAGGTATGACAGTTGAACTAAGCTCATGAAGCATTTATAAGTTATATTCTTCAAGAATCAATGGGTACATATCATTAATTTATAAGTCCAAAAATTGATGTCGCAACTAGGGATTCCAGCTTTAAGGTTAATTGACCTATCAGAAATAAATATATTGTTTGGTTATAACGTAAATATAACAACTGTTGTAAACAGGCGGCAGATAGCCTAGCGTGTTGGGCCAGTAACCGAAAGGTCGCTGGTTCGAATACCTGAGCCGACAAGGTGAAACATCTGTCGATGTTCCCTTGAGCAAGGCACTTAACCCTAATTTGCTCCAGAGGCGCCGTACTACAATGACTGACTCAGTAAAACCACACATTTAACTGTGCCTATCTGATGTACTGTATGTGACAATCCAACTTTTTTTGTTACATGCCTTTGTCTGTCATTTCAGCAACTTTCTATAAACTAAACAACTGATTGTCCTGACGGGATTAGCCAGCTATACTATTGCTATTGCTAGCATTAGTTACAACCAGACTAATGTATTAAAGGCATTACTGTCACCTTGAAAGATTACCCGCCCCCCCTCTGTTTCTGTTTGCCCATTGGATGTCTCTCCACTGGGGATTTATGCTGCTTTATTTGGGTTTACTCTTTTTTTTTAATGTTCTAGAGGCTGAGCTGGAAAAAGGACAGCAGGCAACTGTCATGACCCTTCATCATGCCTGTCCCTAGGGTAAGACACTCCTTTGGTTCTTCGATTGTTACAGAGTTATGTAAGTTAAGCAAAATTGAGATATCCTTTCAGAAAAATCATATGACAACATGGCCCATAAACTATTGAGTTTAACTTCGGTAAGTGCAGAAGATTGAATCACTGTAAGTGGTTTGAACTGATCAAAATGTGACCGTCTAATATCTGTGGTCTTTCATGCATTTTATATCGGTTCTTCCTCGTTAGTGCGCAGTTTATGTAATCACTGCTTTAGAGCACTGTGTTTCTAAAGTCATTATGACTCATTTTCGTAAATGGTCATGCATTTTGACCTAATTCATCTAATCAAGCAATGAATAAGGAAACTATGTCCCTCACGAAGGCATCATTTAACAGACTCAATATATGACAATGATGGGTGGATTTAATCACTGAATGATCCAAATCGAATGTTCTGTGAGTTGGAGAGCGAGTGAATGAATTAGGGACAAACATCATTGCTGAGGCAGTGTTGTTGAATGAGCAAACTAATGAGCTAAGGGGATACATTACAAGCTGTAAGGCACAGTGACTTGTAATCAGGTTAATTTAGCAAACACTTTCATATGGGGTTTCAGTACACAGTTTATTGACTAATGATTATGATGAACTAGTTTAAACTAAAGGATTAATTCTAGCTTTATGTCAAGGCAACAGTTGCTGTGCAATTAGGTTGATCTCAGGTCGTCATCTGGTGACCTCTATCAAGATCCCCATTTGCCGACGCCAATGGCAACAGCTAGTCTTACTGTGGTCCGACACATAACAAAAAATACATTACAGACTAAATACTTTACATACATTTTAAAACATGTTGTGTGTGTGTATGTGTGTGCATCTATTAGTTACACATACATGTCAGTACATACACACAACCAGTAGGTCACATGGGGGAGAGGCGTTGTGCCGTGAGGTGTTTCTTTATTTGTTTTTTGAAACCAGGTTTGCTGTTTACTTGCGCTATATAAGATGGAAGGGAGTTCCATGCACTCAAGGCTCTGTATAATACTGTACGTTTGCTTGAATTTGTTCTGGACCTGGGGACTGTGAAAAGACCCCTGGTGGCATGTCTGGTGGGGTAAGTGTGTTTGCCAGTGCTATATGTAAGTTGACTATGCAAACAATTAGGAATTTCCAACACATTGTTTCTTATAAAAAGAAGTGACGCAGTCAGTCTTTCCTCAACTCTTAGCCAAGAGAGACAGGCATGCATAGTATTAATATTAGCCCTCTGACTACAGTGAAGAGCACTTTCTGTTATGTCCGATTCTCGTTCCACTAAAACAAACAAACAAACATTTCTTCACCAGGTGCGAGGATGGAAGGCCTGGTTGCTAGGGTAGTTAGCCGTTAGAGACAGCATGGCTCACAAAGGACTCCACTGTACTGTAACTGAGCATGAATGTTCACAATCTCTCTCCTTTTCATTATGAACTTTCCCACTGACTCACAGTAGCGTGCTGTTTCTTGAACTGTCTCTCTTATGTAACTTCAGTAACCCTTTACAAGTGCTTCTAAGCCACACAGGCCCAGACAGTCTATACGGGTGATTTCTGTGTATGTAAACTATCACTCAGATCACCCCACAGCAGAAGGTCAGCAAACTAATGCCTTTGGAGCTGTTTTTAACCTGATGGCAGTCGGTAGGTTTCTGAAAAGCTATTTTAGCTATTTGGTGGTCGTGGCCGCCAATTTAGCTGGGCTTTAGATTGTAGACTGCAAGTAGCAACAGAAGAGGGATTCTTATGTTTTCAAAAACCTGTGTGAAAAATGCACCCCGGTTTTTGTAATAGAAAGCTGTTCGATTGAGTGTCATGGTTTATGTAAACACTACAGTTGTTTCACAAAGCACAAGTTGGCGCTACTGTTGCACGTGCAAATACGGCTAACAACATTGGCCCTGCATGAAAGTGTTTTAACTATACTATGTTGGCTCAACTTTTGGAAACTATTGTTAATATGAATCAACGGCAAACCTTTCAAAGTGAATGGTTCGAACGTTCATTGCGGAGGTGGTAGAGTAAAAAGAAAAGGGGAGCTGTAGGCGAATGTTGACGTGGGAGTGCCTGTCTCATCACAAGAGTGCCTTTCACGTGTCTCAACGGTCAAAGGATCAAATTCCAGGTCATCTCTTTGGTTTCACAAGACACATGCTGCCAAAACAGCTCAACTGTAACCCAACCCCGCGGTAAACAGCGGTCTGGAAGCAGGCTAGAAGGGAAGAGTAGAAAAGACAAGTCACCAGGCTTGTTTGGGTTCCTACCACATCACACAAGTGGCTCCCTCCTGGGGCTTGTATTTGAAACCTGTAGGTGACAGGCTTTCACTACTACCCTTACCCTTGTCTGGTCAGTTTGAACCAATGAGGTGCCGATGCGTAGACCAATTAGAGAGAGTAAAAATAAGAACATTACAGTATCGTCATTTTGCGTTGTAACGTATAGAATGCCACGCATTGCAGTGAGGAAAGCCCATGTTTGCAGTATGAATATAGTACATTTTCTGTCAAGGAAATTTGACAGACATGACCCAAAGGCATTTAGGAAGATGATACCATTCCACATTCCACATTAAACCCTGTTTCACCATATTTGAAGTGGTACTTGGTAACACTGAAAACAACTACAAGAGAATGAATATTAACCTTTAAAAACCCTCTATAGTGCCGGAGTCTGGTCAAACGGTAATTCCCTCGACCCCAGACCACCAATGGCCCCTGGCGATGGGGGTTTGAGCCTTGGCTCGGCAACTGTCTGTGCCCTAACTATCTGTGACTCCTTTTTCATTGTCTATCCCCCTTTTCAGACTGTCCTATCATAAAAATCAATACAATTACGAAAGGATATCCGATGTAAAGTGCAACTATTGTTATATGGGGGAAGGTTAGTGTTAGGACATAGACACACTACCATGATACTCCATCCCCAGGTGTCTAGGTGCTGAGCCAAGCCTTTATTGGCACACAGGTGCTGCCAATTAAGGGGATTGTCAGTCAGTGTCCCAGCTGGAAAGGTTGTGAGGCTGCTGGTTTTCTTTGGTGGCCATGAATAGGGCTGTTGCGGTGAGCGTATTACCGCCACACCGGCAGTCATGACCGCAGTCAAATCCCATGTACTTGACGCTCTAGTGTCCCTCTAATCACTCTGACATCAATGCAAATGCATTCAGATATCAAATCAAACACTTAATGAGAGCCCTGACATTCAGAGTTTGAGCGGAATAGGATCACATGTTGCGCAGCGAGAGCCATTTCCTCAAAGCTGGTTGATGCATGGAATGAAATAAGTGTTCCTATAAGCCCTTGTTGCTCAACATTTCTATAGGCTATGCTATGCAATTGCATCAGAAAACAGAGTTTTAAAAAGAGGAGGATCCCATCAGCTTTCTATAAGCTAGGCCTAATATATTGATTTCTCAACTTTCCTAATATTAAGCACATTGCTTCACTTCACAACCAGAGTAGCCTACCTGGCTGGCATGAAAATGAACCGTGGGAAAAGCACCCTCCATTCGCTATTCAAGTGAATGGTTTTGAGTGTTTAGTTTGGGCATGCCTTTTGGTATTTTGTCCTTTTTGTACATACAAGGTATTTATGCTTCGTCACCATCTGAACAAATAATAATCTGCTTGGACTGGCTGACCAAGAGGTGAAGAAGGAGCTGGCCCTGGACCTAAGGTAAGTTGGATGTGTCCTGGGTAGCCTACATACATTCAACACTTAGTCGCACACGCTTACTTCCCACATTTATGCACACATCAAATCAGGTTACAGACCATGTAGCTAGGCCTAAGTCCCCTAGACATAACGAGTGCAGCAAAATCAGTAGGTTAGTAATTGGTTTCGTAACACAACAGATCATTCAAGCACTACAGCTATATGTGTGTTAGTTTTCCACAACCCCAGTGTTGCTGTTCATTGACAGGGTCTACCCCACGGTTGTGCACAGTCGGCCTATGTGTATAGATGGTCCATGTCTGGGTTCCACGGTTCACATACAGGCCACAGTCAGGAGGATCTTACAGGAGATCTGGGTGGATTGACAGAGTAGGGAACATTCCTTCCAGACCTAGAGGAGGCTCAGAACCATAACATCTACCCTGCTCAGAACTGCTTAGCTTAGCCACTAGCCAGCCAAATACGAATACGATTAAAGTGAGGGATAAAATGGAAAGGGCTGTGTGCTTGTGTGTGTGTGTCTGTGTATCTGTCTGTCTGTGTGTGTGTATGTGTATTTGTGTCTGTCTGTGTGTGTGTTTGTGCGTGTGCATGCATGTGTACGCGCACGTGTATGCACTCTCATATTGCAATACATCCCCACAGTATTGCAATGAGAGCGAGAGAGGATATAGAGGTGAAAGGATATCTTCTTACGAGGCCTCCAAGAGTCAACTAGGTCAGGACTTCACATTCTGTTGCTGTTCTATTATCACACTACTATAAGTATGTTTTTACAGATGAAAACATAAACAAATTTCTATTACAACTGTTTTTTCAAAGTCCAATTATTGATCATATCTGACATACGTAACAAAATGTACACTTTCCAGTTAGAACATGTACAGGCTGGCCCGCTGGGTGCTTGGTTTTGCCATGGGAAGCAATAAGCAAGACGTTTATGTACAATACAGTGGAAAGACACTCCAAATGTCTCCAGGGATTCACTCAAGAACTATACCAGAACAGATTTTGATGGTCGGCTCAGCGTTTTTGCTCTGAGTATAAAAGTTATTCAGGCAGGCCTGAGGCGTCAAGGACAAAAATAAACAGGTCTCTGGACCACAAACGACATTATGTACAGTCTACATATAATTCGCATGAGATTTATTTTATTACAAACGTCATTAAAAGGCAGGAAATGTAATCCCCGTGTATTTCCTGTAAAGGGATCCGTTGTGTCACAGCACAGCAGCTCTTGCTGTAGCTGGGCACTGTTCCCATGGGAATACCCTGCTCACGCTGTGATTGGACACAAGTTACATAACATGGACACTCCCCTTTCACTGTTACAATACCCATTTGTTATTCATCACTCATAGTCATCATGAGACCTCTTGATCTTTGTCTCAGTAACATCTGAATGATCCCACACCCCTAGGTCTCCCCTATAGTTTATAATCAGAATGACTGATCGTCCCTTTAAAGTCCAGCCACACCTTCAAAATCAAGTTGGCCTCCTCAGCAACAATAACTAGCCTTTTATGCAGCATTATCATAAAATAGCTCAGTAGATAGATCCCCAATGCCCAACAATATCCATCCACATTAAATACACACTTCTGGCACATCAGTTGCATTACTCTTTCTGTCTGAAACAGCCACAGTGGGTCAATAGCAATCAGCGACCACTCTAGCCCACAAAGTACCACCTTCCTGCCAGTGCCAGACCAATTTAATAGCAACTGCATCTACATAGTCAAATCATAGTCGCATGCATCATGTAGCCTAGCCCGTAGCCCTATATGTTTTGATAAGGTTTGTATCGCAACTAAAGTGGCCAAATAACTCTAATCGTAGCCTATAGGCCTAGGACCCCTGGAACTAGCCCAAAGGCCGGCAGATGGTGATATTGAGTGGTGTCATCTTACTGTCCAAATGCATTGTATGCAGCCAGCAATTCATTCGTATCCCTCATGGACCGTTTCATACCTAAAACATTCTCCATTCAGGCTGCATAAGCTTCGATGTCCTCATTAACTTTATTTAATGGCGAGAAGGCGGGAAGAAAACGGAGAAAATATGCATACTTTCCTTATGAAACAGCATTTTCCACAGCAATGCTACCACAATATACATCATATCCACCTCATGATCTATCCCAGGCTTTTTTATTTTGCCCACAGCAATGTGTTGGAGGAAAAAAATTTCAACTGACAACCGAGGTCAGCCTGCAGGCGCCCGGCTCGCCACAAGGACTCGCTAGAGCGCGATGAGCCAAGTAAAGCCCCCCCGGCCAAACCCTCCCCTAACTCGGCAACGCTGGGCCAATTGTGCGTCGCCCTATGGGACTCCCGATCACAGCCAGTTGTGATACAGCACCAGAATCTCCCATAAGTGTTCAATTGGGTTGAGATCTGGTGACTTAGACACACACACACACACAAACACACACACACACACACACACACACACACACACACACCCTATGCTCCTTTGAGACCCCTCTTTCAAAGTCACTGAGATCTCTTCTGTTAGCCATGGTAGCCAAAATAATGGGCAACTGAGCATTATGGGATGTTAATTGCTTAATTAACTCAGGAACAACACCTGTGTGGAAGCACCTGCTATCAAAATACTTTGTATCCCTCTTTTACTCTAGTGTTTCCTTTATTTTGGCAGTTACCGGTATATATCAGGAGAGTCCTATCTCACATATGGTGTAACCGCCCTACTAACACAGATATATGACAGTATTTTAACTATCCTTAACATTATACTGGCACATTGAGCTTGGTAGATACGGAGAGCAATATGTTCAACACTCCTGACTTTGAGCAGTTCACACTGTGTGGCCTGTCTTCTGAAAGTAAACCGTACAAGTAATTTGTATTGGGATGCCTCCTCTGGCTCTGAAAGCCCTGCAAGCCCAGCAATGCTGCATTGCCAGCAGGGCAGTGTAGCCAGGCCCCTTTGATTTTTCCATAGAGATGAATCACATTGAACCGCACACTTAGTGACCTGTGGGTTTATTGCCTGAGATGGGCCTTGGCAACAGAAGCTCTCTGGGGTTTCCAGTTGATGCTGAAGGGGCTCAGGATCAATAGTCACCTGCTGTTCACCTGCACACTCTACTCTGATCACTGCTGCAGCTCTCAGCAAGGAAGGAACAAACAAAGACAATGTTAGGGTTGTAGCCTGCAATTTATTCATGTCGGCAGACAGAGACCAAGAAGACCAGCATGTTACAGAGAAATGAACACTGAAAATGACCTGTTCCCCGCTGGTATTGACAAATACAGCTCTCCAAACAAACTTTGCATACTTACCCAATCTTTGACCATGCTGGTTTCCCTCTTTGTCAGGTTTCTGAGAGAGCACATACAGAGAAAGATGGAGGGAAAGCCACAGGTAGTGACACAGGATGTACTGTTACACCACACTTCACAATGACACAATGTCTATCGCCTCTCTTCCCCTTTCTGTCTCGACGTGCCTCTGAGTGCTGCACGATGTCGCCTGTAAATTAAATCAGTTGGGAACACTGTGTTCACATTCCGCACAGCGTGAACTTAGCTGCCCCCACGAGCTTCCTGTCACCACAGCGCCTCTAAACTCATTAGAATTGACATTTTTCTATCGCCCGTTAACCCTTTCCTGCCTGAAGAAAGCAAAATGTTTACATTCCATAATCTATACGATCTACACATGAATTCTGTTACGGAAAAAGGAACCTTGGGGAATTATTAGCTTGAACAATGGTCTAAATCACTGTAACATGTTTGGCTCATCTATCTGTACATGTTGTGCTGTTATCTTTAGCACGGTAGAGTAGTGGCAGTAATCACATAAACAGGGTGCTTGAATTGTACTTGATCTCAAAACAGAATGCCATGGCAGCCTGGCTTGACACATTCTCAAGGCATAACTCCTATGTCATTTGACTCTTCTGTCACAAGTAAAATATCCATAGCCAGTGCCTGATTGCACAAAGGTTGCACCTGCTGTCTTTTGTTGGAGCACTCTGTCAAATCTTATTTCATGGTTTCACTAAAGATTTTCCTTTTACATTTCTGGCATGATTAATAGACATTGATGGATAAAGTATGTGCATTTTGTGCTCCAGGTGCGCTTTCTGACTCGACCCAAGAACTATGTAGATAAATACAGTGTATGATTAGAATCTATTAATAAAATAAGCCTACCTCTTTGGTTTTCTGTGTCCCATGATAGGAGCCATGTGCCAGCCACGTGCTGGCAGGGCTGATTTAATTAATTAGATCACGGCAGGGCGGGAAACCGTCCCATGCTTTTAGGATGAAAGAAGTGCTCCTTGTTAACAAGGAACACCTTGTTAAAACAAGCACATTATAGTATTTTAGTATACAGTGCCTTGCAAAAGTATTCATCCCCCTTGGTGTTTTTCCTATTTTGTTGCATTACAACCTGTAATTTAAATTGATTTTTATTTGGATTTCATGTAATGAACATACACAAAATAGTCCAAATTGGTGAAGTGAATTTTGGTGAAGAAAAATTCTAAAAAATAAATTAACGGAAAAGTGGTGCATGCATATGTATTCACCCCCTTTGCTATGAAGCCCCTAAATAAGATATGGTGCAACCAATTACCTTCAGAAGTCACATAATTAGTTAAATACATTCCTTCTGTGTGCAATCTAAGTGTCACATGATCTGTCACATGATCTCAGTATATATACATCTGTTCTGAAAGGCCCCAGAGTCTGCAACACCACTAAGCAAGGGGCACCACCAAGCAAGCAGCACCGTGAAGACCAAGGAGCTCTCCAAACAGGTCAGGGACAAAGTTGTGGAGAAGTACAGATCAGGGTTATAAAAAAATATCAGAAACTTTGAACCTCCCACGGAGCACCATTAAATCCATTATTAAAAAATGGAAAGAATATGGCACCACAACAAACTTGCCAAGAGAGGGCCGCCCACCAACATTCACGGACCAGGCAAGGAGGGCATTAATCAGAGACGCAACAAAGAGACCAAAGATAACCCTGAAGGAGATGCAAAGCTCTACAGCGGAGATTGGAGTATCTGTCCATAGGCCCACTTTAAGCCGTACACTCCACAGAGCTGGGCTTTTACGGAAGAGTGGCCAGAAAAAAGCCATTGCTTAAGAAAAAAATGAGAAAAAACTTTTGGTGTTCGCCAAAAGCCATGTGGGAGACTCCCCAAACATATGGAAGAAGGTACTCTGGTCAGATTAGACTAAAATTGAGCTTTTTGGCCATCAAGGAAAATGCTATGTCTGGCGCAAACCCAACACCTCTCATCACCCCGAGAACACCATCCCCACAGTGAAGCATGGTGGTGACAGCATCATGCTGTGGGGATGTTTTTCATTGGCAGGGACTTGGAAACTGGTCAGAATTGAAGGAAAGATGGATGGTGCTAAATACAGGGAAATTCTTACATTTACATTTACATTTTAGTCATTTAGCAGACGCTCTTCTCCAGAGCGACTTACAGTTAGTGAATACATATATATTTTTTTATACTGGCCCCCCGTTGGAATCGAACCCACAACCCTGGCGTTGCAAATGCCATGCTCTATCAACTGAGCTACATCCCTGCCGGCCATTCCCTCCCCTACCCTGGACGACGCTGGGCCAATTGTGCGCTGCCCATGAGTCTCCCGGTCGCGGCCGGCTGCGACAGAGCCTGGATTCGAACCAGGATCTAGTGGCACAGTTAGCACTGTTTCAGTCTTCCAGAGATTTGAGACTGGGATGGAGGTTCACCTTCAAGCATGACAATGACCCTAAGCATACTGCTAAAGCAACACTTGAGTGGTTTAAGGGGAAACATTGAAATGTCTTGGAATGGCCTAGTCAAAGCCCAGACGTCAATCCAATTGAGAATCTGTGGTATGACTTAAAGATTGCTGTACAACAGCGGAACCCATCCAACTAGAAGGAGCTAGAGCAGTTTTGCCTTGTAGAATTGGCAAAAATCCCAGTGGCTAGATGTGCCAAGCTTATAGAGAAATACCACAAGAGACTTGCAGCTGTAATTGCTGCAAAAGGTGGCTCTACAAAGTATTGACTTTTGGGGGGTGAATAGTTATGCACGCTCAAGTTTTCAGTTTTTTTTTTTTTTTTTTTTTTTCTTATTTCTTGTTTATTTCACAATAAAAAATATTTTGCATCTTCAAAGTGGTAGGCATGTTGTGTAAATCAAATGATACAAACCCCAAAAAAATCCATTTTAATTCCAGGTTGTAAGGCAACAAAATAGGAAAAATGCCAAGGGGGGTGAATACTTTCGCAAGCCACTGTACTGTTACAAAATGGTATGACAAAGATGAGAGAGAGAGAGAGAGAGAGAGAGAGACACACACACTATTGCGCACACACACACAAACCCATGGATGAATACACATACACACAAACACACCGTGCCGAACGGACTGAGACAATAACTTCCCTGCTGAGGTAAATAATCACATTCAAGGCGTAATGCATGACACATATGTTGCCATGGTAACCTCCACCCATTCTCTGCTGGTGTACAGTGTGATCCCATAGCTTGTTCAGGTCAGTGGAGTTCATGATACTGTTGAGAATGAGATGGGAGCTTTATGGACATGCTGTTTACTGGAGATGCTGCTGTTCAGATTGTTTCCCAGCTAGCACATTTGGTTCCCTGGAAGTTGTGGGAATGTATGTTTTTCGTTTCACATTGTTTGTGAAACATTCAGAGAACAGAAGTGAAAATGTCACCTGTTCTGGGAACTTTTCTTTTAGGTTGCATGGAGGTTCTGAGAATGTTTTACTCTGGTTCCTTGAACATTTTCCTGGGAGGTTTTATTCACGCTCTGAGAACTGAAATGATTATTTATGAGAGTTTTATTTATATTTATTTATATATATATATATATATATATAACAATATTTGATGAAACATTGAATTTGGCCTTACTGCTATTAGCCCATATAAATGTATTGAATAACAGATGCATGCATGGAAAAACAGATAGTCCAAAAATAAATGAAAAGGAAGTATGTTTTGAAGTGTCTGTCCTATGTCTGAGAGATATAAGAAAGCTCCGTGGAACTATCCATATACCTTTGACGTGGAAATGCCCCATTCACATTCATAATTTTTTTGGCCCGATACCAGATTACCTTCAGACAAGTCCTGTGAAACTTGTGGGGGCTGTAGAGAAAAACTGAAAAAACCATAGTGTTCGTGAGAGTCTCATCTTTAGAGGGGTCATATTAGTTTGTAGCCCAAACCATTCAGACGCTAGAGACATTTTTGTGAGAAGACCGATTTTTGGGATGTATCCTGGTCTGACAAACAGTGCAGTAGCTCTTCCACCGCTGATGCAGAATATATCTCTAGCTTAAACCGATGGGGATCATTTTTATTATGGGGGCGCAGACATCGACTCTAGGGGGTTCTCTGAACTATTTGAAAACATTCCCAATGTCAAAACAGTTGGAGAATGTTCCTATTACCAAAATTGAAATGAAATGTAACCATGTTTGAACTTTTAGAAAACGTTCTGTGAAAGTAATGAAATATTAAGTTCCTTAAATGTCCTGAGACTGTTCCAAAGCCAAGCAACTATCCTGCACCATTCCCAGAAAGTTGTGGAAAGGTTGTATGCAAATGAACCATAGGAAAACCACGCTCTCACCAAGCTCTAAGAAACACGTGGTTCTCAGAACATTATGTGCCTGCTGGGTTTTCCCCCTACCCCACCCCCAACTACTCAGCCTAGCTGAGCGACGCTGAGTCAATTGCAATTGACATCAACAGAGCATGATCTCATTACCTTAGGTTAAAAAAGATCATCTTGACTGCAAATCATTCATGTTGACTTATATTCAGCTTAAAATCAAGAAAACCCGTAGCCTACTGTCAAAAGCAACAGTTGAAGATCATCTGAAGCTAGAGAGGTTAGATGTGTCTTGCCAAGTTGCCATAATCTTGTCAGTTGTGATCCCTGCGAGCTGCTCTGATTGCACACATCTCAGATTTGCTCTCCATAGGTTATCTGTTTCCTGCATCACTGATTCTTTCTGCTTAACTCTCCTTGTGTAGGATCCTATGGGTCCTAACCCCACCATCTACTGCAAGATCAGATCACTGGCTATGCAGTGAGTTTCCAATGTGTGCTACAAACTACAGCATTCTGCATTGTACCATAACCGGTGATCAAATCAAATCAAATCAAATTTTATTGGCCACATGCGCCGAATACAACAGGTGCAGACATTACAGTGAAATGCTTACTTACAGCCCTCAACCAACAGTGCATTTATTTTTAACAAAAAAGTAAAAATAAAACAACAACAAAAAAAGTGTTGAGAAAAAAAGAGCAGAAGTAAAATAAAATAACAGTAGGGAGGCTATATATATATATATATATATATATATAGGGGGGTACCGGTGCAGAGTCAATGTGCGGGGGCACCGGCTAGTTGAGGTAGTTGAAGTAATATGTACATGTGGGTAGAGTTAAAGTGACTATGCATAAATAATTAACAGAGTAGCAGCAGCGTAAAAGGATGGGGTGGGGGGGCAGTGCAAATAGTCCGGGTAGCCATGATTAGCTGTTCAGGAGTCTTATGGCTTGGGGGTAGAAGCTGTTGAGAAGTCTTTTGGACCTAGACTTGGCACTCCGGTACCGCTTGCCGTGCGGTAGCAGAGAGAACAGTCTATGCCTAGGGTGGCTGGAGTCTTTGACAATTTTGAGGGCCTTCCTCTGACACCGCCTGGTATAGAGGTCCTGGATGGCAGGAAGCTTGGCCCCAGTGATGTACTGGGCCGTACGCACTACCCTCTGTAGTGCCTTGCGGTCGGAGGCCAAGCAGTTGCCATACCAGGCATATCATCTCCTTTGTCTTGGTCACGTTGAGGGAGAGGTTGTTGTCCTGGCACCACACGGCCAGGTCTCTGACCTCCTCCCTATAGGCTGTCTCATCGTTGTCGGTGATCAGGCCTACCACTGTTGTGTCGTCGGCAAACTTAATGATGGTGTTGGAGTCGTGCCTGGCCATGCAGTCATGGGTGAACAGGGAGTACAGGAGGGGACTGAGCACGCACCCCTGAGGGGCCCCCGTGTTGAGGATCAGTGTGGCAGATGTGTTGTTACCTACCCTTACCACCTGGGGGCGGCCCGTCAGGAAGTCCAGGATCCAGTTGCAGAGGGAGGTGTTTAGTCCCAGGATCCTTAGCTTAGTGATGAGCTTTGAGGGCACTATGGTGTTGAATGCTGAGCTGTAGTCAATGAATAGCATTCTCACGTAGGTGTTCCTCTTGTCCAGGTGGGAAAGGGCAGTGTGGAGTGCAATATAGATTGCATCATCTGTGGATCTGTTGGGGCGGTATGCAAATTGGAGTGGGTCTAGGGTTTCTGGGATAATGCTGTTGATGTGAGCCATGACCAGCCTTTCAAAGCACTTCATGGCTACAGACGTCAGTGCTACGGGTCGGTAGTCATTTAGGCAGGTTATCTTAGAGTCCTTGGGCACGGGGACTATGGTGGACTGCTTGAAACATGTTGGTATTACAGACTCAGTCAGGGACATGTTGAAAATGTCAGTGAAGACACTTGCCAGTTGGTCAGCACATGCTCGGAGTACACGTCCTGGTAATCCGTCTGGCCCCGCGGCCTTGTGAATGTTGACCTGCTTAAAAGTCTTACTCACATCGGCTACGGAGAGCGTGATCACATAGTCATCTGGAACAGCTGGTACTCTCATGCATGCTTCAGTGTTGCTTGCCTCGAAGCGAGCATAGAAGTGGTTTAGCTCGTCTGATAGGCTTGTGTCACTGGGCAGCTCGCGGCTGTGCTTCCCTTTGTAGTCTGTAATAGTTTTCAAGCCCTGCCACATCCGACGAGCGTCAGAGCCAGTGTAGTACGATTCAATCTTAGTCCTGTATTGACTCTTTGCCTGTTTGATGGTTCGTCGGAGGGCATAGCGGGATTTCTTATAAGCGTCCGGTTTAGAGTCCCGCTCCTTGAAAGCGGCAGCTCTACCCTTTTAGCTCAGTGCGGATGTTTCCTGTAATCCATGGCTTCTGGTTGGGGTATGTACGTACGGTCACTGTGGGGACGACATCATCGATGCACTTATTGATGAAGCCAGTGACTGATGTTGTGTACTCCTCAATGCTATCTGAAGAATCCCGGAACATGTTCCAGTCTGTGCTAGCAAAACAGTCCTGTAGCTTAGCATCTGTGTCATCTGACCACTTTTTTATTAACCGAGTCAGAGGTGCTTCCTGCTTTAGTTTTTGCTTATAAGCAGGAATCAGGAGGATAGAGTTATGTTCAGATTTGCCAAATGGAGGGCGAGGGAGAGCTTTGTATGCGTCTCTGTGTGTGGAGTAAAGGTGGTCTAGAGTTTTTTTTCCTCTGGTTGCACATTTAACATGCTGGTAGAAATTAGGTAGAACGGATTTAAGTTTCCCTGCATTAAAGTCCCCGGCCACTAGGAGCGCTGCATCTGGATGAGCGTTTTCCTGTTGATTTATGGCCTTATACAGCTCATTCAGTGCAATCTTAATGCCAGCATTGGTTTGTGGTGGTAAATAGACAGCTATGAAAATATAGATGAAAACTCTCTTGGTAAATAGTGTGGTCTACAGCTTATCACAAGATACTCTACCTCAGGCGAGCAAAACCTCGAGACTTCCTTAGTATTTGATTTTGTGCACCAGCTGTTGTTTACAAATATACGGAGACCACCACCCGTTGTCTTACCGGAGTCAGCTGTTCTATCCTGCCGATGTAGCGTATAGCCCGCTAGCTGTATGTTATCCATGTCGTCGTTCAGCCACGACTCGGTGAAACATAAGATATTACAGTTTTTAATGTCCCGTTGGTAGGATAACCGTAATCTTAGGTCATCCAATTTGTTCTCCAATGATTGAAGATTGGCTAATAGGATTGATGGGAGCGGCAGTTTACTCGCTCGCCGTCGGATCCTTACAAGGCACCCCGACCTACGTCCACGATTTCTCCGTCTCTTCCTCATGCGATTGACAGGGATTTGGGCCTTGTCGGGTGTCTGTATGATATCCTTCGCGGCCGCCTCGTTGAAGAAAAAATCTTCATCCAATACGAGCTGAGTAATCGCTGTCCTGATATCCAGAAGCTCTTTTTTGGTTATAAGAGACGATGGCAGAAACATTATGTACAAAATAAATTACAAATAACGCAAAAAAACACACATAATAGTACAATTGGTTAGATTTGGGTTCAATTTGGGTAAATACATTTTCTGTACGTATCTTTCGATAATGAAAATTCTCCTCTTAGATGTTTAAAAGGTGTGCTGGTGACATACTGTAACATACACAAAGGTCAATTAGTGAAGTTCCTCAGAAGACCATGTGGACTGAACTAAGCATAGACACTGAAGGGCCTGGGTAATTATTACCATTCTGATCAGGCATCACAGTGGCCAACTCTCCCCTCTTAGGTTATGTGCCATCCCAGTGTTGTTGTTATGGATCAGTGATTTGATTTACAGTCCTTCACTCATGAAAAAGTACTACTGAATTACTACTCATCACTATACACAAGATCTACAGAAAACCTACTGGTTTTACTATATGATTGCTATTGAGATGTGTTGTAAACCAGTAGTGATTTATGTAGTCATTTAAGAAGTTCCTTTCCTGAGGATGGCTCACCCCTCACAGTTCTGGGTGACTTTAACCTCCCTACGTCTGCCTTTGACTCATTTCTCTCTGCCTCCTTCTTTCCACTCCTTTCCTCTTTTGACCTCACCCTCACACCATCCCCCTTACTCACAAGGCAAGCAATACGCTTGACCTAATCTTTACTAGATGCTGTTCTTCTACTAATCTCACTGCAACTCCCCTCCAAGTCTCTGACCACTACTTCATATCCTTTTCTCTCTCGCTCTCCTCCAACACTACTCACTCTGCCCCTACTCAGATGGTAATGTGCCGTCACAATCTTTGCTCTCTCTCTCCCGCTACTCTCTCCTCTTCCATCCTATCATCTCTTCCCTCTGCTAAATCCTTCTCCCTCCAATCTCCTGATTCTGCCTCCTCTCCTCTCTGAAACTTTTGACTCTATGGCCCCTATCCTCCCGGCCGGCTCGGTCCTCCCCTCCTGCTCCGTGGCTTGACGATTCATTGCGAGCTCAGAGAACAGGGCTCCGGGCAGCCGAGCAGAAATGGAGGAAAACTAGACTCCCTGCGGACCTGTCATCTTTCCACTCCCTCCTCTCTACATTCTCTTCCTCCGTTTCTGCTGCTAAAGCCACTTTCTACCACTCTAAATTTCAAGCCTCTGCCTCTAGCCCTAGGAAGCTCTTTGCCACCTTCTCCTCCCTGCTGAATCCTCCTCCTCCTCACCCTCCCTCCTCCCTCTCTGTGGATGACTTCGTCAACCATTTTGAAAAGAAGGTTGACGACATCCGATCCTCATTTATTAAGTCAAATGACAGCGCTGGTCCTGCTCACACCGCCCTACCCTATGCTTTGACTTATTTCTCCCCTCTCTCTCCAGATGAAATCTTGCGACTTTTGACGGCCGGCCGCCCAACAACCTGCCCGCTTGACCCTATCCCCTCCTCTTTTCTCCAGACCATTTCCGGAGACCTTCTCCCTTACCTCACCTCGCTCATCAACTCATCCTTGTCCGCTGGCTATGTCCCTTCCATCTTCAAGAAAGCGAGAGTTGCACCCCTCCTCCAAAAACCTACACTCGATCCCTCCGACAACTACAGACCAGTATCCATTCTTTCTTTTCTCTCAAACTCTTGAGCGTGCCGTCTATAGCCAACTCTCCTGCTATCTCTCTCAGAATGACCTTCTTGATCCAAACCAGTCAGGTTTCAAGACTGGTCATTCAACTGAGACTGCTCTTCTCTGTGTCATGGAGGCTCTACGCACTGCTAAAGCGAACTCTCTCTCCTCTGCTCTCATCCTTCTAGACCTATCTGCTGCCTTTGATACTGTGAACCATCAGATCCTCCTCTCCACCCTCTCCGAGTTGGGCATCTCCGGCGCGGCTCACTCTTGGATTGCGTCCTACCTGACAGGTCGCTCCTACCAGGTGGCGTGGCGAGAATCTGTCTCCGCACCACGTGCTCTCACCACTGGTGTCCCCCAGGGCTCAGTTCTAGGCCCTCTCCTATTCTCTCTATACACTAAGTCACTTGGCTCTGTCATATCCTCACATGGTCTGTCCTATCATTGGTACGCAGACGACACACAATTAATCTTCTCCTTTCCCCCTTCTGATAACCAGGTTGCGAATCGCATCTCTGTATGTCTGGCAGACATATCAGTGTGGATGTCGGATCACCACCTCAAGCTGAACATCGGCAAGATGGAGCTGCTCTTCCTCCCGGGGAAGGACTGCCTGCTCCATGATCTCGCCGTCAAGGTTGACAACTCTGTTGTGTCCTCCTCCCACAGTGCAAAGAACCTTGGCGTGACCCTGGACAACACCCTGTCGTTCTCCGCTAACATCAAAGCGGTGACCCAATTCTGTAGGTTCATGCTCTACAACATTCGCAGAGTACGACCCTACCTTACACAGGAAGCGGCACATCTCCTAATCCAGGCACTTGTCATCTCCCGTCTGGATTACTGCAACTCGCTGTTGGCTGGTCTCCCTGCCTGTGCCATTAAACCCCTACAACTCATTCAGAATGCTGCAGCCCGTCTGGTGTTCAACCATCCCAAGTTCTCTCACGTGACCCCGCTCCTCCGCACATTCCACTGGCTTCCAGTTGAAGCTCGCATCTGCTACAAGACTATGGTGCTTGCCTACGGAGCTGTGAGGGGAACGGCACCTCCTTACCTTCAGGCTCTGATTAGTCCCTACACCCAAACGAGGGCATTGCGTTCTTCCACCTCTGGCCTGCTCGTCCCCTTACCTCTGCGGAAGCACAGTTCCCACTTAGCGCAGTCAAAACTGTTCGCTGCTCTGGCACCCCAATGGTGGAACAAGCTCCCTCACGACGCCAGGACAGCGGAGTCACTGACCACCTTCCGGAGACACTTGAAACCTTACCTCTTTAAGGAATACCTGGGATAGTATAAAAGTAATCCTTGGGGTTGAGATCTGGAGACTGGCTAGGCCACTCCAGGACCTTCAAATGCTTCTTACGAAGCCACTCCTTCGTTGCCCGGGCGGTGTGTTTGGGATCATTGTCATGCTGAAAGACCCAGCCACGTTTCATCTTCAATGCCCTTGCTGATGGAAGGAAGTTTTCACTCAAAATCTCACGATACATGGCCCCATTCATTATTTCCTTTACACGGATCAGTCGTCCTGGTCCCTTTGCAGAAAAACAGCCCCAAAGCATGATGTTTCCACCCCAATGCTTCACAGTAGGTATGGTGTTCTTTGGATGCAACTCAGCATTCTTTGTCCTCCAAACACGACGAGTTGAGTTTTTACCAAAACGTTCTATTTTGGTTTCATCTGACCATATGACATTCTCCCAATCCTCTTCTGGATCATCCAAATGCACTCTAGCAAATTTCAGATGGGCCTGGACATGTACTGGCTTAAGCAGGGGGACACGTCTTTCACTGCAGGATTTGAGTCCCTGGCGGCGTAGTGTGTTACTGATGGTAGGCTTTTTTACTTTGGTCCCAGCTCTCTGCAGGTCATTCCCTAGGTCCCCCCGTGTGGTTCTGGGATTTTTGCTCACCGTTCTTGTGATCATTTTGACCCCACGGGGTGAGATCTTGCGTGGAGCCCCAGATCGAGGGAGATTATCAGTGGTCTTGTATGTCTTCCATTTCCTAATAATTGCTCCCACAGTTGATTTCTTCAAACCAAGTTGCTTACCTATTGCAGATTCAGTCTTCCCAGCATGGTGCAGGTCTACAATTTTTTTCTGGTGTCCTTTGACAGCTCTATGGTCTTGGCCATAGTGGAGTTTGGAGTGTGACTGTTTGAGGTTGTGGACAGGTGTCTTTTATACTGATAACAAGTTCAAACAGGTGCCATTAATACAGGTAACGAGTGGAGGACAGAGGAGCCTCTTAAAGAAGAAGTTACAGGTCTATGAGAGCCAGAAATCTTGCTTGTTTGTAGGTGACCAAATACGTATTTTCCACCATAATTTGCAAATAAATTCATTAAAAATCCTACAATGTGATTTTCTGGAGAAAAAAAATCTCAATTTGTCTGTCATAGTTGACGTATACCTATGATGAAAATTACAGGCCTCTCTCATCTTTTTAAGTGGGAGAACATGCACAATTGGTGGCTGACTAAATACTTTTTTCCCCACTGTATACTCTAAAAATTAAGAATAAAAAAAATAGAAAAATATAAAAAATTAATTGTTAAGTGGTTGTCCCACTGGCTATCATAAGGTGAATGCACCAATTTGTAAGTCGCTCTGGATAAGAGCGTCTGCTAAATGACGTAAATGTAATGTAAATGTGCTGTTGGCACTACTTACATATTAATGTAAGTAGTTCTGAATGATAAATTGGGACGTTTCACTACTGGAAAACACTACCTATTTCGTATTAAAATCACTACATAATTCTCCCTTTATGACTACTGAGCTTTTGAGTATCTACTACTTAAAACCTACACATACAGTGGGGGAAAAAATGATTTAGTCAGCCACCAATTGTGCAAGTTCTCCCACTTAAAAAGATGAGAGAGGCCTGTAATTTTCATCATAGGTACACGTCAACTATGACAGACAAAATGAGAAAAAAAAATCCAGAAAATCACATTGTAGGATTTTTTATGAATTTATTTGCAAATTATGGTGGAAAATAAGTATTTGGTCAATAACAAAAGTTTCTCAATACTTTGTTATATACCCTTTGTTGGCAATGACACAGGTCAAACGTTTTCTGTCAGTCTTCACAATGTTTTCACACACTGTTGCTGGTATTTTGGCCCATTCCTCCATGCAGATCTCCTCTAGAGCAGTGATGTTTTGGGGTTGTCGCTGGGCAACACAGACTTTCAACTCCCTCCAAAGATTTTCTATGGGGTTGAGATCTGGAGACTGGCTAGGCCACTCCAGGACCTTGAAATGCTTCTTACGAAGCCACTCCTTCGTTGCCCGGGCGGTGTGTTTGGGATCATTGTCATGCTGAAAGACCCAGCCACGTTTCATCTTCAATGCCCTTGCTGATGGAAGGAGGTTTTCACTCAAAATCTCACAATACATGGCCCCATTCATTCTTTCCTTTACACGGATCAGTCGTCCTGGTCCCTTTGCAGAAAAACAGCCCCAAAGCATGATGCTTCCACCCCCATGCTTCACAGCAGATATGGTGTTCTTTGGATGCAACTCAGCATTCTTTGTCCTCCAAACAAAACGAGTTGAGTTTTTACCAAAAAGTTATATGTTGGTTTCATCCGACCATATGACATTCTCCCAATCCTCTTCTGGATTATCCAAATGCACTCTAGCAAACTTCAGACGGGCCTGGATATGTACTGGCTTAAGCAGGGGGACACGTCTGGCACTGCAGGATTTGAGTCCCTGGCGGCGTAGTGTGTTACTGATGGTAGGCTTTGTTACTTTGGTCCCAGCTCTCTGCAGGTCATTCACTAGGTCCCCCCGTGTGGTTCTGGGATTTTTGCTCACCGTTCTTGTGATCATTTTGACCCCACGGGGTGAGATCTTGCGTGGAGCCCCAGATCGAGGGAGATTATCAGTGGTCTTGTATGTCTTCCATTTCCTAATAATTGCTCCCACAGTTGATTTCTTCAAACCAAGCTGCTTACCTATTGCAGATTCAGTCTTCCCAGCCTGGTGCAGGTCTACAATTGTGTTTCTGGTGTCCTTTGACAGCTCTTTGGTCTTGGCCATAGTAGAGTTTGGAGTGTGACTGTTTGAGGTTGTGGACAGGTGTCTTTTATACTGATAACAAGTTCAAACAGGTGCCATTAATACAGGTAACGAGTGGAGGACAGAGGAGCCTCTTAAAGAAGAAGTTACAGGTCTGTGAGAGCCAGAAATCTTGCTTGTTTGTAGGTGACCAAATATTTATTTTCCACCATAATTTGCAAATAAATTCATAAAAAATCCTACAATGTGATTTTCTGGAGAAAAAAAATCTCAATTTGTCGGTCATAGTTGACGTGTACCTATGATGAAAATTACAGGCCTCTCTCATCTTTTTAAGTGGGAGAACTTGCACAATTGGTGGCTGACTAAATACTTTTTTCCCCCACTGTACCTGCACAATTCCTACATGTTCACTATTGAATTACTCCTTAATGGCTACACATTACTGCTGTGTGCCTACTCAATCCTACTACAGCCATTGGTGTGTGTAGTGTTATGTCACTACGAACCCTTTTGAATTACTATTGAAAACTAAGACATTTACTACTGTTTGCCTATTCAAAATCCCTACTGACATCTTTGTGTTTCACGACTGTGTCACTACTAGATTAGTGCACGTGTTATTTCCTCAAGTTTCTGTGGTTATATCATCAAACAATAAATAATAAACTTATACAAACTTAATTGCAAATGTTTGTATTTATTAAATTAATTACATTTTAAATTACATATTTACACTTTTTGGTTAATCCCTTTGAGGACTTGTCTTCATTCAATTTTGACTTTACTATCTTCAGATCCTCTATTTTCTTGCAGCCACATTTCTCCACCATGTAACCTTTTAGAAAATAAAGACAAGCACAAGAGACCACTGTGAAGGAATATTTTATATTTGTGCTTTTCTAATAACCAATTCGACTGGGTTCATGCAAGTGACTGATTGATCATGCCTGGGAGGAATCCTAACTATCCGTATAAGCAATTTGGCAGTATGCCCAGAATATTGTTTTGAGAACCGAAAGGGGTGTCTCAGTTTCAAGGTCTCAGCTTGGAGAGAAGAGGCCTTGTGAGGTATTGGTCGGTCACATGCATGAACCAAACGTTAATGATTAATTCATTATTAATAATGAATAAGCTAAATCATGCAAATATAACTTGTCTGTGTAAGCAGTATATAAGAGAACTAACGGGACTGCCCCGGCGGAGCACCCAACCGACGTGTACTTTGGTGCATTAAGTTTGTTGGAACCTCTCCAGCTTGCTGATAATAAAGAATGTTTAATTTAATATTGACTTCAGGTGTCCCTGGTGGTAATTTCCACGACACCACCAATTAATTATAAGGTCACATAAGACAACACAGAAAAACATTTGATAAACAATGTTAATCTTACAAACAATGGCCTCCAGTCTTTTTGTGTCTTGGGCCTCCTTGGCCACAGGTCAAAAGAGGTAACCTGTAAGGTTCTGTATATATTTTCTTAGTTCACCTTGTGTTCTTGAACGTAGCCCTGTTTTTTTGTGTTCTTGAACATAGCCCTGTCTTTCATTTTTGTTCATTGATTTCACCTGTGTTAGTTACTCACCTGGTCTCATCTGCTCCTTATTTAGTTCAGTTCATTCTGTTTGTGCCTTGTGAGGTATTGTTCATTTTGACTCTACTAAACCTTTTCCTAGCTCGTTTATGAGAACCAGTTATAGCCTTCAGTCCTAGTTTTGATTCACTTGCCTGTTTGCCTACCAGTGTATGACCATTGCCCGCCTGTGACCACGATTCCTGCCTTTTGCGAAGGAGAAATAAACAACTGCCGCGCTCTGCGCATGAATCTACACCTTTTTCTCCCTGAGTATTCATTACAGAATACCTCACCTAAAAACGGAATGGATTCAGCGGAGCTACAGTGGCGTGTGTGGAGGAAATCTGCCATTTTCTCCGCCAGCCTATCCCTACTCCTCTGATTCCAGGTATCGTAACCCATAGCCCTCCTTCATTCATATCCATGCCTAGAAAATGACGGTTCACCTGGGAAATGTCAAGGATTTCTGATGCAATGCAGCCAATACATTGAGCAGAACCCCACTAACTTCACCACCGACAAGAGCAGGGTGGATTTTGTTGTCTCTACTATGGACTGCCAACAGCACAGAACTTGGATCCGAGACCCATTTCCACACCCTCTTCAAAGAGGTATTCGATCACTCTCCTTCCGGTCGTCCTATAGGAGACCTCCTCTTAGAACTTCAACAAGGATGCAATTCAGCTGCCGAGTATGCCCTCGGGTTCCGCACCATGGCTGCAGGGAGTGGATGGAGTGAGGCTGCTTTACTTACTGTCTACTGAAGAGGGCTCAACAGGGAACTTCAGGCAGAGCTGGCCTGTAGAGGTGACATTCAGGATTTAAATCAAGACATTCGCATGTCCATCTGCATCGACCACCTCATCGCCGACCGCCAAAGAACTCTGCCACCCAGGAACCCGAAACCTTCTCTTTCCATGATTCCGTCATCCCGTCTGAGTCTTCTAGAGCCCATGCAGTTGGGCCATGCTCCTCTCCTGTGTATCGAACGTCAAAGGCGGATCCAAGAAGGGCTCTGCCTATACTGTGGAGGAAACGATAATCTACTCAGCCATTGCCCTGTTCGCCCCCCATGGAGAGATGAGAAGGGTCCCTTCGCAGCCATGCAGGTAGGTGTGTCCTTATTTCTAAATATCTCCCAGAAGCAATTCTCCATCCCAGTATTAATAACCGTGACAGGGGTTACTAAGTACGTAAAGGGCTTGATAGATTCGGGAGCAGCATGTAATTTTATCGATCACCAGCTAGTACAAGAGCTTGACATTGATCTAACACCTGTCATCCCTCCTTTAAGGATTAACACTCTGGACAGGCAGCCATTGGGCACGGGCTTCATTACGCACCTGACACAGAGCGTCACCCTCCAGATTGGAGTCTTCCACACCGAAACCATTCAACTCATGGAACTCTCATCCCCCAAACAGCCACTCATCCTCGGACACCCCTGGCTTTGTCGTCACGACCCTGCCATCTTTGGCGACAAGGTGAACTACTGTCCTGGTCTTCTATCTGCTTCACCAGTTGTCTCAGCCTACCCTGCATAGTCACCACCATTGAGGACTCTTCCTCTGCAGTGCCTGTCTTCAGCAAAATCAAGGCCTCCACTCTGCCACCACATCGCCCAGGGGACTGTGCTATTGACTTACTCCCTGGAGTGTCCCCACTGAAGGGCCGTGTTTACCCTATCTATCCCAGAAAATAAGGCAATGGAGAACTACATTGATGAAACACTCAAAATGTTTCGTCCTTCTTCTTACCCGGCTGCGTCCAGCTTCTTCTTCGTTGAAAAAAAGGACGGTGGTGTCCGTCCATGTATTGATTACCGTTCCCTGAATGACATCACGGTCAATAACTGTTTCCCTCTTCCTCTGATCCCAGTGACCCTTGAACAAGTGGGCCGCGCAAACATCTATACAAAACTCGACCTGCAGAGTGCATATAACCTTGTCCGTAATACGTGACGGCGAAGAATGGAAGACTGACTTTATCACCGCACGAGGGCACTACGAAAGCCCTTCGGCTTTACTAACGCCCCCGCCGTCTTCAATCCTTTATGAATTAGGTTTTCCAGGATATGATCAACAGCTTTCTCATCGCCTACATTGATGACATCCTGATTTACTCCCGCTCTCTGAAGGAACACATACAGCATGTACACAAGGTTCTTCAACGGCTCCTTGACCATAACCTTTAAGTGAAGACTGAAAAGAGCAGCTTCCATGTAACCTCTGTAAACTTCCTCGGTTTTGTACTGACACCTGGAGGGGTCAGCATGGATGAGAACAAAGTCACCACCGTCAGTAACTGGCCCAAACCCACCACCGTTAAGGAACTCTAACATTTTGTTGGGTTCTCCAACTACTATCGCGGCATCATTCGGAACTTCAGTTCTACTGCCGCTCCCCTCACTGCCATTACCAGTCAAAAGACACAGACCCTTCAATGGACTGATACCGCCCTGACTGCTTTCAACACCTTGAAACGCCTCTTCACCTCAGCTCCTGTCCTTCGCCAACCTGATCCGACCCTTCCTTTCACCCTGGAGGTGGATGCCTCCGAAGTAGGAGTAGGAGCCATTCTCTCTCAGCGGGTGAGAACACCTCCAAAATCACATCCCTGTGCCTTCTTCTCCAGGAAGTTATCCTCCACTGAGAGGAATTACGATGTGGGGAACAGATCTCCTCGCCATCAAGCTGGCCCTCGAGGAGTGGCGCCACTGGTTGGAGGGCGCACAACATCCCTTTCCCGTCCTAACAGATCATCGTAATCTGGAATATATCAGAGGGGCCAAGAGGTTAAACTCCAGACAAGCCCGCTGGGCTCTCTTCTTCACACGCTTCCATTTTCATGTTACTTACATCCCTGGAAAGGAAAACGTAAAAGCTGATGCTCTCTCCCGCCAGTTTGACCTTCCAACCAGTAACTCAGACCCAACACCCATTCTTCCTTCCTCTTGCATTATGGGACTGGTACAGTGGGAGGTTCACTCTGCCATACAAGAAACCCTAACCTCAAACCTGGCTCCTCCTGAGACACCAGCTGGGAAGAGTTACATACCAGCAGCTGTTAGACCCCAACTGATGCAATGGTTTTCACATGTCCTTGGGGTCAGGACATCCGGGCATTACACGAACCACTGAACTTCTAGCCCGTAAATTCTGGTGGTCCTCACTGGAATCCGATATCAGGGATTATGTACTCTCCTGTCCAGTCTGTGCCCAAACCAAAAGCCCTCGTCATCTCCCTTCCAGTAAGCTTCAACCTTTGCCAATCCCTCACAGACCCTGGTCCCCACATAGCTGTTGACTTCATCACAGACCTTCCTGAATCCTCTGGTAACACCACCATCCTTGTCATAGTAGACCGTTTTTCAAAAATGTGTTGTCTGGTTCCTCATTTACCTAACGCCATGGAATTGGCTGAGTGTATGTTCCGTCTGTATGGGATTCCGGAGGACATTGTCTCTGACCGCGGGCCCCAGTTTGTCTCCCGGGTGTGGCGAGCCTTCTGTGACCGACTCAGGGTCGCCCTCAGCCTCTCCTCCGGGTACCATCCCCAGACCAACGGGCAGACGGAACCAAGAAATAGGGAAGTACCTCCGGCAACAATATTCTGCCTCTCCACACGACTGGAGTCGGTATATGGCCTGCACCGAATACGCTCAGAACTCACTCATGCATTCATCCCTCCGCCTTATTCCGTTTCAGTGTGTACTTGGTTACCAACCCCTCATGTTTCCCTGGGAGGCGGAGCCTGGTGCTGTCCCAGCTGTCGACGACTGGTTTCGGCATAGTGAGCAGGTATTGGAGACCGCTCACCGGCATCTGCAGGAAGCCTCTAATACCCAGAAACGCTTTGCCGACCTACGCCACTCTTTCACCCCGGACAGCGTGTCTCCGCCTCCCCTGCAAAAAGTTCTGTCTTCGCTTCATTGGTCCCTTCAAGATAACCCATCGCATCAACCCTGTCACGTACCGCCTCCAGTTACCCCGTCAGTATAAAATCTCCTCGTCCTTCCATGTGTCTCTGTTAAAACCGGTCACTTACAGTCCTCTTCATCCTCCAGTCTCAACCCGCAGTGCGTCCCCCCACCGTTGGACGTCGGAGAGGAACCTGCTTATGCAAACGCCTGAGAGGTCGCATCCACTATCTAGTGGACTGGGAAGGTTATGGGCCTAAAGACAGGTCCTGGGTCCCCGACCAGGACATCCTTGACCCAGAGATGATTCAGGCATTCCACTGTAATCGTCCTGCTCCTGACCTTAACCTTATTCTCCTAACCTGCTATGTTAACTTACGCAGCAGATTAGGATAATTATCTTAACCTGCTACGAAAAAGTCACTTCGGGTCGTAGCTGTATCGAAGTGCCGTGAAAATTGTGTTTCTCCATAGTTATTAGCTAGCATCACAAACAGAGGCTACATAGCTACATTTCAATGGGGTTAGCAAACAGCTAGGCTAAACACAATACCGTTTTGGCAAGCAATCTTTTTGATGTGGTTAAAAAATTATATAAAAAGGGCTTTATAAATACATTTGCTTGGTTTGATTGATATTAACAAGCCTGTAAAGTAAAGCTGTAGTGTTTTGGCTACTTTACAAGCAACATTAAGTAGTAAAAATCTCTACCTGATTAATACTGGAAACACTACTGTTTTCCGACTGAACACTACAAAACTCTACTTGAGTATCTGGAGTAGTGCATAAACTACCCATTCACTACACTATCTCATTTACTAAACCCTAAACCTCAACAAAATCTTATAATGTGATAATTGAGCAAGTTGAGGAGACTAAACTGCTTGGAGTAACCCTGGATTGCATTCATTCTGGTCAGGTGCCACAAAGAGCGACTTAGGAAAATTGCAATTGGCTCAGAATAGGGCAGCACGGCTGGCCCTTGGATGTACACAGAGAGCTAACATTAATCATATGCATGTCAATCTGTCCTGGCTCAAAGTGGAGGAGAGATTGACTTCATCACTACTTGTATTTGTGAGAGGTATTGGCATGTTGAATGCACTGAGCTGTCTGTTTGAACTACTGGCACACAGCTTGGACATCCATGCATACCCCACAAAACATCCCACCAGAGGTCTCTTCACAGTCCCGAAGTCCAGCACAGACTATTGGAGGCGCACAGTACTACATAGAGCCATGACTACATGGAACTCTATTCCACATCAAGTAACTCATGCAAGCAGTAAAATTAGATTTTAAAAAAACAGATACAGTCCCCGCTGTTCCATTAGGTGTGAAGCAACAAAAAAATAGGCACAGACAAATGCATACACACATGATATGTAGATATGTGGTAGTAGAGTAGGAGCCTGAGCGCACACTTAATATGTTGTGAAATCTGTTGTGAATGTATTGTAATGTTTAAAAAAATGTTTAACTGTCTTAATTTTGCGGGACCCCAGGAAGAGTAGCTGCTGCCTTGGCAGCAGCTAATGGGAATCCATAATAATTACAAATACAAGTCTCTATATAGTCACTACTGCACAAGTACTGTTTCATGATGGTTGGTCAGTAATGACGATTGGACGCCCGAGCAAAGAGGTCAAGATTAGACCGACACAGATTCTTGTTGACTCTCACTAATCAAATAATCCATTTACGTGAACTAATCTTGCTAATTGTCAAAGAGAGTTTCCTGGCAGGTGTTTCTGCCTGGTTTAACCCTTGGTGTTCCAACATGGTCTTTGGCCTAAATGCCAACTCTCTCCGGTTTTCCGGTTCCCTGCCGAGTCTTCGTTAGAGGTCATGTTAGGTGAGGTTGAGGAATACAAACAGTCCCTAAATGAACAGTCTTTAAAGCTTATCTCTCTGACTATCTCCACTGAGCCCCTTGAGGGATTACTGGCCTTTAAAGTGTTAATCCGGAAGGAGCGCCACCACAAATTCCTGTTCAGGAGAGCTCTTTGGAAATGCTTAACTAGTTGGTGACTCAGTTACAGGTGTATGGCAAGAGGCGAGGATGAGACAGGGTTAATTTACATATGTGTTGTGCAATGGCTTTAGAGTGTACATGGCCTGTAGCCCTACAGTCAAAAGACTGAAACACTATAGAATAGGCACTTCCAATTCTAAAAAAAATGGTTCCTTGGTCTTTTCATCTATGAATAAATGTCTTACTGAAGTCATGATAGAGCACAGGCCTTAGGCATTCTATCGCATTATTGACTAAGTTCCTTGAATTCGCAATAACCTTTTTGGATAAGTAAAACAAATCCTACCTCAAAGAAAGAAGCACTCTTTAATTTGTCTCCTTCCACAGAAGTTGTTTAAACAGTTGATAAACGATGCTGTCTGCAGATGCAACAATGGCCTCTTTAAGCTACTCACATTGAACAAACTGGTTACTGAGACTGACTTCTTTGAAAAAGCAGGGTGGGCGGTGGGGTGCTATGGTCTTGAATGTAATTCAGATGAATCCATTCCTCATCTCATGACCGCACATGACACAGTTGTCCATGCTAATTCACGCTTGAGGGTATGATCAGAGTGATATGAGGACAAGATTGAAAAGTTCCAGAGCTTTGTCTACAGATATGAATAAATCAAAGCTGTATGTGTTTGATAAGAAAAACTCTTAATGTGTGAGGCATCTATCAGATTTGCATCTACATTCGACAAAGTTTAGGACAAAGATAGCCCTTTCTCTCCTTGCTTATTAATAAAGCTATACTTGTTAAAAGTTGAAATGATACAGTGACATCATCTGGAATCATCTGGAATCTCATACTATTTCAATGCATTTATAAAATAGCATGGCAACAGGGATGTTGATGATGCAATGGATTTCCATTTGTCATTTAGGTTTGACACATCCCTGACACACACTGCACCATGCAGATGAAATGTCTCCATTCATCAGCTGCACATCAACACAGCTCTAGAGCAGGAGAAGTGATTGCTTTGGTAAGAGCTGGATGGAATCCAGATCCGATACGTTTGTGCTAAAGTGGGGAACCGTGCTTTGTGTTAAGTGCTGCTGTGTGAATGCATTTCATCAGTCTAAATGCCTGTCTCCTCCTATACTATCAATAAGGGCCGTAAAACGTCACTTTTAAAGCATTAAAAATGAGGTCACTCTGCTGCATCATGTAGTGTTTTTGGTTGATTGATTACATGTGTTGGATGGTTCCAAAAAACTCCTATAGCCTAAGAGCTGAGTCTTATATTGGAATGAAATTGACCCCAATGTACAGCATGTACGAATATGAACTACTAATGTGAATGAATTACTGTTACTACTCTCTGTGAACTCAGATAAGCTATCTCAGAGAGAGTTGTCACTTAGCACACGTTGTTCATCCTCCTTATCTCTCCAGCTAGACGTTGCTGCTTAGCCTTAAAGAATCACTTGTTGAAATGGCCAAGACGATAGCTACTGAACAAGTTAGCTCTCGTACCTCTTATCTCCACAGGAGGGGAGTGTGATCTAATCGACTAACTTGGACCTCTGTTGTCCTCTAGTGGTGTTTTACCTGCAAGGCAATTCTTGGTTGTATCAATATAATATTGTTATCATGTATGGTATTTTTCTGTCAGATATTTAATCAATACTTGACACTTTATAATAACGTTAATGAAGCTATTATAAAATGTATGCTTATGCTTCATGATTATGAATGTTATAAATGCTTATAAATTGTATATTAATGCTAATTTATTAAAGTTATTATCGAGTGTTCCAATACCAGCACAGAGAGTAAATTAGCTGCAAAAATATATTTTTAAAAGAGATAGATATTATGTTGCTACACAAGTGGAAATTGTTGTGGAAATAAACCCTGAAATTATGCTCTCAGATTTACTGGCCTTTACAGTATAAGTTGTTTCATCTCCCAAGGATGTTGCTTGGGATTTAAAAGCCTCTTTTTACATTTACATTTAAGTCATTTAGCAGACGCTCTTATCCAGAGCTCTTTCAAACCTGGATTTCCATTATATTCTAGTGAAATACTAAACTTTGTTTTCAATTCTCGGTGGTGCCAGAAAGTGGTGCTGTCTGCAAAGGAATCAGTGCAAAAGAGAAACGTGTTCCCCTGCTCAGATGTTGCTGATGCATGCCAGATCTTACAATGCCTGGATACGTATTTCACGTATTACTTAACCACATCATATGTTATAGCAATCTGGTGCCCGACGGCCCAGTCGACGACGTGGCACTCAACCATTGGTTGATGCATGCAACTTCTGAGTAGGGGAATTCGACCAAAACCTTTGTGTGGTTCATAAGCCACCGCTCTAGCCGCACCCCCCAAGCACAATATAACATTTGAAAGGATTGGATAGGTATGAGCAAAGTAAAAAATTCCATCTAGCAAATTAAACCCATAGAGTTGTATAGCGATCATATCTGGGAAATAACTAGTTTTTTTCATGGACATTGCCATTGATTGCTTCCACCATTTTAAAGTAGTCAACTGGGTGAGGATTTCTATGGGTTTGGAGCCATCAACCAATGATCAGAGCATTGTCTTCTTCTTCAAATTAGTTTGCCTAGTTTGTAAATGGCATTAAGCTATATCACCACCATCTAGTGGCCACAATCAATGAATGACACACAAGATTTGGTTCAAGACTCCAGCACTGCAGGTGGCAGTGGTAAATCACCAATATAAGCTGTATGCATTTAATAAACATAAAAGAAGAAGAAAATGTACTACTTCAAAATGGAGATCGCCTCAATGGTGCTGCCTGTGCGCTCACAGACAACATAATGGGACGGTTGCAATCTCTGTACAACTAAATGGTTAAACCTAATACCATATTGTTCATACCTATCCAACTTTTTCAGATCTTCAAGACATACAGTATGCAGGGTTAGGGGCTAGGAACCAGGGGCTAGGGGTTGTTTCTGGATCTGGCTAGCGCCTTCCTGATCTGTTCTTGGGCTCTTCAGAACCTTATCCAAAATTGGCAAGGATGGTTCAGCTTATCAAACTTGCTTCATAAATATACTGTCGTCTGCTACTAGACAAGCTTGCCCAATTATGACAAAATGGAGGAAAACTCAGCTCACCTCTTAATATTCTTGTGATATAAAGGTTTTGAATACTAGCCTAGATAGGGTGCGAGGAACCTACACCACATTTTATTTTGATAGAAAGGTCCTAAAGATTTTGTCATTTCACTCTATAAACTTAATATCAATATTAGGTAATGTGTTATACCACATTTGAACTGTAACAGGGGTGAATAGAGGACATTGGATGGCTGCAACTTAATTCATAGGACAACTCACACTCTTAGCAGAGAGAGGGTTCCAGGGGGCATGTAAAGACAGGTTGTGTGAGAGTAGTTAATGTAGGGCAGTTTGTGGCAAACTGTATTGCACACCTCTTGATTTATATTGGGGGCATGTCCAGTTGTAATGAAATTGGGTAATTAAAATAGATAACCAGGTGGTTTCACCTGTGGTTGTAAACATAGGGTTTATGAGGGACTGATTTCAGGGGATGGTATTTGGGTAGGGGGTGTGTTCTCCTGTGGCTGTAGTTATGTTAATATACTAGGCGGTGTCAGAGGAAGGCCCAAAAAATTGTCAAAGACTCCAGTCATCCAAGTCATAGACTGTTCTCTCTGCTACCGCATGACAAGCGGTACCAGAGCGCCAAGTCTAGGTCCAAAAGGCTCCTTAACAGCTTCTACCCCCAAGCCATAAGATTGCTGAACAATAAACAAATGGCCACCCGGACTATTTACATTGTGCAGCAGTTTTTACACTGCTGCTACTCGCTGTTTATTATCTATGTATAGTCACTTTACAAATTACGTCGACTAACCTCCGCACATTGACTCGGTACCCTGTATATAGCCTCGTTGTTGTTATGTAATTTTCTTGTGTTACTTTTAGATTTGATTTTGTTACTTTAGTTTATTTAGTAAATATTTTCTTAACTCTATTTCTTGAAGTGCATTGTTGGTTAAGGGCTTGTAAGTATGCATTTCACGGTGAGATCTGCACCTGTTGTATTCGGCGCATGTGACAAATACAATTTGATTGATGACCACAGATGTCATATCTGTGATTAGCATTACATTAGTTTTTGATTACATTTGTGAGATCATTGGAGATCTCTTGAACAATTCTTTATCACTGATGCTGCAGACAACCGTTTTAAAGAAATTACATGGAAAACGTCTTACATTGTAAGATATACATCATCACATGTACGATCTATCACAATGCAGTCAGAGAAGCTTATGTGAGGAACTCAGCCCTGCTAGTGATCAATTGACAAGTCTTAATCCTACATGCGTCCCTGTTAATCAACAAGGGAATAGACTTTGTTGAATGGTCTTTTCACTCACGGTATAGAGTAGATAACCCCTCAAACCCGGAAGCCTTTGCATGATTAAATCAGCATGAAAATTGTTGATTCACTGTTACCTCAATATCAAAGACACGCCTCTCTAGAGCCCATTCTATACTGAACAAAAATATAAATGCAACATGTAAAGTGTTGGTTCCATGTTTCATGAGCTGAATTAAAAGATCCCAGAAATGTTCCATATGCACAAAATATGCTTATTTTTCTAAAATGTTGGACACAAATTTGTTTGCATCCCTGTTAGGTTGTTTGTCAGGCTCTTGTATCTAAGTGTCTGTGTTGGATGTGAAGGTGCGTGCGCGCGCGTGTCGGGTCGCCAGGTGTGACTGTGTGACTGTGTGGCTTTGTGTGTGTGTGTGTGTGTGTGTGTGTGTGTGTGTGTGTGTGTGTGTGGTTCCTTCACAATTGTGTAAACTTTTCTAGCCTGTGAGATTGGTATTTGTGAGGGAGTGTGTTTTAAAGGGCTTCTAATACAGTGATGTACTGAATCTTCGAAAGGGCAACAACAGCTTCCTGCCATCCAGGACCTCTATACCAGGCGGTGTCAGAGGAAGGCCCTCAAAATTGTAAAAGACTCCAGCCACCCTAGTCATAGACTGTTCTCTCTGCTACCGCATGGCAAGCGGTACCGGAGTGCCAAGTCTAGGTCCAAAAGACTTCTCAACAGCTTCAACCCCCAAGCCATAAGACTCCTGAACAGCTAATCATGGCTACCCGGACTATTTGCACTGCCCCCCCACCCCATCCTTTTTACGCTGCTGCTACTCTGTTAATTATTTATGCATAGTCACTTTAACTCTACCCACATGTACATATTACCTCAACTAGCCGGTGCCCCCGCACATTGACTCTGCAACGGTACCCCCCTGTATATATAGCCTCGCTACTGTTATTTTATTTTACTTCTGCTCTTTTATTTCTCAACACTTTTTTTGTTGTTGTTTTATTTTTACTTTTTTGTTAAAAATAAATGCACTGTTGGTTAAGGGCTGTAAGTAAGCATTTCACTGTGATGTCTGCACCTGTTGTATTCGGCGCATGTGACCAATACAATTTGATTTGATTAAAATATTCATTTTTTTTACTTTTGTATTATTCATCAACAAGAGGAAGCAAACCAAAGACAAAATATGGAAGTACCTTTTCCACTCTGTATTCTGTGAGATATTTGTAAGAATGAATTTAGGATAAACCAGTTGGCTAAATTTTTAGCAGATCCTGCTGTATTATATGGTGAAAAGTGATTATCTCGTGGGCGAGGTAGCAACATATTTCTCTCTTTTCCTTTTTCAGTTTTTCACTTTTCTTTTTCGAAACCTTTTTTTCGAAACCGTCTTTCTCAGTGTGTTCAATCAAAATGTTTAATATAAATGTGGGGTGATTGTGATTTAAAACCAGAATATATATAAATTGTATATTTTTTTCACTTTTATACGTTTTTGTGAATTGTCATTTGATCTTTTCAACACCGGGAGAGTTTACAGAAATCTGTAAGTACAGATACCTTCTGTTTATAATTCAATAGTTAATTAAGGTCTGTTGTCTGTGTTTTTAACTTGCCTCTTTTTGTCTTGTATAGATGTATTAACTAAAGCTGAGAACCAAGGGTGTGTGGAAACTTCATTTTGAGAGCCTGTCCCTAGTACAGAATGAGCACACCCAGAACAAAGTATGTGAAAAAGAGACATTTCTGTGAAGGTTAGTAACCTTGTTCATATTGTTTGTATAAAATGATGATGTTGCCGGATAAAATATTATCTATTCATGTAAAAATGTGTGTAGCACGTTCTCTTGTATCTTCTTTTAACAGCACATTCTGGAACATCACAATTGGTAGCACCATTAGTTGCTAGAAAGGCATACCTGTCCTGGAGAACGACGCCCTCCAACAGGCCTGTCGCGGTTGTGTGCCCTCGTATAGGCGCATTTTCAACACAGCTTGGAGAATCCGGAGAGGCGTTCCCACTAGGTGAAGAAGTCGCAGTGAACCAGAGTATGGAGGGCTGGTGGGAGCAGCCTCTCGCTTGGTCGGAATTGGCGGTGAGTAGTGCGGACGAAATGGAGGAAATTGAGAAAAAGTTGGTGAAGCAACAGCTGTGCTGGAATATGAACAATATGGGTGTCAGTTCTGACGATACGGAGCGGGAGCATGAGGGTCAAAGATCAGAACTGTCGGTAGTGGAAAGACATAGGAAGAAGAGCGATCATGATACAGAAAGCAGTGGGGCGTAAGAGTCATAATAATGTGTTAGTGGAAAGTGGTGACCGTATTTGATGAGACCACAGGGCCTCATTTACACCCTATCCGACTAACTAATGTGGGTGAAGTCAAATTAGTTCGGTTCATTGGAAATGGTAGATTGTTCATATTTTGTGGTAGCAAGGCTCTGAGGAAGATTCTTAAAATGGAAAAGCTTAATGGGAAGAATATTAAAAGCAATGTCCCTGGTGCTTATGCTAGATTGAGGGGAGTCATCCCTGGGTCCCAATATCTATGTTCATAGATGATATTAAAGACAATTTGAAGGGAGGAAGAGTGATTGAGGCCAAAAGGTTGATCAGTAGGAAAGAAGGTTGAAGAAGTGAAAGCCTATCAGTGCTGCTGAGGTTTGAGAAGGTTATGCCTGGGAAAGTACAGATAGGATTCCTTAGTTTCAATGTAAGAGAATTTGTCCCATCCCCATTGCAGTGTTTTAAATGCTAAAGAAGGGGACATGTAGCTGTTCAATGTAAAGGAAGGAAAAGATGTGCCAAGTGTGGAGGGTAACATGATTACGGTGAATGTGGGTGCAATACAGTGGGGAAAAAAAGTATTTAGTCAGCCACCAATTGTGCAAGTTCTCCCACTTAAAAAGATGAGAGAGGCCTGTAATTTTCATCATTGGTACACGTCAACTATGACAGACAAAATTAGGGGAAAAAATCCAGAAAATCACATTGTAGGATTTTTAATGAATTTATTTGCAAATTAAGGTGGAAAATAAGTATTTGGTCAATAACAAAAGTTTCTCAATACTTTGTTATATACCCTTTGTTGGCAATGACACAGGTCAAACGTTTTCTGTAAGTCTTCACAAGGTTTTCACACACTGTTGCTGGTATTTTGGCCCATTCCTCCATGCAGATCTCCTCTAGAGCAGTGATGTTTTGGGGTTGTCGCTGGGCAACACAGACTTTCAACTCCCTCCAAAGATTTTCTATGGGGTTGAGATCTGGAGACTGGCTAGGCCATTCCAGGACCTTGAAATGCTTCTTACGAAGCCACTCCTTCGTTGCCCGGGTGGTGTGTTTGGGATCATTGTCATGCTGAAAGACCCAGCCACGTTTCATCTTCAATGCCCTTGCTGATGGAAGGAGGTTTTCACTCAAAATCTCACGATACATGGCCCCATTCATTCTTTCCTTTACACAGATCAGTCGTCCTGGTCGCTTTGCAGAAAAACAGCCCCAAAGCATGATGTTTCCACCCCCATGCTTCACAGTAGGTATGGTGTTCTTTGGATGCAACTCAGCATTCTTTGTCCTCCAAACACGACGAGTTGAGTTTTTACCAAAAAGTTATATTTTGGTTTCATCTGACCATATGACATTCTCCCAATCCTCTTCTGGATCATCCAAATGCACTCTAGCAAACTTCAGACAGGCCTGGTCCCAGCTCTCTGCAGGTCATTCACTAGGTCCCCCCGTGTGGTTCTGGGATTTTTGCTCACCGTTCTTGTGATCATTTTGACCCCACGGGGTGAGATCTTGCGTGGAGCCCCAGATCGAGGGAGATTATCAGTGGTCTTGTATGTCTTCCATTTCCTAATAATTGCTCCCACAGTTGATTTCTTCAAACCAAGCTGCTTACCTATTGCAGATTCAGTCTTCCCAGCCTGGTGCAGGTCTACAATTTTGTTTCTGGTGTCCTTTGACAGCTCTTTGGTCTTGGCCATAGTGGAGTTTGGAGTGTGACTGTTTGAGGTTGTGGACAGGTGTCTTTTATACTGATAACAAGTTCAAACAGGTGCCATTAATACAGGTAACGAGTGGAGGACAGAGGAGCCTCTTAAAGAAGAAGTTACACGTCTGTGAGAGCCAGAAATCTTGCTTGTTTGTAGGTGACCAAATACTTATTTTCCACCATAATTTGCAAATAAATTCATAAAAAATCCTACAATGTGATTTTCTGGAAAATAAATCCTCAATTTGTCTGTCATAGTTGACGTGTACCTATGATGAAAATTACAGGCCTCTCATCTTTTTAAGTGGGAGAACTTGCACAATTGGTGGCTGACTAAGTCCTTTTTTCCCCACTGTATGTGTTTGGGTAAAAATAACATTTTTGTTTTATTCTATAAACTACTGACAACTTTTTCTTAAATTCCAAATAAAAATACTGTCATTTAGAGCATTTATTTGCAGAAAATGATAACTGGTCAAAATAACAAAAAATATATAGTTTTGTCAGACCTCGAATAATGCAAGGAAAATAAGTTAATGTTAATTTTTAAACAACACAATAGTAATGTTTTAACTTAGGAAGTGTTCAGAAATCAATATTTGGTGGAATAACCCTGATTTCCAATCACTTTCATGCGTCTTGGCATGCTCTCAACCAGTCTTTCACATAGATGTTGGGTGACTTTATGCCACTCCTGGCGCAAAAATTAAAGCAGCTCGGCTTTGTTTGATGGCTTGTGACCATCCATCTTCCTCTTGATCACATTACAGAAGTTTTCAATGGGGTTCAGGTCTGGAGATTGGGCTGGCCATGACAGGGTCTTGATCTGGTTGTCCTCCATCCACACCTTGATTGACCTGCCTGTGTGGCATGGCGCATTGCCCTGCTGGAAAAACCAATCCTCAGAGTTGGGGAACAATGTCAGAGCAAAAGGAAGCAAGTTTTCTTCCAGGACAACCTTGTACGTGGCTTGATTCATGCGTCCTTCACAAAGACAAATCTGCCCGATTCCAGCCTTGCTGAAGCACCCCCAGATCATCACCGATCCTCCACCAAATTTCACAGTGGGTGCGAGACACTGTGGCTTGTAGGCCTCTCCAGGTCTCCATCTAACCATTAGATGACCAGGTATTGGGCAAAGCTGCAAATTGGACTCATCAGAGAAGATTACCTTACTCCAGTCCTCTACGGTCCAATCCATATGGTCTTTTGCAAACCTCAGCCTGGCTCTTCTTTGCTTCTCATTGATGAAGGGCTTTTTTCTAACTTTGCACGACTTCAGCCCTGCTCTAGGAGCCTGTTTCGAACCGTCCTCGCCATGCACTTCACCCCAGCTGCCGTTTGACATTATTTTTGTAGGTCACTTGAGGTCGTCCTACGGTTGTTGAGTGACATTCGAATGAGTTGGCGGTCATCCCGGTCAGTAGAGAGTCGTTTTCGACCTCTGCCAGTCCGTAGCTTTGTTGTCCCCAATGTCTGCTGCTTGACCTTGCTCTTATGAACCGCCGTCTTTTACATTTTAAGGATGGAAGCAACCTGACGCTCACTGTATCCCTCTGCCAGTAAAGCCAGAATTGAACCCTTCTTTTCCTCACTCAAAACTTTCCTTTTCAACTCTTTTGGCATGGTCAATAGTTAGTTTTTGATTAATATTACTTTTGAGGTACTATTAGCACTGTTTTTGCCATCCAGCTGGTCCTACTGCAAGAGGATAGTGATGACCACAGCAGTGGTTTTTATACTTTTCCTTGTTAAATAAGATTTGGTTCAGGTGATCACCTAATCAGTACCTAATTCAGTAGAATGAGGTGTGCCTGTGTTGGAATTCAACAGACACTGGAATGGAATGGCTGTCATACATGTAGAGATGCTGATTTAAGAACAATTTGCGGTGGTCTCAATTTTTTCCACAGCTGTATATACAGTGAGGGAAAAAAGTATTTGATCCCCTGCTGATTTTGTACGTTTGCCCACTGACAAAGACATGATCAGTCTATAATTTTAATGGTAGGTTTATTTGAACAGTGAGAGACAGAATAACAACAAAAAAATCCAGAAACACGCATGTCAAAAATGTTATAAATTGATTTGCATTTTAATGAGGGAAATAATGTTTGACCCCTCTGCAAAACATGACTTGGTACCCTTGTTGGCAATCACAGAGGTCAGACGTTTCTTGTAGTTGGCCACCAGGTTTGCACACATCTCAGGAGGGATTTTGTCCCACTCCTCTTTGCAGATCTTCTCCAAGTCATTAAGGTTTCGAGGCTGACGTTTGGCAACTCGAACCTTCAGCTCCCTCCACAGATTTTCTATGGGATTAAGGTCTGGAGACTGGCTAGGCCACTCCAGGACCTTAATGTGCCTCTTCTTGAGCCACTCCTTTGTTGCCTTGGCCTTGTGTTTTAGGTCATTGTCATGCTGGAATACCCATCCACGACCCATTTTCAATGCCCTGGCTGAGGGAAGGAGATTCTCACCCAAGATTTGATGGTACATGGCCCCATTGATGCTGTGAAGTTGTCCTGTCCCCTTAGCAGAAAAACACCCCCAAAGCATAATGTTTCCACCTCCATGTTTGACGGTGGGGATGGTGTTCTTGGGGTCATAGGCAGCATTCCTCCTCCTCCAAACACGGCAAGTTGAGTTGATGCCAAAGAGCTCGATTTTGGTCTCTTCTGACCACAACACTTTCACCCAGTTCTCCTCTGAATCCTAAAGATGTTCATTGGCAAACTTCAGACGGGCATGTATATGTGCTTTCTTGAGCAGGGGGACCTTGCGGGCGCTGCAGGATTTCAGTCCTTCACTGCATAGTGTGTTACCAATTGTTTTCTTGGTGACTATGGTCCCAGCTGCCTTGAGATCCTCCCGTGTAGTTCTGGGCTGATTCCTCACCGTTCTCATGATCATTGCAACTCCACGAGGTGAGATCTTGCATGGAGCCCCAGGCCGAGGGAGATTGACAGATATTTTGTGTTTCTTCCATTTGCGAATAATTGCACCAACTGTTGTCACCTTCTCACCAAGCTGCTTGGCGATGGTCTTGTAGCCCATTCCAGCCTTGTGTAAGTCTACAATCTTGTCCCTGACATCCTTGGAGAGCTCTTTGGTCTTGGCCATGGTGGAGAGTTTGGAATCTGATTGATTGATTGCTTCTGTGGACAGGTGTATTTTATACAGGTAACAAGCTGAGATTAGGAGCACTCCCTTTAAGAATATTATATATTATTGCAATCAGTAGACTTCGGGGAACACCCAAATCATTTGTTTTTGTGTTTACATGTAAACTATGGGAACTAGCCTTGAAAACATTTACAAAAAACAGTAAGTTGGCACACGTTTTCACCACTTTTCTACTAACATTTTAGAGGATACGTATATATGGCATCTTTGGGCCATTTTATTGTGTTTCCCAGACCCACTATCAGGGACTGCCCTGATAGGCTCATTCACACCTTTAGTTCGTATTTAAATCATGTCAAGCCATTCTTTCCAGTTGTGTGCGTTCAAGTTAAGAGTAAGTTTGTTTCCTATTTTTCATGTATATTTTAGTTGAGTCATAACATTAAGATGTCATGTCATTTCCTTATTTTATATACATTGGTTTTAAAGATTCATGCTTATCACCTTTACCTTTTTATGTTATGCAACTTTCTTATAATGTCTCTTCTTTGTTGCAGAACCACGCACAAATCCGACTTTACCATGTCCAACCACAAGTCCTTAATAAATATGTGAAGTCTCTGTCGTCCACTTGTTCTCTGACCAGAGCAGAGTACCCCTGGTGACATCTATCCAACCAGTTACTTATCTTGGGTGTCTCAGCCTATTTTTCAGCAGCCATATTGGAGATCTGCGATGGCACTATAGCCAAAAATATTTATTTAGACATGCCCTAGCTGTTTGTGAAATTTGGTGGCACTATCACAAAGTCCCCCAAAAATTCCCGTAGCTACTGGACTATGGTAAAAATGACCTCAATATGACCCCCATGAAGGTCTTAAGAGTATTTTATAATCATAATTATTGTCTATATTATCTGTGGGGTTTATTTAGCGGGTAGATAACATTACAAATTCACTTTTACACTGAACAAAAATACAGTGCATTCGGAAAGTATTCAGACCCCTTGACTTTGTCCACATTTTGTTACATTACAGCCTTATTCTAAAATTGATTAAATAGTTTTCCCCCCTCAGCAATCTACACACAATACCCCATAATGACAAAGTAAAAGATAACCTGCCTAAATGACTACCGACCCGTGGCACTGACGTCTGTAGCCATGAAGTGCTTTGAAAGACTGGTCATGGCTCACATCAACAGCATAATCCCAGAAACCCTAGACCCACTCCAATTTGCATACCGCCCCAACAGATCCACAGATGATGCAATCTCTATCGCACTCCACACTGCCCTTTCCCACCTGGACAAGAGGAACACCTACGTGAGAATGCTATTCATTGACTACAGCTCAGCATTCAACACCATAGTGCCCTCAAAGCTCATCACTAAGCTAAGGATCCTGGGACTAAACACCTCCCTCTGCAACTGGATCCTGGACTTCCTGACGGGCCGCCCCCAGGTGGTAAGGGTAGGTAACAACACATCTGCCACACTGATCCTCAACACGGGGGCCCCTCAGGGGTGCGTGCTCAGTCCCCTCCTGTACTCTCTGTTCACCCATGACTGCATGGCCAGGCACGACTCCAACACCATCATTAAGTTTGCCGACGACACAACAGTGGTAGGCCTGATCACCGACAACGATGAGACAGCCTATAGGGAGGAGGTCAGAGATCTGGCCGTGTGGTGCCAGGACAACAACCTCTCCCTCAACGTGACCAAGACAAAGGAGATGATTGTGGACTACAGGAAAAAAAAGAGGACTGAGCACGCCCCCATTCTCATCGACGGGGCTGTAGTGGAACAGGTTGAGAGCTTCAAGTTCCTTGGTGTCCACATCACCAACGAACTATCATGGTCCAAACACACCAAGACAGTCGTGAAGAGGGCACGACAAAGCCTATTCCCCCTCAGGAGACTAAAAAGATTTGGCATGGGTCCTCAGATCCTCAAAAAATTCTACAGCTGCACCATCGAGAGCATCCTGACTGGTTGCATCACCGCCTGGTATGGCAACTGCTTGGCCTCTGACCGCAAGGCACTACAGAGGGTAGTGCGTACGGCCCAGTACATCACAGGGGCAAAGCTCCCTGCCATCCAGGACCTCTATACCAGGCGGTGTCAGAGGAAGGCCCTCAAAATTGTCAAAGACTCCAGTCACCCTAGTCATAGACTGTTCTCTCTGCTACCGCACGGCAAGCGGTACCGGAGTGCCAAGTCTAGGTCCAAAAGACTTCTCAACAGCTTCTACCCCCAAGCCATAAGACTCCTGAACAGCTAATCATGGCTACCCGGACTATTTGCACTGCCCCCCCACCCCATACTTTTTACGCTGCTGCTACTCTGTTAAGTATTTATGCATAGTCACTTTAACTCTACCCACATGTACATATTACCTCAACTACCTCAACTAGCCGGTGCCCCCGCACATTGACTATGCAACGGTACCCCCCTGTATATATAGCCTCCCTACTGTCACTTTATTCTATTGTATATATAGCCTCCCTACTGTCACTTTATTTTTACTTCTGCTCTTTTTTTCTCAACACTTTTTTGTTGTTGTTTTATTCTTACTTTTTTGTTTAAAATAAATGCACTGTTGGTTAAGGGCTGTAAGTAAGCATTTCACTGTAATGTCTGCACCTGTTGTATTCGGCGCATGTGACCAATAAAATTTGATTTGATTTGATAAAAACAGTTTATTAAAAAAAATATTGCAACGGAAATATCACATTTGTGACTCGTTTTAGGAAACTAGGCATATGTCGCGCGTCACTACTTCATTTGAACGTCAACTTTACATTTTTTATCAAAATGCGTTTTTTGGCAGAAATACCTTCTGGAACGTGAACATTCATGTGCCTTAATAACAAACTTGTATGCCATCTGTAAATACTAATACAATTGTTAAATTACGAGCCTAGTTGGTTTAGCCATGGAAAAAGACAGCAACCTTCCCGCTAGCCATGATTGGCTGAGATAATGAGTGGGCTGGACATGCCGAAAGATGAGTTCGGATTGGTCTGCCATGTTGCATGCTTCTGTCTATAATATGAGCTGGTCAGTATGTGTAGGTAATCCTTTCTAACGCTTTTTTGAAAGATATCACATAGTAGAACTGCGTAAGTGTTGCTCTCCACTTTCTGGAGGACCGAGTTTTGAAATCAGTGGAATTAGAGTATGATAGATGGAGAAAATTCTGGCGTTTGATTGCAAATATGCAGACAGAGTTGAAAAGAGAACACAGAAGGCTCCGGATTACATCTTCAAACTAAGGGAAATCATGGCATCCATGACAGAGAGGGAGAAGCATCCATCCATGTATACGGGTAAGAGAGTCTAGCTAGCTACATTTTCAGATACTACACGTTTCTAATTTTGTCAGAAAATCATTTTCATTTCAAGTTAAAGTGTACTGTTCGCTAGCTAGCTAACGTTTGCTGGCTGGCTAGCTAGCTAATGTTATGTGTATGATCTGTGTGGTAATATTATTTGTGTCTCAGAGCCATTTGCACTGCTAGTTATAGCCTAATGTTAGCTAGCTAACATTGAACCTGGTTGGTTAGCTACCTGCAGATTCATGTAGGGTAGTAACGTTATGAGTTGGGATTATGGTTAATTGTTTAGCTAGCTAGCTACATGTCTAAACAAAAGACTCCACTATGCAAGTAACTATTTCAATAGAATGTTTATGATGTCACTGCAACAACTGTCGATAGACGTAGCTGGTAAATTCGCTCTGGCTATCTACTCCGGTTTCAGAGCACTCTCGTCTGAGTGTGCCAGAGCGCAGAATAACTGACAAATTTACAAACGCTCAACACCCGTTGAATATGGCCGGTGTCAGTAAACGTTGGCAAATAAATCCAGTTTTTAAAATCAAATGGGGCTGCTGAGATTCAAAGTGGTTGGGATGATATACAATAGATATTGGGGGCCCATTTTGGAGCCACTACACTGTTCATTGGACACTGCACTGTGGCCTCCCTCTGCTCCAGCTTAGTTGACCTAGTGTATGTTTGTGTGTATGTGTGTGTATATCGGAGGGGTTGGGTACAGCAGAAGATTCATTTCCTTGGATTAATAAAGTATTCTTCTTCAATACCAGGCCAGGTGCAAACACTTTTAACAGAGACTTTTCTAAAGCAATTAATCAAGTGACTAGTAGTATATTGTTAATCACATTCTACTGCACACAGTAGCAGAGGAAGTCCTTGATGCAACTGAATACTTCACTTGAAAGAAGACATGTTCTGGCTTGGATGATAATTTACAGTGCATTCGGAAAGTATTCAGACCCCTTCATTTTTTCCACATTTTGTTACAGCCTTATCCTAAAATTGATTAAATTGTTTTTTTCCCTCATCAATCTACACACAATACCCCATAATCACAAAACAAAAACAGGTATTTCGAAATTTTTGCAAATTTATTAAACATAAAAAACAGAAATATCACATTTGCATAAGTATTCAGACCCTTTACTTTGTTGAAGCACCTTTGGCAGCGATTACAGCCTCAAGTCTTCTTGGGTATGACGCTACAAGCTTGGCACACCCGTATTTGGGGAGTTTCTCCCATTCTTCTCTGCAGATCCTCTCAAGCTCTGTCAGGTTGAATCAGGAGCGTCACTGAACAGCTCTGAGCTAATAATTTCATGACAGAATCTGGCCAATAGCCAAAGGGTTTGTCTTGCCTCATTTAGGCTTGTTGTGGGTGGATTTTCACAGTGTATCAGTTGGACTCAAATCCAGGAAATGTATTACCGCTTTTCAGCTTTGCGGGAATCCTAAACACAGTTACAAAACAGAGGTATATTATGACTGGTTTTCTTCTTATGTGATTAAGAAACAGAATACCAAACAGTACCCTTACTATGTCTTAAACTTTTTAGTTTTAAAGCTTTACCTCTTGTGAAATACTTAATGATAAATGTCAGGGAAGCTTTGATGGAGAATTGATATCAACATCAGCCGTCAGCACTTAGCAGAATTGTAATTCCCTTAAACAAGTACATTTAGGAATTGTGTTCCCTTTTGCCCACTGTACTCAATATGCTCACTCAAAGAACTGACAACAATGTCAGAGGTATTATTTGAAATACTAGACTATACATTTCATTCAAATCTCTCTGTTCTATTTCTACAGTGAAGAATGTGGAAAGACTTTGGTACCATGTTATGCCTGATGCTGCATCTCTGTTACCAAGGGAACACTTCTATGCCCGACATAAATTGTTCTCCCAGATGCCAGTGTTTCACGCCAACTAAGGTGATGTGTTCTGAGGAGAACATGAGATACATGCCCATTAACAGGAGTTGGTTGTTATGACGACAGGAATGACACGCCTGGGCTCAATCACGATACAGTACTGCCCCCATCTCACTAAGCTGATCTTCAACTTTAATAGGTTAAAGTCATTGAGTGACAGCCTCTTCAGTTCACTCCAGAAGCTGAGGACTTTTCAGGTGAAGGGCAACGTCATATCCCACCTGCACAGGCAGCTCTTAAAGAACCTCCTGAGTCTTCGTGCTGTTGACCTGTCCCAGAACATACTCACAGGGGTGGATGGGGAGCTCCTCAGCGGCTTGTCCCAGCTAGAGTCCCTCAAACCACGCACATAAAAAAATACTACAGTTTACTTTAGAATACTGCAGTACTTATTATAGAATTCTGTAGTAAACTGTAGTATACTGTAGAACACTATACTACACACTGTTGTATCCCTCAATCATGTGTAGTACTTCGTATAGCATTTTGTAGTATACTGTAGAATACTATAATAAATACTACAGTATTATCCACTAAAAAAAATACTGTAGTAAATACTACAGAAATTCCCAACAAGTTATGGAAAGTTTGCTCTTTTAGTATTTCTCCAGTAGGTTTCCTCAAGGACAAATCTTCAACATTAAAGATAATAAAACAAAAACACTTTAGTAAATACTATAGTATAATACAGTCTGCAAAAACAATACAGTATATACTTGAGTATACGTACTACAGTCCGCAAAAACACAACAGTAATTACTATAGTATATACTAGCATTTTTTTACTACCGTATTTATACTTTAGTAAATTGTAAATACTACAGTATACTACAGTAAATACTACAGGAAGGTCCACAAAAACACTACAGTGAATACTATAGTATTCCTACCATAGTATACACTATAGTATTTTTTCGTGTGTGTGTGTGGGCTACAACCTGATCAATGTCCTCTTGCCCGACACTTTCCACATCTCCCAGGTGAAAGAGCTTTGCCTGACTGGGAAACCAGATATCTTCCCTCTTCTCACATTTAGAGAAACTAGATGGGCTGAACCTTTGCAGCAACTTGATCTCAAACTTCAGCTCTGAAACCTTTCCCTCTCGCTTCGAAGAGCTGGATCTCAAAGGCAACAGGCTGGTGCAGCTCTTGCCTGATTCATTCGGCCGTCTAACCAGTCTCACCCACCTGTTCCTGTCCATGAACCAGCTCATTGACCTTCCAGAGGACTTCTTCGGGAACCTGACGGCCCTGCAGAACCTGGACCTCTCGGAGAACCAGCTCACATCGCTGCCCAGAACCATCTTCCAAGATCTCACCAAGATCAAAATCGTCCAAATGCAGAATAACAACCTGAGCTTTCTGGAGGCAAAGCTGTTTGAGGACCAGGCCTTCCTGGAGAAGCTGTACCTCTTAGAGAACGACCTCCAGACCCTTCCTCAGGACTTCTTTGATGCGTTCTTCCACGAGAATGTGATGAGAATTCGCAGGAACGACTGGGAGCTGCGACTGCCACATGCTGTATCTGTATGACTATGTGGCGGGGCAAGGTCAATTGGTGGAGGACATAAGTAACGTGTATTGTACGGCCCTGGGCCTTTGAGAGGACAGGATCTGGTCTCTGTAGAGAGGGACCAGCTGGTGTGTCCAAGTAATTTCTCCTCTAGAGCCAAAGCCTTCAAAGGCTTGGAGGAGAGGTCACACTCTAGCGAGTGTACTGTCCATTTCATCAACGACAACATGGCGGTGTTGGAGGTGTAACTGTGTTGGAGCTGTAAAACTCGATGAGCAGCTGCTCTTGATCATTGTCATGAAGCCACACCTGTCCAACTCACATTAGAAGTTCAGAATTAGAAAGTGTAGGCTATGCAAATAATGACGCTCAAATTGAAAACAAGTAAATGAAATAATTAGGATTTCTATCAGCCTAATCGAGGTGTAGATCACAGCTCACATTCCAGTGTTCGAACTTGTAAACAAGGCTGCATGGGATTTCTCTTATTGCGGCTTCATGCAGCCAATGGCAATGCAAGCTTTAGGTACATGCAAGGTGCTGCTTGTGGATTTGACAGCTCTAATGCAGTTACACCTCTGACACTGCCAAAACAACCACTATGAGGATGTCGGCTTAAAGCGGATCTGATTGAATAGAGCCCTAACTGTGTGAATGGTGTTCCTCAGCGCCTGGACTGAAGCTTTGCAAGAACTCTATGCAAATTCAGACTTTCTTTATGCATGTACATACATCATAGAGTTTTATCATACACACAATATTGTATTTACCAACATACTGTACATGGGACAAAAGTGAATTCCCCATGAATTTCATTTAATTTTGAGGTACAGAATTTGCAGTTATTGGCTTTGAATCATATAATATGATGTCTTGCTGACATAAGCAGTATTGGTACAGGTTTAAATTAAATAAATCTCTCAAAGCTAATGCAGGAACTGACTGTATTTCCCGCTCATTCTGAGAGATAAGAAAGGTGGATGAACTATTTCTTGTGAGGTTCAAAGTTAATCCCTAGAGTTCTAGAGACCAGGTCATGAGTCCAGTACCATAACAGATATACATCTACTGCAATGTATGCTGTTGCCAGCAGATGACTCTAGTTCTCCATTGACTTCACTGGCCATTTTGTGATTACTCACCTTTCTTGGTACCACTGTCTTCTGTAGATTCTCAAACATCAACACACTAGTTTAGAAGTAGACTGTAACTCTGTTGAGATGCAACAGCAAATTCACATACTGCTTTCAGCCACCCCAGCAATAAACGTAGTTGTTGTGTGTAGCTGATTAGTCTTGATGAATGAAAATGACCATAATTTTTTTATTTAACCTTTATTTAACCAGGTAAGCCAGTTGAGAACAAGTTCTTATTTACAACTGCGACCTGGCCAAGATAAAGCAAAGCAGTGCGATAAAAACAACAACACAGAGTTACATATGGGGTAAAACAAAACATAAAGTCAAAAATACAACAGATAATATATATACAGTGTGTGCGAATGTAGCAAGTTATGGGGGTAAGGCAATAAATAGGCCATAGTGCAAAATAATTACAATTAGTATTAACACTGGAATGATAGATGTGCAAGAGATGATGTGCAAATAGAGATACTGGGGTGCAAATAAGCAAAATAAATAACAATATGGGGATGAGGTAGTTGAGTGGGCTAATTTCAGAAGGGCTGTGTACAGGTGCAGTGATCGGTAAGGTGCTCTGACAACTGATGCTTAAAGTTAGTGAGGGAGATACAAGTCTCCAGCTTCAGAGATTTTTGCAGTTTGTTCCAGTAATTGGCAGCAGAGAACTGGAAGGAATGGCGGCCAAAGGAGGTGTTGGCTTTGGGGATGACCAGAGAGATTTGTGCATGGCTACTTAAGCATGATCAATCTATCAATCCTGTGAAGCACAATCCAAATAAAGTAGTACACTATTATCTCTCCATTTTAAAGTAATCAATGAGTGAGTTGACAAATTCATATGGATTTTTGTCACATAATCCCAACTGGTTGGTAGACATTTCAGTATGACCTATGCTTTGTGAAAAATACACATTTTTGAGCCCTTGAGTGTTAATAGTGTAAAAAGATGAGACATGATAAAAAAGCAGTAATGCATTTGGAACAAAATTAAGGCAACTCAGTGATTATATCAATTAATGGAAGGCCGTTTTCATGATCTATAATCGATAAAAACAAAAACAATGCAAACATATAAGATAGACCCAGCAGAAGCTCAGACATGTTAGAGTGAAAACAGAGAAGACCAACTTGTGGAACACAAATCCAACAAACACAAGCATTGGTGCAGGCGCTTACAAAGAATCCCCCATAGAAATAGAACATCAATTTATGGGAGCATCTCCCTCTTTTATTCTGGGATTTAAAAGTTGATAGAGACAAACAAGTTGTCCACAGAGACGTGTCTTCACACACCACTGCCCCTGGACACAGGAAATGATGATAGGACAGGGGAGAGAAAAGAAAGAGATGAGTAAGAAGGACTGGGGAAGAGGAGTAAAGGGAGGGGTGGGGCACACAGATGGCAACACCTTGAATAAAGCACTCTAACCCCACACTTTATAAGGGTCAGGGGTCATTGGGTCGATTGGGTCCTTGGTCTGAGCTGAATGACATCACAATTCAAATGACAAAGTAGTGGCCTCCAAAGCAGGGATGGCATGAAAACAAGTAATCCTTACTTGACCAAAACTAAGGGAGTAAACATGAATTGAAGTGGGGAAAAACACTGAGTATACCTATACCAAACATTAGCAACACCATCCTAATATTGAGTGGGACCCCATCCCCACTCACCCTTGTGCCCTCATAACAGCCTCAACTTGTTGGGGCATGGACTCTACAAGGTGTCGAATGTGTTCCACAGGGATGCTGGCCCATGTTGACTCCAATGCTTCCCACAGTTGTGTAAAGTTCGCTGGATGACCTTTGGGTGGTGGACCATTCTTGATACACACGGGAAACTGTTGAGCGTGAAGAACCCAGCAGCATTGCAGTTCTTGACACAAACCGGTGCGCTTGGTACCTACTACCAACCCCGTTCAAAAGCACTTAAATCTCTTGTCTTGCCCATTCACCCTCTGAATGGCACACATACACAATCCATGTCTCAACTGTCTCAAGGTTTAAAAATCATTCTTTAACCTGTCTCCTCCCCTTCATCTACAGTGATTGAAGTGGATTTAACAAGTGACATCAATAAGTGATCATAGCTTCCACCTCGATTCACCTGGTCAGTCTATGTCATGGAAAGAGCAGGTGTTCTTAATGTTTTTTACACTCAGTGTATTGTCCCAATACACATATCTAATGATCACCAAATGAGCACAATATAAGTACTGGGGTATTCAATGAAATATCTCTAGTCATATAGCTTTGGGGCAAAACAAGTCTATTCAACCATTGAGACAAAGCTGGACACTAAACCAAAAATACAAATTTAATTTGAGGTTTAGCATTTTGTTGATTGTACACAAAGCTAGAATTGAATTGAAATGTGTCTTTTCAGTCAGCTTCTCGGTAAGGAATGCAGGGAGAGCAGCGTTGCACCAGTATAAAGTTTGCCCCTGCTATTTTCAGATGGGAATACAAAATGAAACCAACAAAAGATGTGCCATTTCACCTTTTTTTATTTACGCTTAGGGACATTTTTCATTGACAATTATTTCCATCTTTCATGCTTTATCTCCTTCTGAAAATAACTGGGGAAATACAAAACGCTTCATAAATCAATCAGACTCTAAATTGGCCTGACTACACACATACAACACAAGCTAGCTAACGACTCAATCACCAGCTGTAATTACTGATGTCCTGGGGAGAGGTCAAGCAGCCAGACCAGGACTTCTCTCTCGCCGTCCAATTATTCATTAAGTTCTAACACCCACTAGAATAGCAGGGGAATTGGAATGGATGAAATGTCAAATTTACAGCAGCAGGGAGTTAGAGGCTGTGCTGCTGTCCAGCGAGGCTGGTTGGAAAGCACCTTTTAACCCCACAGCCAGATCTCTCTGGCTCTCCCCAGTCCCCCACTTATAGGCCAGTTAGTGCTGGGCACCATACTTCACACAGCACTTCTTCAGCTGGGAGGGTGGGGATTGTATGGAAGGGAAGTGGGATCTTGAGGTCGGGTTATTATCTTCCAGGACACACAATGTCCAGATGACACAATGTGCTGGGAGGTTTCCCACAGAATTTAGGACAGCCGAGGAGAGGGGAGTGGCTGTGAGGGAAGACCAGGGTTCAGAGGACAAAGGGGAGAGATCATCTGAGATCTACAGCCTGAGGGGGGGGGGGGGGGGGGGGGGGGGGGGGGGGGGGGGAGAGAGAGAGAGAGAGAGAGAGAGAGAGAGAGAGAGAGAGAGAGAGAGAGAGAGAGAGAGAGAGAGAGAGAGAGAGAGAGAGAGAGAGAGAGAGAGAGAGAGAGAGAGAGAGAGAGAGAGAGAGAGAGAGAGAGAGAGAGAGAGAGAGAGAGAGAGAGAGAGAGAGAGAGAGAGAGAGAGAGAGGAGAGAGGTGAGAGAGGTCAGAAGATGGTTTTGGCGGTCATTTGTGGTCAGAGGATTTCAGCCGATTGAGAGGAGAACTAGATGAAAGTGTTGTGGTCAGATGAGACCAAAATTGAGCTCTTTGGCATCAACTCAACTCGCCGTGTTTGGAGGAGGAGGAATGCTGCCTATGACCCCAAGAACACCATCCCCACCGTCAAACATGGAGGTGGAAACATTATGCTTTGGGGGTGTTTTTCTGCTAAGGGGGACAGGACAACTTCACCGCATCAAAGGGACGATGGACGGGCCATGTACCGTCAAATCTTGGGTGAGGAAAATCTGTGGAGGGAGCTGAAGCTTCGAGTTGCCAAACGTCAGCCTCGAAACTTTAATTACTTGGAGAAGATCTGCAAAGAGGAGTGGAACAAAATCCTTCCTGAGATGTGTGCAAACCTGGTGGCCAACTACAAGAAACGTCTGACCTCTGTGATTGCCAACAAGGGTTTTGCCACAAAGTACTAAGTCATGTTTTGCAGAGGGGTCAAATACTTATTTCCCTCATTAAAATGCAAATCAATTTATAACATTTTTGACATGCGTTTCTCTGGATTTTGTTATTGTTATTCTGTCTCTCACTGTTCAAATAAACCTACCATTAAAATTATAGACTGATCATGTCTTTGTCAGTGGGCAAACGTACAAAATCAGCAGAGGATCAAATACTTTTTTCCCTCACTGTAGGTTGAAATATGGCTTGGCTTCCCCAATGATTTTATCCACACACCGCTACTGGTGTCTTGGTCTTGACAGTGAGGACTCCTAATTTCTTCCTGAGACCAGTCGAGACCAGCAGATTAAAAAACTCATATTATCAGCTTCCATTCTATAAACGCATAAAACCGCCAGATACATACACTCCTTTCTTGAAACATTAATACCTGAACAGTCTTTATATCTATTATAGACATGTTTGCAAAGTGGCAAATCTATTGGACCTAGGCCTTTAGTGACAGGTTTGTGATTCTGAAAGGACAGCAACGGTAATACCAGTACACTCATGTAGGAGAGTGCACTTTTTGTAAAACACACAGGGCCAGTTGGGTAGTGGAGGGTAGACGCAGGTATAAACTGTATACCCACTTTCTTTTCAAATTTATCAACCCATGGAGGTCTGGATTTGGAGTCACCCTCAAAATTAAAGTGGAAAACCACACTACAGGCTGATCCAACTTTGATGTAATGTCCTTAAAACAAGTCAAAATGAGGCTCAGTAGTGTGTGTGGCCTCCACGTGCCTGTCTGACCTCCCTACAACGCCTGGGCATGCTCCTGATGAGGTGGCGGATGGTCTCCTGAGGGATCTCCTCCCAGACCTGGACTAAAGCATCCGCCAACTCCTGGACAGTCTGTGGTGCAACGTGGCGTTGGTGGATGGAGCGAGACATGATGTCCCAGATGTGCTCAATTGGATTCAGGTCTGGGGAACGGGCGGGCCAGTCCATAGCATCAATGCCTTCCTCTTGCAGGAACTGCTGACACACTCCAGCCACATGAGGTCTAGCATTGTCTTGCATTAGGAGGAACCCAGGGCCAACCGCACCAGCATATGGTCTCACAAGGGGTCTGAGGATCTCATCTCGGTACCTAATGGCAGTCAGGCTACCTCTGGCGAGCACATGGAGGGCTGTGCGGCCCCCCAAAGAAATGCCACCCCACACCATGACTGACCCACCGCCAAACCGGTCATGCTGGAGGATGTTGCAGGCAGTAGAATGTTCTCCACGGCGTCTCCAGACTCTGTCACATCTGTCACGTGCTCAGTGTGAACCTGCTATCATCTGTGAAGGGCACAGGGAGCCAGTGGTGAATTTGCCAATCTTGGTGTTCTCTGGCAAATGCCAAACGTCCTGCACGGTGTTGGGCTGTAAGCCCAACCCCCACCTGTGGACGTCGGGCCCTCATACCACCCTCATGGAGTCTGTTTCTGACCGTTTGAGCAGACACATGCACATTTGTGGCCTGCTGGAGGTCATTTTGCAGGGCTCTGGCAGTGCTCCTCCTGCTCCTCCTTGCACAAAGGCGGAGGTAGCAGTCCTGCTGCTGGGTTGTTGCCCTCCTACGGCCTCCTCCACGTCTCCTGATGTACTGGCCTGTCTCCTGGTAGCGCCTCCATGCTCTGGACACTACGCTAACAGACACAGCAAACCTTCTTCCCACAGCTCGCATTGATGTGCCATCCTGGATGAGCTGCACTACCTGAGCCACTTGTGTGGGTTGTAAACTCCGTCTCATGCTACCACTAGAGTGAAAGCACCACCAGCATTCAAAAGTGACCAAAACATCAGCCAGGAAGCATAGGATCTGAGAAGTGGTCTGTGGTCACCAACTGCAAAACCAGTCCTTTATTGGGGGTGTCTTGCTAATTGCCTATAATTTCCACCTGTTGTCTATTCCATTTGCACAATAGCATGTGAAATGTATTGTCAATCAGTGTTGCTTCCTAAGTGGACAGTTTGATTTCACAGAAGTGTGATTGACTTGGAGTTACATTGTGTTATTTAAGTGTTCCCTTTATTTTTTTGAGCAGTGTATATTCACATGCACACCACACACATAGCCTAGTTTCAGCGGAATATCATCTGCAGGCAGCAAGAGCAGGCAGCTCTCAACTGGTTTTGGCATGGAGCAGCTCACAGAAGAATGACATCGGTAGCCGGTAGGGTAGGAAAGACGTTTCAACTTATAATATTTACCAGTAAATGCTAACAAAGGCAACAATGGGTATGCAAACCAGGTATTGAAAGTTTAGTCCAAAGCGTTGGTTAGTAGGCTATTTGTGGTGCGCAATTGTCATCATGAGCTGTTTGCATCAAGGGCTATACATAGATGGGCTTGGGTGGACACAGACCCACCCACTGGTGGACTTAAACCATCACATTTTTTTTAAATAAAAAAGTGTGATCTTGAGAGTGTAAATCTGAAAAATCTATAGGGAAACTCATTTTAAAAAATTGGATTTTTCACACAGGGTGCCTTTCCTTCGCTGGGCGGGCCATTTGGGAACTTTGACAAAATTAGACTTTACCACCTTTTCCAGGCACAACTACACCACTGCATAGGGCCGATGGAAAGAAAGCAGTCACACACAGCATGATGTTAAAGGATAAGCAGTGCATAAACTCAGAAAAAATAAGCCAGTAGGTGTCACACTCTGGCTCCGGGACTTTTTATGTTGAGTCAGGGTGTGTAGATTTCCGTGTGTTTTGTACTGTGTTTAGTGTCTAGGTGTTCTAGTTCTATGTTTGGTCAAGTGACTCCCAATCGGAGGTAACGAGTGTCAGCTGTCGGCTCGTTATCTCTGATTGGGAGCCATATTTAAACTGTCTGTGTTCACCTTGTGGTTGTGGGTTTTTGTTCCAAGTTCAGTCTTTGTCACTGTTGGACTTCACTTTCGTCTTTTGTTTTGTATTGACGTGCTTTTCTAATTAAAGTCATCATGTTCACTCGCAACGCTGCGCCTTGGTCTCCTGTTTTAGACGATCGTGACAGAAAAACCCACCACAAAAGGACCAAGCAGCGTGTCCAGGAGCAGAGAGACTGGACATGGGAGGAGGCGCCTGGTAAGGAGATCGAGAGGCTGGCGATGGCCCAGGTGGGCAAATCGTGGTCCTGGGAGGACATGCTCGGGGGCAAGGGACCTTGGGGGAAGATCAAGGCCCTGGCGAGAGAGGAGCAACGGCGTCAGCAGGGTCATCGTTGGAAGAACGAGAGGCAACCCCAAAAAGTTTTTGGGGGGGGGCACATGGCTTGGGCAGCTGGGCAGCAGGAGGCTGCCACAGGGAGATGTGGAGAGAAGGCTATCGGATTACGGGAGCCATTGGCGAGTAGAGGAAGGGAAGTTGTTGCGGCACGGCGTGAGAGACTGATGTGTGTTACCAGTCCGGTCCGGCCCGTTCCTGATCCCCAGTTAAAGCCAGTGGTGTGTGTTCCCAGTACGGACCGGCCTGTTCCTACTCCACGCATCAAGCCCACGGTGTGCGTCGCCAGTCCAGCCCGGCCGGTTCCTGCTCCACGTACTAAGCCTACGGTGTACGTCGCCAGCCCAGCCCGGCCTGTTCCTGCTCCACGCACAGAACCTACGGTGTGCGTCGCCAGCCCAGCCCGGCCTGTTCCTGCTCCACGTACGAAGCCTACGGTGTGCGTCGCCAGCCCAGCCCGGCCTGTTCCTGCTCCACGTACGAAGCCTACGGTGTGCGTCGTCAGCCCAGCCCGGCCTGTTCCTGCTCCACGTACGAAGCCTACGGTGTGCGTCGCCAGCCCAGCCCGGCCTGTTCCTGCTCAACGCACAAAACCTACGGTGTGCGTCGCCAGCCCAGCCCGGCCTGTTCCTGCTCCACGTACGAAGCCTACGGTGTGCGTCGCCAGCCCAGCCCGGCCTGTTCCTGCTCCACGTACGAAGCCTACGGTGTGCGTCGCCAGCCCAGCCCGGCCTGTTCCTGCTCCACGTACGAAGCCTACGGTGTGCGTCGTCAGTCCAACCCGGCCTGTTCCTGCCACCCGCACCAAGTCTACGGTGCGCGTCGCCAGCCCGACCCGGCCTGTTCCTGCCACTCGCACCAAACCTACGGTGCGCGTCGCCAGCACCGTCCGGCCTGTTCCTGCCACCCGCATCAAGTCTATGGTGCGCGTCGCCAGCCCAGCCCGGCCTGTTCCTGCTCAACGCACGAAGCCTACGGTGTGCGTCGCCAGCTCAGCCCGGCCTGTTCCTGCCACTCGCACCAAACCAGGGGTGCGAGTCGCCAGCCTGGTCCAGCCCGTTCCTGCTACTCGCACCAAGACAGGGGTACGAGTCGTCAGCCTGGTCCAGCCCGTTCCTGCTACTCGCATCAAGCCAAGGGTGCGAGTCGTCAGCCTGGTTCAGCCCGTTCCTGCTACTCGCACCAAGCCAGGGGTACGAGTCGTCGGCCTGGTCCAGCCCGTTCCTGCTACTCGCACCAAGCCAAGGGTGCGAGTCGTCAGCCTGGTTCAGCTCGTCCCTGCTAATCGCACCAAGCCAAGGGTGCGAGACGTCAGCCTGATCCAGCCCACTCCTGCTACTCGCACCAAGCCAGGGATGCGAGTCGTCAGCCTGGTGAGGTCCGTTCCGGCTCAACGCATCAAGCCGAGAGTGCGTATCGTCTGCCAGGTCCGGTCCATTCCTGCCTCACGCGCCAAGCCAGGGGTGTGCGTCGGCAGTCCTTATCCAGCTAATTGGGTCAGATCGGACTGGGGGCACTACGGGGGGATTGTAGTTGGGTGGTGGTCAAGCCCGGAGCCGGAGCCGCCTCCGAGGAGCAACACCCACCCAGCCCTCCCCTATTTGGGGTGTAGGCGCGGTCGGAGTCCGCGCCTTTAGGGGGGGGTACTGTCACACTCTGGCTCCGGGACTTTTTATGTTGAGTCAGGGTGTGTAGATTTCCGTGTGTTTTGTACTGTGTTTAGTGTCTAGGTGTTCTAGTTCTATGTTTGGTCAAGTGACTCCCAATCGGAGGTAACGAGTGTCAGCTGTCGGCTCGTTATCTCTGATTGGGAGCCATATTTAAACTGTCTGTGTTCACCTTGTGGTTGTGGGTTTTTGTTCCAAGTTCAGTCTTTGTCACTGTTGGACTTCACTTTCGTCTTTTGTTTTGTATTGACGTGCTTTTCTAATTAAAGTCATCATGTTCACTCGCAACGCTGCGCCTTGGTCTCCTGTTTTAGACGATCGTGACAGTAGGTCCCAATCATAAGAATACAAAAACACTGGAAGGACAGACACTGGGAGATGGGAAGCAAGTGAAGGGTGAGGATTTAATAATAAATAGACATGAAACAAAGCAAGAGCAGCGTCTTCAGACACAGGTATCAAACTGAGGAACAGACAGATATAGGGGAGGTAATAAAGCAGTGATGAAGTCCAGGTGAGTCCAATGAAGCGCTGATGTGCGTAACGATGGTGACAGGTGTGCGATGGGCAGCCTGGTACCCTTGAGCACCAGGGAGGGGGAGCGGGAGCAGGCGTGACAGTACCCCCCCCCCCCCCCCCCCCCCCCCCCCCCCCCCCCAGGGACGCCACCTGGCGTCCCACCTGGGCTGGCCGAGCCATGGGAGCCGCTCGAGGTGCGGGAACCTGTCGAGCCTGACAGACCGGCTGAGGGAGCCTGATGAGCCGGCTGAGGCGTGGGAGCCCGACGAGCCGGCTGAGGCGTGGGAGCCCGACGAGCCAGCTGAGCCGTGGGAGCCCGACGAGCCGGCTAAGGCGTGGGAGCCCGACCAGCCAACTGAGGCGTGGAAGCCCGATGAGCCGAGGAAGCCCGACGAGCCGGCTGAGGCGCGGAAGCCCGACGAGCTGGCTGAGGCGTGGAAGCCCGACGAGCCGGCTGAGGCATGGAAACCTGACGAGCCGGCTGAGGCATGACGTGGAATGGGAGCCTGCCGTGCCAACCGAGGCAAGAAAACCTCTTGATCCAGCTAAGATTCCCTTTCTATATTGCTATAGAATTTTCACAAATGCCTTAGTATACATAACTCCCAAACATTCTAAGAATTTATGAAAATGTGAAAATGACCATATCTAAGTGGTCGCTTGTCTGAAAATGTTTTTAAAGTGTCGTATTCTTCCTGGGGGTGTATATGAACAGAATTTAATAAGATGTAATAAATGCTGTCAGTTCCACTTTAAATGCAACAATGTTTCACACAAGTTATTTTCAAAGAGATGGCTAACAACAGCAAACGCGCTGCAATAAAAAAACACAGTTCCACTCACCAGATGATGATCATTTGAAATGTAACTTCTTGTTGAAAGTTATTCTTGAAAAGGGAGAAGCTAACCACTTAGCAACAACATCCTCTTTGATAACACCTGCTGCAGCCGGTGCAAACTAGCCGACAACAAAAGCTAGCTAGCTAGTCTGTGGGAAAACAATTGCTTGCTATTGTGCAGTGACCTGTTGGCCTTCAAGAAGGCAGACGTTTCGTTCAGTTTTTGTAAAAACTGTCCCACCATTAAGTCAAAATGTGATTGGTTGATTCCACTGTCACTCCAAAATGTTGCCCTAATACAGTTGAATGGCAGATGCCTTTATCTACTGTAGCTTCTGATGGCCTAGCCAATGGCTGACTTCGCTAGCTACAGTGCCTTGCAAAAATATTCATCCCCCTTTGCGTTATTCCTATTTTGTTGCATTACAACCTGAAATTTAAATTGATTTTTATTTGGATTTCATGTAATGGACATACACAAAATTGGTGAAGTGAAATGAAAGAAATAACTTGTTTCAAGAAATTCTAAAAAATAAATAACGGAAAAGTGGTGCGTTCATATGTATTCACCCCCTTTGCTATGAAGCCCCTAAATAAGATCTGGTGCAACCAATTACCTTCAGAAGTCACATAATTAGTTAAATAAAGTCCACCTGTGTGCAATCTAAGCGTCACATGATCTCAGTATATATACACCTGTTCTGAAAGGCCCCAGAGTCTGCAACACCACTAAGCAAGGGGCACCACCAAGCAAGCGGCACCAAGAAGACCAAGGAGCTCTCCAAACAGGTCAGGGACAAAGTTGTGGAGAAGTACAGATCAGGGTTGGGTTATAAAAAAAAAATCCAAAACTCCCATGGAGCACTATTAAATCCATTATTAATGGAAACAACATGGCACCACAACCAACCTGCCAAGAGAGGGCCGCCCACCAAAACCCAACGACCAGGCAAGGAGGGCATTAATCAGAGGCAACAAAGAGACCAAAGATAACCCTGAAGGAGCTGCAAAGCTCCACAGCAGAGATTGGAGTATCTGTCCATAGGACCACTTTAAGCCGTACACTCCACAGAGCTGGGCTTTACGGAAGAGTAGCCAGAAAAAAGCCATTGCTTAAAGAAAAAAAATAAGCAAACACGTTTGGTGTCCGACAAAAGGCATGTGGGAGACTCCCCAAACATATGGAAGAAGGTACTCTGGTCAGATGAGACTAAAATTGAGCTTTTTGGCCATCAAGGAAAACGCTATGTCTGGCGCAAACCCAACACCTTTCATCACCCAGAGAACACCATCCCCACAGTGAAACATGGTGGTGGCAGCATCATGCTGTGGGGATGTTTTTCATCGGCAGGGACTGGGAAACTGATGGATGGAGCTAAATACAGGGAAATTCTTGAGGGAAACCTGTTTCAGTCTTCCAGAGATTTGAGACTGGGATGGAGGTTCACCTTCCAGCAGGACAATGACCCTAAGCATACTGCTAAAGCAACACTCGAGTGGTTTAAGGGGAAACATTTAAATGTCTTGGAATGGCTAGATGTGCCAAGCTTAGAGACATACCCCAAGAGAATTGCAGCTGTAATTGCTGCAAAAGGTGGCTCTACAAAGTATTGACTTTGGGGAGGGTGAATAGTTATGCACGCTCAAGTTTTCAGTTTTTTTGTCTTATTTCTTGTTTGTTTCACAATAAAAAATATTTTGCATCTTCAAAGTGGTAGGCATGTTGTGTAAATCAAATGATACAAACCCCCCAAAAAACAATTTTATTTCCAGGTTGTAAGGCAACAAAATAGGGAAAATGCCAACGGGGGTGAATACTTTCGCAAGCCACTGTATATTTATCTCCCCAGAGACCAGCAAAGAAAAGTCCTGATTGGATATTTTCCCTTTCCAACACAAACTGGATAGATTAAATCAGAACATCATTGATAATAATATAATTATAATTAAATTATTATAATTATTGTTTTATAAATCCTAAGCCCTTCTCTGAAGGTGTAGAATGCCCATTGTTCCCCACTGTGTTTGGATTAGTAATAATTTGTAGAGTGGCTCTATTTTCCCTCAGCATGCATTTTTTCACAGAATTGCTGGACATTTTAAACTGTTATTATGGTGGTGATTTGACAAAATTCCAATCATGGTCTTGAATTGGACTCACATTTTTCTGGTCTCGGTCTTGACTCGGTCTCGAATCCCTTGTCCCCCTCCCGGTCTCGACTCGGTCTCGCTCCCCCTCCAGTCTTGGTCTGGACTCGGACTCAATTTGCTCCTGTCTTGGTCTTGAATCGGTCTCACTTTAGGTGGTCTCGAACACAACACTGTCACAACGTATCTATCATTACGCAAACAATTATTAGACAAAATTGTGGTGGTACTCCTTAAAAAGAGTGATTGACATTTTGATGGCTTCTTTAAGCAATCTAAAGAGGAATATCCATAGCCTGGTCCCAGACCTGTCTGTGCCGCTTTGCCAACTCCTACAGTAACATTGTCATGTTAAGACAAAGGACATATGAGTTGGCTGAACAGTATAAACAGATCTGGGACACAGGATAGAATTAGCATGCTTCATGTGGGGATCCAACAAACCGATACAAATCATGGTATTTGGGGAGCATGATAACATGCTCAGAAAGTCCTGTTCAAATCGGGATTCCTTTTGGACCACAACAAGCCAGGATGCACCAGGCCTGCAATATTTTGGGTCAGGCATCCACAAGTCTGCGTGAACCTCTCCACCAACCCCACAACACACACACGTGCACACACACACACACACACACACACACACACACACACACACCATAAACATCCCTAAAATCCCCATAAAACTTTAGCAAGCCCTCTCAATGGTCACCCCCAGATGCCTCACACATGGTTCTAATCCTATCCACCCAGGCAGCCCAAAAGGTCAAGGCTGTAACTGAACCATCCCCCAGTTATGGGGCCGTCTCACTTTGAAGGGACACCTGCAGTGAAAGTGAATCTTTATGGTGCTGGTCATAACCCCATGTGGGCAGAGAGCCAAGTGTGGCAGGAACAGAAGGGGGTAACAAGACCTGCAGACACCAAAGTCAACGGCTTTGAAGATCTGGTAGCAGGTGATGAAAGTACAGTAGTCATATCCTTGATTTAAACATCTGACATCATTACACAGCAATAGTTGTCTCTACAGTGAAAAATGCAATCATTGAGATATCAGGTTGTCATGTTGCTACTTGGCTCAATCCAAAAACCATGTCTAAAAGCTAAGAAACATGGCTCAGGACCTTCAAAACGTGTCTCAGAGTAGGAATGCTGATCTAGGATCAGTTTTTGCCTTTTAGATAATGATTAATAAGATAATATGGCCGGGGGGGACTTGATCCTAGATCAGCACTCATAGTCTGAGACACTTTATGTGTGTATAACTAGAGAGTTCTGGGCATTCATGCCCAAGCATGTTATCATTGGATCTACTTTAAAAAGTTGGGTGAAAAAAAGACAAAATGCCGTTACGTTACGTTGATTACTTTTTGCAAATCCAATCAGTTTTCCACATTGATTTAACGTCATCGCATATATTTATTTGGTTGAAATTATGCGGAAACAACATTGATTCGACTAGTTTTTGCCCAGTGGGAAGAGAATACGATGAGTGTTGATAAGGGGCCATTCTCTAGTTCACAAGTATCTGAATTCATTCACCACTGATGTCAAGTGCATAATCTATGCATTTGTTTAGCATAGCCATCGGATGTGAACTATTTGCTCACAGACTTCACCCTTGGAAAACATTGTTACAGCCCCCAAGAACAATACAGGCCAATTCAACATAGAGGCAGTCACAGCGGAGGTTTCCGGTACATGTCAGGAAGATTTCCCATAGCAGGGTTCCTCTCACCGTCACTGTCTTTGTGACCAATGACTCATCAATCAATGACCACACTGAGGGGCCAGGCCCGAGCAAACTTAGTGCTTGTCATCCTTCCTTTGAGGAGGTAGAAGAAAAGGGGCAGGAAGGAGGAGAAAGGAGAAGAATGAGAGGGGCGTGTGTCTTAGCTACCACTGGTAAACAGTGTTGATATAGAGAGACCATCAGCTGTTGTTGAATCCCGGGCCGGCCTCCACCCAACACCACTCTAAATGCATCCATTATACTTCAGGTGGCCCATAGAAAGGGTTTGAGAGAGGAGCTGGTGATAGGCTAGATGAAACTCAAACCTGTTCGGAGCTTCAGTAGTGGCCTTCTCTTGTCTCTGAAGAGAGTAGCCTGGCCTTATAGGAGCCTTATAGGAGCTTTAGGAGCTCCTCAACAATGAGCCTCCAGTCTCAGCATGGTGAAAGTGACAGCATGGTCCTCCCTCCTGCAGACCATTAAACCTCCTTCTGGATAAACAAGAGCAGGGCCCTTTATAAAGAGTGAGAGGGCCACAAAGAGAGGAGCCATTGAGCCACTGGGGGCCTGCCTTTGTTTTTGTATTGTGGGGCCCTTTCTCAATGGTCTGGTCCTGATAAGGGAGGATTTATTTGGCTGTTAGGGCCAGAGTGGTGTGTTTGGGCAAAACAGAGATTACTTAATTGACAGCATTGTGTGCGAGAGTGGGTTTGACTGTGTTTCCATGTTGAAAATATGCTGAATTAGAAAGTTGTTTGATAATCAAAAGAGGGTGGTCTACTGAGATAGGTGGAATGGGCTGAGAGTAGCAGAGGGGTGGGATTAAAAAGCTCATGATCGGTAATAGTTATTACAGTAAACACTATATATAATGTATACCGGAGATGTCTGAGTACTATCTATCCAAATGTAATGTGTATATATAAAAACGATATCTTTGTTATGTAACTAATGTGTATAAAAGTACCATGTGTGTCAAATGTATATGTAACAAAAAAGCTGTAAGAGGTGGATGGGCCAATAAAAAATGTAAAAGTTGTTTGATAATGAAAATAACTTGTATGATAGGCAGGTAGCTTAGTGGTTAAGAGCGTTGTGCCAGTAACCGAAAGGTTGCTGGTTCTAATCCCCGAGCCGACTAGGTGAAAAATCTGTCGATGTGCCCTTGAGCAAGGCACTTAACCCTAATTGCTCCTGTAAGTCGCTCTGGATAAGAGCGTCTGCTAAATGACTAAAATGTAAAATGTAACTGGGCTATGAAATTAGAAAAAAGCAACTCTATTTAACCCAAAGGTTTTCAGCCATTTTCTAGGGGTTATATTCTAAAAGTGTGAAAAAGCTTCCCAATTGCACTGTATCACTTCAAATACTATGCATTCTATGCACTGGTGTCTGCACTCTTAAGACCATCGAGGTAAATTGTAGAATTAAAGGTTTTTAGATCAATTAGATCACAAATACTCCGATTATTGCTCTCTCATTTTACGCTAGCTCTACCTTCTTCCTGTTTTTAAAAGGGTGTCCTATAGTGACACCATTTTTAAAAAAAATCAGTCTGCATGCTGTATTGGAGCTGTCTAGTCCTTGCCTGGTCCCAGAGCTGTTTGTGCTGTCTTGCCAAATCCTATGGTCATTGTCATGCCAAACAGAGTTGCAAGACAACACAAACAGATCTGGTACTAGGCTAGTCCAGTCCTGTAAGGCAGAGTGACAGGCACCTGTGACCCCTGGTCAAGCTCTTCTCATGGCCCACTGTGGGAGCACTCAACCCTGGACACACACTAGGCTAGTCACTCCATTAGCTGGCTGACAGACCGCTAAATGGACAGCAGCGCTATTCCCAGGTTGTCACTAAACTGCCAAATCAAATAGGGGTTTAGGTCACTTTTAATAATTTAGCTACTAGTCTGATTTGTACCATCCAGTTACTTTCTAAATGTATTGTGATTTTGTGGAGGAGTATCCCTTTAAGCTTAATGGCAAGCTTGACTCACAGTCACAAGTGTCAATTATGATTTGAGCGGAACACTGTGTGATACCTTGGGTAGCAAAACCTTCATACCTTACTTTATATATATTCTTACCACTCACACCAATTTAAAAGCATATATAGTGTTTTAAGAAAAAGATGCTAAAGAATGAAGAGCGCATAATTAAACACCCGAACCTCATGAATTTAAAGCAGTACACTGTAGCTTGACGCTACTTTCGCATTCGTATATCCCCTCACTCAGACGTTAGATCTGTGACCTCTGGTAACCTCTAACCGGAGCAACAGCACGCATGGAGGGTGTCACCATACAGTTAATGGGTGTCACTAACAAGCTAGGAGCATTTCGTCTGGCCCTCCCAACTCTCTCCCATCCTCAATCCCTCCAGAGCCCTCTCTCCCCATGTTCAGCCCCTTTCCTGTGTGTGTCAGCATTTCCTCTCCGGCAGGCAGCCCTGCGCGTGTCAAACGGGCTACCCGCCTCCCTCCGCCCCTATCCTGGTCATCTCTCTGTTGGCTGAGAGTCGTTCTCCCGATATCTCGGGTTCCTTACCTCATCTGGGAGCTATTTATTCCCAGTCGGGGGGAAACGGTTTCCCTGGATGGAAGTACAAGACAGATGAAGCTAAAACGGATCAGATGGGAAGATAACACTTTGGTGGTGGAGAAAGGCAGCGTCTACACCGGCAGTCCAATAGTGATCTTTTGCCCAATTATTGGGCAAAAGATCAGAATTGGGCTGCCTGTGTAAATGCAAAGTTAGAGCACTAGAACCTGGCCATGGGTTGGTGTAGCCTATATAGCTTGAATCTTAAATCATGGTTAGAATTCTTGCATGTCCCTTCATCGATCAATGATAGGTCAGAGGTGAGGTTGGATGGGAAGATAGAAGTTCAGATATGGAAGTACTTGAGGAGTTTGCTTGACAGCAGTAAGAGCTGTCCCGTGTTTGATGCATAGCTCGAGATCCTATAATTCAGTGTTCTATTTCATTCTGTGGTTAGATAAGCCTTGATAGGGTCATCAATCACAGCACATCACTAGGGCAAGGATAGACAATTATGTTTAATGTAGGTAAGATATGGCCAGTTCGAGGTGTTAAGCATTTCAATTTCATTTAAAGAATTTATTGATTTCCTGAAGGAAGACATTTATGGGCATTTGAATCATATTTAGCATCACAACAATAACACATATTCATGACATCACTGACATACAAATAGAAAAAAAAAACGAATGGAAAGGTGTACTGTATCCTCCATCAAAGAATAACAACATCTGCGTAAACAGCACTCTTGAGTCTTGCTTTGAACAGCCTATACGAAAATATAAAAAAGTAAAATGTAAAAAATGTAAATGTAATATCTGACGGAATACTTCCCGTAAAAAAATTCGTCACTGTGCGTAAAAGTCCTTCAGTCTAATGCACGCAGTTGACCCTACCATGGTCTCCACACGAAGTCTGCGGTGACGGGAGGCGCAACAGGTGACACAGCCACCGCAAGTGCTGGATTGCCATGTATCGCGTTCGGCGCGCTCATATGCGCAAGACCCAGGCTTGGAATCAGAATGGCGAATTGTCCATCTGTCGCCGCCGGCACAATTTGAATTCCACTGTATAATGTAGCCATTTCTGATGTGAGGTTGATAGGCGAGCCACTTTTGCAAGGCATTATTCCATTTAACTGAGGAGATGCACTTGGGATTTTCGCAATGGCTTGGCCGCGCAATGGATGCGCTGGATGCGGAGGGTAGGTGGGGATCTGGCATTGAGTTGAGAAGTTTACGGTGTTTATCTGTGACACACAGCCGGCTAAGTGGCTGAGAAGTCGGGTCCTGATCTCCGTGTTCACCCCTCCACATGTGGACAGAAAACGGGTGACTTCACTCATACATTCGCTGAATCCCGCTCTGTATTTGCCAAATACTGATGGATCCCTGCTTATAGCTGCTGTAAAGCCAAAAACATGATATATTTGAGGATATATTGCTCAGAAAATCATTACAATCTAATTATATAATACTCAGTAGGTCTATCAATAGCTTTGATAAGCTTGGGTAAATATAGGACCGTGGGAACTGCGGTGCGTGCCAAATGGGCACAGCCAGATTCTATTTATGCAAGTCTAGAATTACTGTAATCAATTAGCGATAAAAAAAAAAACCTACCAGTAGTTTGGAGACGCTGCATATTCCTAAGGTGCTTCACAGTCATCTCAAGGATGTCCGCCTTCTCGAGCTTCGAATGCCTCGAGCTCTAAATTGACATCAAGAAGAAAATGACACATGATTAATAATCTATTTGAGCTTCGTTCCAGTCCATAACGATAGAAGCATATGTCGTAGACATAAATGTCTATATGGAATATGGTAATTGCCTATTTTTATAAAAACTTACATCTTTCTTTAGTGCATCCAAGATGAGGGTCTTTAGCTGACCAAGGCTGTCATTGATTCGCGCGCGTCTTCTCTTCTCCATAATTGGCTTTGAGGACTTCAAAGAAAAAAACAGAGCACATGATTTTAACACATAATAATAAAAAACAATAATTGACATGTAAAAAGCAATCGTTTTCTTTCGGTGCATTTTTGTACCTTTCTGTGCTCTGAGGCAGTCCTTGGTTTATCCGGAGTTCCACTGACACTCGACGGGGTGGCTGCGACAGAGGATGGGGATGTTTTCTCCAAAATATCAGCTGGCATCTTCAAGTTTTAATATCCCACAATCGTCCAGCCAACTTAAGCAGATCCTTTTTAATGTCCCAAAATTGTTAAAGAAGGTCCAGCCTATTGAGTAATATTCAAACACCGCTTATGCACTTTTTCTGACCAACGCTGTTCGTTACAGGCGTTTATTATAATGTAGCTATTGCTGAGGTAACGTCCTGTCAGTGCGGTGTTGATAACAAGTCAACACTGTTACTTTCACCCCGGGTCGTATTTATAGAGGAGGCTGCACGCGAACGGCTCGTGTGAAACCTCCCAAAGTTTCATTCTCACTGCAACTTTCTACCAATGAGCGCGCGGGACACGTTGCCAGGGATGAGGTTGGCTCGTGCAAGGAGGCCTTGCATTGGCTATCTGGTGTCTTGTGTGTGAGAGAGACCGTGTTCCACAGCACACTACTACAGATGTAGGATCTTAATTTGAGCCAGTGTGCTACAGCAGGAAAATAATCCTGCAGCAACAGGAAATGTGAATTATTATGTGGATTATAATTAATGGGGTTGATACATTTTTCTTTAGAGCAAATCAAGTCTGACATTTTAGAGTGGAAAATACTAACTTTAGAATACTTTTTTAACTTAAAATACACTACACGTTTGCATTTCCAAGATGGCGTATTTTTCGTACATATTTCCCTATCACACTTTTCATCCTTCTACTAAATATACTTTCCTGCAACCCGCCTCACTCAATGTGGAACGGATTCTATTATTTACTCACCTTTATCTAGAATCTCCAGTTGAAACTAGCTAGCCAGCTAACTAGCTACTTGCTATTAGCCACCGTTAGCGGTTTTCACCCAGAACATTGGATTTTCTGCCGGAATAACTGAATCACTGGACCCTAACACCGGATCGCAACTAGCTAGCCGCAACCAAATGTAGACTGTAGGCTAATCACCACTGCCCCCGAAGCAAGCACCAGTTAGCCTTGAGCCAGGCCCATATCCTGGCTATCTACCTCTTTGTCTACCGGACGGGAGTAGCCAGCTAACTAGCTACTTGCTATTAGCCACCGTTAGCGGTTTTTCACCATTGTCCATGGCCTGCACTACCTACCAGCCAGCTCTAGCCTGGACTATTATCGGCCAGTCTGCACTGTCTGCACAGCGCGTTATCGACCCAGAACATATCGGATTTTCTGCCGGAATCACTAAATCACTGGACCTTTAACACCTGATCATCGCAACTTGCTAGCTGCAACCAAATGAATGTTGTTGTTGGCTAATCAGCCTGGAGCTAGCCTCGAGTCAGGCACATCTCCCGGCTATCTACCTCTTTGTTAACCGGACGGGACCTCCTAGAGTCGACACGGAGCCCCGCCGATCCATCATGACTGGTCTGCCGACGTAATCGTCTGTGGTTTCAACAGGCTTCCCATTGCGACGACCACGAAGATCCATCTGCTAGCCCCGGCCCGCTAGCACACGCAAACAAAAGCCGTGCTTCCTGCTCGCTGTGCTTTAGCACCAATTCGAACTGCTCTCAGACTCACATATTGCTGTTCACTGGACCTTATGATCTCTCAGCTGCACAGCTGATGCCTGTTGGACTGTTCCTTTACACCAGGGTTCTTCAATTCCGGTCCTGGAGGGCCGAAACACCTCTGTTTTTCATCCTCTCCTTCTAATCAGGGGCTAATTCAGACCTGGGACACCAGGTGAGTGCAATTAACTACCAGGTAGAAATAAAAAACAGAAGAGTTTCGGCCCTCCAGGACCGGAATTGAAGAACCCTGCTTTACATGGTACCCTGTCCTGTTTATCTGTTTAGCCTCAGCCCAAACTTTCATCACCATTACCAGTTGTTGTCTTAGCTCTCTCTAATAACACCTGTGATTGCTTTATGCCTCTCTCCCATGTCAATATGCCTTGCCTATTGCTGTTCCAGTTAGTTCTTATTATACAATTTCAATATCGAACCCCAAGTCATTCTCAAACTGCCTCAAATAGCTCCTTTGTTCCAGCCCTCATACACGCTGAGACCGGCTCAATCGGTGCCTCCAGTGATGCTATCTCTTTCATTGTTACTCAACGCTTAGGTTTACCTCCACTGTACTCATATCCTTCCATATCCTTGTCTGTACAGAATGCCCTGAATCTATTCTACAACGCCCGGAAATCTGCCCCCTTTATTCTCTGTACCCAACGCACTGGAAGACCAGTTCTTAAAGCCTTTAGCCGTATCCTTATTCTAGCCCTCCTCTGTTCCTCTGGTGATGTAGAGGCTAACCCAGGCCCTGCAGCCCCCAGTATCACTCCTACTCCGCAGGAGTTATCATTTGTTGACTTCTGTAACCGTAAAAGCCTTGGTTTTCTGCACGTTAACATCAGAAGCCTCCTTCCTAAGTTTGAGTTATTCACTGCGTTAGCACACTCCGCCAACCCTGATGTTCTAGCAGTGTCTGAATCCTGGCTTAGGAAGGCCACCAAAAATTCAGAAATGTCCATCCCCAACTACAACATTTTCCGTCTAGATATAACTGCCAAAGGGGGTGGAGTTGCAATCTACTGTAGAGGTAGCCTGCAGAGCTCTATCATACTATCCAGGTCTGAGCTCCTACTTCTAAAAATCCACCTTTCCAGAAATAAGTCTCTCACTGTTGCCGCTTGCTACAGACCCCCCTCAGCCCCCAGCTGTGCCTTGGACACCATATGTGAATTGATTTCCCCCATCTATCCTCAGAGTTCGTACTGCTTGGTGACCTAAACTGGGATATGCTTAACACCCCGGCCATCCTACAATCCAAACTAGATGCCCTCAATCTCACACAAATTATCAAGGAACCTACCAGGTACAACCCTAAATCCGTAAACATGGGCACCTTCATAGATATCATCCTGACTAACTTACCCTCTAAATACACCTCCGCTGTCTTCAACCAGGATCTCAGCGATCACTGCCTTATTGCCTGCGTCCATAACGGGTCCGCGGTCAAACGACCACCCCTCATCACTGTCAAACGCTTCCTAAAACACTTTAGCGAGCAGGCCTTCCTAATTGACCTGGCCAAGGTATCCTGGATGGATATCGATCTCATTCCGCCAGTAGAGGATGCCTTGTTGTTCTTTAAAAGTGCTTTCCTCTCAATCTTAAATAAGCATGCCCCATTCAAAAAATTCAGAACTAAGAACAAATATAGCCCCTGGTTCTCCTCAGACTTGACTGCCCTTGACCAGGACAAAAACATCCTGTGGCATACTGCATTAGCATCGAATAGCCCCCGCGATATGCAACTTTTCAGGGAAGTTAGGAACCAATATTCACAAGCAGTTAGGAAAGCAAAGGCTAGCTTTTTCCAACAGAATTGTGCATCCTGTAGCACTAACTCCAAAAAGTTTTGGGACACTGTAAAGTCCATGGAGAATAAGAGCACCTCCTCCCAGCTGCCCACTGCACTGAGGCTAGGAAACACTATCACCACCGATAAATCTACAATAATCGAGAATTTCAACAAGCATTTTGCTACGGCTGGCCATGCTTTCCACCTGGCTACCACTACCCCGGCCACCAGCTCTGCACCCTCCGCTGCAACTTGCCCATGCCCCCCCCCCCCCCCCCCGCTTCTCCTTCACACAAATTCAGACAGCCGATGTTCTGAAAGAGCTGCAAAATCTGGACCCCTACAAATCATCTGGGCTAGACAATCTGGACCCTTTCTTTCTAAAAATAGCCGCCGAAATTGTCGCAACCCCTATTACTAGACTGTTCAACCTCTCTTTCGTAACGTCTGAGATCCCCAGAGATTGGAAAGCTGCTGCGGTCATCCCCCTCTTCAAAGGGGGTGACACTCTAGATCCAAACTGTTACAGACCTATATCCATCCTGCCCTGCCTTTCGAAAGCCAAGTTAACAAACAGATCAACGACCATTTCGAATCCCACCGTACCTTCTCCGCTATGCAATCCGGTTTCTGAGCTGGTCATGGGTGCACCTCAGCCGCGTTCAAGGTCCTAAACGATATAATAACCGCGATCGATAATAGACAGTACTGTGCAGCCGTCTTCATCGACCTGGCCAAGGCTTTCGACTCTGTCAACCACCGCATTCTTATTGGCAGACTAAATAGCCTTGGTTTCTCAAATGATTGCCTCGCCTGGTACACCAACTACTCTCAGATAGAGTTCAATGTGTCAAATCGGAGGGCCTGTTGTCTGGACCTATGGCAGTCTCTATGGGGGTGCCACAGGGTTCAATTCTTGGGCCAAATCTTTTCTCCGTGTATATCAATGATGTCACTCTTGCTGCTGGTGACTCTCAGATACACCTCTACGCAGACGACACCATTTTGTATACATCTGGCCCTTCATTGGACACTGTGTTAACAAACCTCCAAACGAGCTTCAATGCCATACAACACTCCTTCAGTAGCCTCCAACTGCTCGTAAACACTAGTAAAACTAAATGCATGCTCTTCAATCGAACGCTGCTTGCACCCGCCAGCCCGACTAGAATCACTACTCTCGGCGGGTCTTACTTAGAATATGTGGACAACTACAAATACCTAGGTGTCTGGTTAGACCGTAAACTCTCCTTCCAGACCCACATTAAGCATCTCCAATCCAAAGTTAAATCTAGAATCGGCTTCCTATTTCGCAACAAAGCCTCCTTCACTCATGCTGCCAAACATGCCCTCGTAAAACTGACTATCCTACCAATCCTTGACTTCGGCGATGTAATTTACAAAATAGCCTCCAACACTCTACTCAGCAAATTGGATGTAGTCTATCACAGTGCCATCCGTTTTGTCACCAAAGCCCCATATACTACCCACCACTGTGACCTGTACGCTCTTGTTGGCTGGTCCTCACTACATATTCGTTGCCAAACCCACTGGCTCCAGGCCATCTATAAATCACTGCTAGGCAAATCTCCGCCTTATCTTAGCTCATTGGTCACCATAGCAGCACCCACCCGTAGTCTGCGCCCCAGCAGGTATATCTCACTGGTCATCCCCAAAGCCAACACCTCCTTTGGCCGCCATTCCTTCCAGTTCTCTGCTGCCAATGACTGGAACAAACTGCAAAAATCTCTGAAGCTGGAGACTTGTATCTCCCTCACTAACTTTAAGCATCAGTTGTCAGAGCACCTTACCGATCACTGCACCTGTACACAGCCCTTCTGAAATTAGCCCACTCAACTACCTCATCCCCATATTGTTATTTATTTTGCTCATTTGCACCCCAGTATCTCTATTTGCACATCATCTCTTGCACATCTATCATTCCAGTGTTAATACTAATTGTAATTATTTTTGCACTCTGGCCTATTTATTGCCTTACCTCCATAACTTGCTACATTTGCACACACTGTATATATATTTTCTGTGGTATTTTTGACTTTGTTTTGTTTTACCCCATATGTACCTCTGTGTTGTTTTTATCGCACTGCTTTGCTTTATCTTGGCCAGGTCGCAGTTGTAAATGAGAACTTGTTCTCAACTGGCTTACCTGGTTAAATAAAGGTGAAATAAAAAATAAAATAAATAAATTTCCTGCACTCTCAGCAACAAAAGAGTGATCAAATTAAGATCCTACATCTGTATACAGATGTGATCAACAAATAAAACAGGTTACATTTTATAAAATGTGTTGGTGAAATATGAAGGTTTCAGTTGTTATAGTTATTAGTAAAAGTCAATTAAGGTGAATTAAATAATTGTATTGGATCCTAAAGTGAGTAGTTGATAATGAACTAGAAAAAGTTTGTTTTAATGTTCAACATACTCAGTGTTTATTTGAGTATGTTAAACATTAAATAGCATATTTAAAGTACACCAAATAAATACTTTTTCAGGTCATCGTGTCTGTAAAGACAATACTTCTGTAAACTACCATCACATGTATGTGACTGATAGATTCCAAGTTGTACTCAATGACCTTCACGTCTCAGTCTTAACATGCAGATGAAATGAACTATCACCCTGGAGTAGAAGGTTATCAGGTTGCTCTTATTCTTACCTTCTTGACAGACTTCAGGCGCCCTAACGTCTCCTTTCTAAAGCTCCTAAAACCTTTCAGGTCGAATGACCCTAAGGATAGCTCAGGGTCTTGATGGGCCCACATCATGGAAGAGGGAAACAACAAATATGAGTGTACGCCTTCTGTATTTTCCAAAGAAACTTGTCATCTGTATCCTCAAATACTTTCTTAATAATATGAACATAAATAAAGCACCAAGACTGACCTCAAAAAACACATAAAAAATTGTGGACACAAAAGGAGCCAATAGCCAGAGACATCTAACATCTCGTCATGGTTTTTCTATTCATGTCCAATGTTTTACACCAGTGTGTAAAATTACCATAGTCATACATTTTTCACAAGATTCAATGCTGAAATGAGGATTCTCACAGGGGCCTTTCTCTGTGAGTATCTTCTAAAGCAGGGTTCTTCAACCCTGTTCCTGGAGAGCTTTTTTTTTATGTACACAATTCTTCTTTCTTTCACAAACAAGGGCTATGGGTTCTGGGACAAGACAACAAGGGGAGGGAGGGTGCAGGACAGAAGGGGAGGAGGCGATGTGTTGCCCTTAATCAGCTCCATGCTCAATAAGCCTGCTGGCCTGACTGGAGACTTGCCTTTATTGTGCACCGTGATCTATAACTGTGCTTTATGGCACACTCCAGATCAGTATCAGGGTGGGAAACACAGACGAGGGAGAGGAACAGAGGCCCAGGTCGCCATTTGAGGGGGTTTGAAAGCTATCGAGGGAAAACAGTGTCTGATAACAACCCATAACAGAAGGGCGGTTGAGTTAGACTGCCACAGATTAGGATAACCTTGGACCTTCTGGATATATTTAAAGTATATTGCTACTTGACCGCATTCTCGAACCAGTATGGCGCTTTGTTCACGTCAATGACTGATGATGAAGATTGACTTGTTGTGTCCATAACGTTACATTTAAATAAAGACAGCACCCTGGGTTGTTTGCTCATGGCCACTTCTCAGTATTTTTGACACTAACCTCCACGTTCACCTGGTTTGAGATGGACCGCCCTACATATTCTCCCCACTGCTGCCATGCCAAGGCAAATCGGCAGTGGAATGGCCATCTCAATCACCAAATCCCGGGACTCGTCCCTTTTAACTGGGCTGTGTGACACAGAGAGCGAGGCCAGCCAGATGGGGACAGAGGGATCACTTAAACATCTCACCAGGGCCTCCGCTTGTTCTCCCCACCTCCTCTCTTTGAGATCCTCTTAAAGAGGGGAGGCCTCCTATAGCAACTCCTGGCAATGGCCTGCCCGCCTTTTGTCCCCCTCCCCAGCAGAAGTTTCTGCTCCAGAAGCCTTAGACAAGGCCCCCATTAATTGCGGGCCTGTGTGGAATACACAAGGGACAATGGGCCCAACAGAGTGTCCGGCCCTCAGACAAGGCTGGAAACAAATGGTACAGGGAATCCGGCAGAATAGAATCGTCCTGGCTGATGTCACTGAATACATTTACCTACCTCAGAGCCCATTCAGCACCATGCTTTGTTTTATTTGGACAAAAAAAGAGGGAGGTATCAATAGTGGGAAGGGGAGGGGGTAGAGTCTTGATGATGGGAAATCACTGGTCTCCATGGTCACCATCAGTCCCAAAAATATGGTCGAATTTATTGGAGGTGGGGATGAAAAGAAGAGGCTATAAGATTAAAGCTCCAGAAGATAAGAAAGCAATTGAAAACAAAGGTTGTGTTTTCCAGTTTCTTTAACTCTGTGGGATTTCTTTCCAACCCTCTATGATAATCAGATACCAAGAGATCAATCCTAATGTAACAAGGTGGTTCAGTTAGCAAGCCACGCTCACATGATGAGTAACATTGCCTGAGACCTGAAGACTTGCGTTAGCTCCTAGAGCAATGTCTAGGCTTTAGCTCAAAGGGATACAAATATTGTGGCACAATGCAGAAGACCTGTGTTCAAACCCAGTCCAGCACACAAACTAAATGAAGAGGTTGGATATCCAAGCTTACGTTTGTCAACAAGCTGAGCATTTCTAAGTCTGCTCATCCCAAGTCTATAAACAGGAGGAATGCTTAGCTTTGGAAAATTACATTAAATAAGGAAACGGGACCATAGCAACAGGCATTTTGCAATTCCTCGGACCACAACAAGCTGCCATCTGTCACTTTCTTTGAGCCTTAAAGTGATGCTCCAGAACCTTTGTATTATTTCAGCCAGTAGTTTTGAAAGTGGTGCTCATGAGCCAAAACGGTTTTGTATGTACTACGTCATCCAATTATGTACTATGTCATCCATTTTGTATGATATGTTACAAATCCAATTCATACAATATGTTATGAATATTTTGTGCTTAAGATCCCGGATTGCATCTTTACTTCTTAAAAAGCCATCATTTAGAGACCTTCAACTTGGAGCAAAGGCATTGAGACTGAAGTCTTATTTAACTTTAGTTTCTTCCTTTCAAAGGGAATCGAGCAGGCATGTGCACAGATAGGGGTATGCCCAAGCCCCTGTCCCCTTTGCCCTTTTGGGTGGTGGTATAACAATACTTTTTTTGTATACAGATTTTGTCGTTGTTGTTCTGAACCCACTGCCCCTAAGTCTTTGTGACGTCGTCAAGTTCGCCACCCCCACCCGTACCCCCTTCGTTGGTCTGTCCTGTACGGAGCTCACGTGCACCTGGTTGTGCCTTTTTCCAATCTGCCCTGTACGGAGATTGCGTGCCCGGTATCTATGGCTTGTGATGCGGGTCACCGGTCGAGTATGTGTAGCAAGCTACCTAGTTTAACCTGTTAAACTCTGAGTGGTTGCTTTGGACACGATACAGGGTCCGGCGAGTTTTGGGTGGTAACCCCCAAAAATGTATTGGTCAGAAAATAGAAAGTGACATATCATTTGAAAACTACAGCCCTTGTCTTTTTGTAAATCGAACTCAACTCTTACTGCTGGCAATGTCATAAGATTCCCCCCCCACCACCGATAAACTCGATAACTTGAAAGCCCTGATTGATAGGGTCATTTTAAGATGTCAGGCTTGAAAATCTGTTCAGCCATTTTGGCAAAGTGACTCACTACCCAAAACAGACGCAACTGGTTTCAAGTGGCCAAGAGACGTCTCCTATTGCTATCTAGTGGACGAACTGGGATTCAGACAGGGGATATAAATGTATTAACATTAATGGATAGGTAGAGACTTTAACTTTCTCCTCATGTATAATTCCTGTAAGACAAAAAAAAAGTATGTTAGATGAAAAATGACGTTGCACAAGCCCTGCGCTTTTAAAATGGTTGTGTTCCTTTGGGAATGTGTGCATGTTTAGAGTAACACCATTAAGTCAAATATCTGATTTTTTAAATTTATTTTTAAAATCCTTTTGGAACAGTAATTGGTGACATATTTTATGTCAAATCTAAACTTTCAAATCTCTTACACCCCAACATTTCCCTCTTATCCCCCTGCCCCTCAAAAAACATACATTTCAATGTTTTTGGCCTGCTGTATCTCTGAAATAGTCATATTGTTTCTGACACCTTTATCAGAAACCCACAGTTCTTACCTTTCTAACGTTACTAAGCATGTGTTTGTAGATCTTATAGTTTTGAAACCGTAATTTATGAGGGTAGTATACAATATTATGCATAGTTAAAAAAATGCCACCAGAGGGCGTCAGAGTGGATCAAGTTAAATATCAACAGTACTGCAACACCACAGCAGCATAACATTAGATTACCACTTGATAACACTTGATATACCCTGCCCCGAACCTTAGACTGCTGCCCTATGTACATAGTCACTGAACACTGGTCACTTCAATAATGTTTATATATTGTTTTACCCATTTAATATGTATATACTGTATTCTAGTCAAGGCTAATCCTATATAACTACTGCTGTACATACCTTTTCTATTCATATCCTGTCCATACTGTCTATTTCACACCATTATATATATATATATATATATATATACACTTAGTGTACAAAACATTAAGAACACACCCACATATACATACATATATACATACAGTATATACAGTACCAGTCAAAAGTTTGGACACACCTACTCATTTTGACTGGTACTGTATATATACAGTGCATTCGGAAAGTATTCAGACCCCTTTACTTTTTCCACATTTTGTTATGTTACAGCCTTATTCTAAAATGGATTAAATTATCATGACAAAGCAAAAACAGGTTTTTAGAAATTGTTGCTAATTTAGATCCTCTCAAGCTCTGCCAGGTTGGATGGGGAGCGTCGCTACACAGCTATTTTCAGGTCTCTTCAGAGATGTTTGATCGGGTTCAAGTCCGGGCTCTGGCTGGGCCACTCAAGGACATTCAGAGACTTGTCCCGAAGCCACTCCTGCGTTGTCTTGGCTGTGTGCTTAGGGCCGTTGTCCTGTTGGAAGGTGAACCTTCGCTTCAGTCTGAGGTCCTGAACGCTCTGGAGCAGGTTTTCATCAAGGATCTCTCAGTACTTTGCTCCGTTCATCTTTCCCTCGATCCTGACTAGTCTCCCAGTCCCTGCCGCTAAAATCATCGACACAGCATGATGCTGCCACCACCATACTTCACCGTAGGGATGGTGCCAGGTTTCCTCCAGACATGACGCTTGGCATTCAGGCCAAAGAGTTCAATCTTGGTTTCATCAGACCAGAGAATCTTGTTTCTCATGGTCTGAGAGTCCTTTAGGTGCCTTTTGGCAAACTCCAAGCGGTCTGTCATGTGCCTTTTACTGAGGAGTGGCTTCCGTTTGGCCACTCAACCATAAAGGCCTGATTGGTGGAGTGCTGCAGAGATGGTTGTCCTTCTGGAAGGTTCCCCCATCTCCACAGAGGAACTCTGGAGCTCAGTCAGAGTGACCATCGGGTTCTTGGTCATTTCCCTGACCAAGGCCCTTCTCCCCCGGTTGCTCAGTTTGGCCGGGGGGCCAGCTCTAGGAAGAGTCTTGGTGGTTCCAAACTGGAGGCCACTGTGTTCTTGGGGACCTTCAATGCTGTAGACATTTTTTGGTACCCTTCCCCAGATCTCTGCCTCGACACAATCCTGTCTCGGAGCTCTACGGACAATTCCTTCGACCTCATGGCTTGGTTTTTGCTCTGACATGCACTGTCAACCGTGGGACCTTATATAGACAGATGTGTGCCTTTCCAAATCATGTCCAATCAATTGAATTTACCACAGGTGGACTCCAATCAAGTTGTAGAAACATTTCAAGGATGATAAATGGAAACAGGATGCACCTGACCTCAATTTCGAGTCTCATAGCAAAGGGTCTGAATACTTATGTTAATAAGGTATTTCTGTTTTTTATTTTTAAGACATTTGCTAACATTTCAAAAAACCTGTTTTCGCCTTGTCATTATGGGGTATTGTGTGTAGATTGATAAAAAAAAAAAAGTTTAATCAATTTTATAATAAGGTTGTAACATAACAAAATGTGGAAAAAGTCAAGCGGTCTGAATACTTTTCCCGAATGCACTGTAATTGTAATTAGTACTGCATCTGCTATACAGATAAAGGCGTACAGGAGGCTAATTCGTTAATTTTTGATCCAAATATTTTGTATAAAGATAAGCATTATGTTGTTAGATAGATCATTGGAGTAACTCTGGTAGGCCTGAAACATTCTTCCTCATCTGAAGTTCAAATGTCATAGTCAGTTGGAGTGCCGGTGCGCACTGCCTTCATACCATAGGCCTGCAGTAACTAAAGCTCAATAATAGCCACACCACACCTTCACAAAAGCTTCAAAACTTTATTAGGGTAATATCAAAAGTAAGTCAAGCCATTGTTTATAGGGAAAATACGAGCAGGCGATTATATTATGGCAAACACAGCATTACAGTTGGGACTTAATTTGCATATTTAAAGAACTTGTTTCAATTAATAAATAGGCTTACAGTAATAACAATGATATACAATAATAATAAAGATAACACAAATTATCATAAATACAAAAATAAATAATTGTAACTACCTGCAGTAGCCTGCATTTGACCGCATCAACATTCTTTTCATCTTAGTCCACTAAAATATTTAAACTTGTCCTCACGGAGGACATTCCTCTTGTAGGCTTTTCACTGTAGGCATACTCTTTTTTCCTCGATCTTCGCAATCAACAGTAGCCTAGACCAAGGCTCCTCTCTCGCCCTCTCTCCATCCTCAGCAGCAGGCGCATGTGCGCACAAGGAGTGAGAGAATGGTGCTGAAGCGCGAATATGGGGTGTAGGCTATGATAGACAGCCTCTCCTGGACAATTTGGCCGGCAACAATTGTATTTATCGGCTTTAAAAAAAATATATATATATATATATATATATATATCGGCCAAACGCCAGTGGGGTGGCAGGTAGCCTAGCAGTTAAGAGCGTTGGGCCAGTAACCGAAAGGTCGCTGGTTTGAATCCCTGAGTCAGAAAGGTGGAAAAATCTGCCGTTCTGCCCGTGAGCAAGGCAGTTAACCCTTTAACCTAACTCCTAACCCCAACCATAACCTAACGTAGCATATCATACTAAAGCAGTCGAACGTAATATATCATACTAAAGCAGTCGAACGTAATATATCATACTAAAGCAGTCGAACGTAATATATCATACTAAAGCAGTCGAACGTAATATATCATACTAAAGCAGTCGAACGTAATATATCATACTAAAGCAGTCGACCGTAATATATCATACTAAAGCAGTCAACCGTAATATATCATACTAAAGCAGTCGAATGTAATATATCATACTAAAGCAGTCAACCGTAATATATCATACTAAAGCAGTCAACCGTAATATATCATACTAAAGCAGTCAACCATAATATATCATACTAAAGCAGTCAACCGTAATATATCATACTAAAGCAGTCGAACGTAATATATCATACTAAAGCAGTCGAACGTAATATATCATACTAAAGCAGTCAACCGTAATATATCATACTAAAGCAGTCGAATGTAATATATCATACTAAAGCAGTCAACCGTAATATATCATACTAAAGCAGTCAACCGTAATATATCATACTAAAGCAGTCAACCGTAATATATCATACTAAAGCAGTCAACCGTAATATATCATACTAAAGCAGTCGAATGTAATGTATCATACTAAAGCAGTCAACCGTAATATATCATACTAAAGCAGTCAAATGTAATATATCATACTAAAGCAGTCAACCGTAATATATCATACTAAAGTAGTCAACCGTAATATATCATACTAAAGCAGTCAACCGTAATATATCATACTAAAGCAGTCAAATGTAATATATCATACTAAACGATCAAGACGTAGGATACTATAGAAGTCGTATTATATTGTACGACCCCTATTACCTTGATAGGCTAATGTAATCTAACGTAAAGTAACAAACATATCAATGATCAGCTGATAGCCTACCCTCTTTTGGCTCTTTTAAGGAAGCACTGTAACTAGCTTGTTTACAATGTGTGATGAGTGAGTGTGTTGTTGCAGTAATAAATAGGCTTATGCAAAAAAATGTAAACATCTTGAGCACCTGCCCCTGAAAGGTCTGTGCACGGCCCTGGAATCGAGGTCCTCCTCCCCTCATCAAATTGAATTTTTAAAACTCAGACAGGAAAGTGTTTCTCGACCACATTCAACTGTGGCGACTCCTTAAAGCGCTAGTTAACATGTAGATTATATGCATTTCGCTGCATTGTCAATGTTTCTAAGTGTATTTACATGCAAATATGTTCAGGAATACCACAGTCCTGAAAGGTGTTGGGGGAGGTTCTGGTTAACTCTGATGTCTTTCTCTCTATGGAATTTCATTTCTTTGTGCCATCATCGCTCAAACGCATTCCTGCAGAGCAATGGTTATTATGTGAACTGATTCGTAACGCATAAACAACTTTTGACTGTTTAAAACTGCTTATTTGGAATTCGTTTTCGGCCATATGGTTGTTATTCAGCTACACCACAAGCCAAATGTCACATGTACCACACTGTTGGAATGGGAGCTATTGGTGAGTCTGTTGATGCCAGTAGCAAGTCACTCCAAGGCCTCATTCAAGTCCATATCCATGAGTGTGTCTGCTGAGGGATTTATTATTGTGAAGATGGCCATTCTTACCGGTGACGATGACTCACAAGACCCCTATTTTAGCCACTTACCCTGTGAAAGCGGCTTCTGGGGTTGCCCTTTCAGCACTCGAGGACCTCTAGCCGAGCCCCCTTCACATGGGAGATCAGCCTCACTTGGGAAAAAGTCTCTGCTCTTTTGGGCGAGCTGTCCTGAAGGATGCCCTTGTCCTTAGGCCTCCCTTCCTTCTTCACCTGCTGGCTTAGTGTCTAATCACTTATGCACATAATCCCTGGTTAGTGCATGCGAGCCACTAGGCCCGGGCTCTGGCCCCCGGCCTCCAGTTCTCACATGCTTGCTGGGTGGCTCCACGGTGGCCATGGCAACTCTCATCTTCTCATGTAAGTATCTGTGCTATTGGAGTTGATTGAAGTTTAAAATTACGCAATGTGCGCTGCTTTTGTTTACAGTTGGATAGGCTACACCCTTACGAAAAAGCACTATAGGATTCCTATAGGAAACTATACGACTTTTATAGTAGGCTTCCCTATAGTAAGCTTGCAGTAGTCTATTATATTTTTTTGTCTATTCTGATATTACTATAGGATTCTCTATAGTATAGCCTAATTTTCTGACCTATAATAATTTCATATTTAAATAGTAGGATTATTTATCTCTAGTATTCTTATATGATTTTAAATAGGCCTAGTATTCCTGCATTCTGTGGTCCTCTGTAGCTCAGCTGGTAGAGCACGGCGCTTGTAACGCCAAGGTAGTGGGTTCGATCCCCGGGACCACCCATACACAAAAATGTATGCACGCATGACTGTAAGTCGCTTTGGATAAAAGCGTCTGCTAAATGGCATATTATTATTATTATTATTCTTTTTGATAGTATTCCCTTGGGGATATTGAAAGCTATAGTAGGTAAGTAGGGGTAAGCTACATGTAGTGTTGAGTAAAGCTTAACCATGTATTAGATCGTAGGTAAGTAGGGGTAAGCTACATGTAGTGTTGAGTAAAGCTTAACCATGTATTAGATCGTAGGTAGGTAGTTAGCTGTAGTTAGGTATTGTATTTATTGTAGGTTAGTATTGTTGTTATTGTAGCTTTCCGTGGGTAATTTGTGGGTTAGTTTCGAGGCATGAGGCTAGCTAGCTAGCGGGTAGCTATTGGTAACGATTAGCAACGCTGGAGAGCTGGTTCCAACGGTAATGTACTCCTACCCAACGTTTAACTTTTGCTTAACCATGTATTAGATCGTAGGTAGGTAGCTAGCTGTAGTTAGGTATTGAATTTATTGTAGGTTAGTATTGTGGTTGTAGTAGCTTTCCATAGGTAATTGTGGACTAGTATCGAGGCACGAGGCTAGCTAGCTAGCGGGTAGCTATTGGTAACGATTAGCAACGCTGGAGAGCTGGTTCCAACGTTTAATTATTATTATTATTATTATTATTTTTTTTTTTTGCTGCGTTGTGAAGGGAACTCGACACGGACTTGAATTGTCTGTTTGGTGTGCTGACACACTCTTGGCAGTTTGTTGTGCCCAGGTGTTGATGCTAAGTTGTGTGTTAATGGATGCTAGCTTGCAGGTTGGCTACGGCGTCATAGCTAGGCTTCGTGGGTTGTTGTGGGTAGTTACTGTGTCTTGGCAGTGTCCTCGGCCGTGCCAGCTGTAGCACGAAGCTAGCTAGCTAGCCGTTCTTCAAACAGAGTCGACACAGTGGCCATTGCTAGCTACCCAACATGACCATTTGGCTGTACTGTAGTAGTTAACCACAATTTACTTGTCCTAGCTAGCCAACGTCTAATCATTGCTGCGTCATATAAGGAACTTGACACAGACACGAATGATCTGTTTAGTGTGATATCACAATATTGGTGGTTTGTTGTGACCAAGTGTTGGCGCTAAACGGTGTGTTATTGTTATTGGATGCTAGTCTGCTAGTTGGCTATGGAGTCATAGTTGGCTAGCTGAACAAAGTGGGTTGAGTCTACTCCTTTAAACATTGAACCGCTGTGGTTCACAACAATTCTGATTTCCAAAGGCGGAAGTTGGGAGAGTTTTTGTTCGGGTGGTTCAGTGAAACAATTTTAGTTTCCGAGCTAGAAGATTTGGTGAGGGAGGCCCTGCTCTCTCCACTCCCAGATGCTTAGCCCATTTCATTCCGATCTCCTCTGCATTTTTGTAGCCATTTGCTACAGCCTGTCAACTATGCCTCTGCCTATCCCTGTTCTCTCCTCTCTGCACAGGCTACACAAACGCACCACACCGCGTGGCTGCTGCCTCTCCAATTTGGTGGTCCCTGCACGCACCACCCACGTGGAGTTCCAGGTCGCAGGCAGCCTCTGGAACTGCCGTTCTGCTGCCAACAAAGCTGACTTCATCCCAGCCTATGCCAACCTCCAGTCCCTCGACTTCCTGGCGCTGACGGAAACATGGATCACCACTGAAAACACCGCTACTCCTACTGCTCTCTCCTCGTCTGACCATGTGTTCTCGCATACCCCGAGAGCATCTGGTCAGAGGGGTGGTGGTACAGGAATCCTCATCTCTCCCAAGTGGACATTCTCAATTTTTCCCCTAACCCATCTGTCTATCTCCTCATTTGAATTCCATGCTGTCACAGTCACTAGCCCATTTAAGCTTAATATCCTTGTCATCTATCGCCCTCCAGGTTCCCTTGGAGAGTTCATCAATGAGCTTGACGCCTTGATAAGTTCCTTCCCTGAGGATGGCTCACCCCTCACAGTTTTGGGGGATTTCAACCTCCCTATGTCCACATTTGACTCATTTCTCTCTGCCTCCTTCTTCCCACTCCTCTCCTCTTTTGACCTCACCCTCTCACCGTCCCCCCCTACTCACAAGGCAGGCAATACGCTTGACCTCATCTTCACTAGATGCTGCTCCTCTACTAATCTCACTGCAACTCCCCTCCAAGTCTCCGACCACTACTTTGTTTCCTTTTCTCTCTCACTCTCCTCCCACACTACTCACTCCGCTCCTACACAGATGGTAATGCGCCGCCGCAACCTTCGCTCTCTCTCTCCCACTACTCTCTCCTCTTCCATCCTATCATCTCTTCCCTCTGCTCAATCCTTCTCCCTCCAATCTCCTGATTCTGCCTCCTCAACCCTCCTCTCCTCCCTTTCTGCATCCTTTGACTCTCTGTGTCCCCTATCCTCACGGCCGGCTCGGTCCTCCCCTCCAGCTCCGTGGCTTGATGACTCATTGCGAGCTCACAGAACAGAGCTCCGGGCAGCGGAGCGGAAATGGAAGAAAACTAAATTCCCTGCCGACCTGGCATCTTTTCACTCCCTCCTCTCTACATTTTCTTCATCTGTTTCTGCTGCTAAGGCCACCTTCTACCACTCTAAATTCCAAGCATCTGCCTCTAACCCTAGGAAGCTCTTTGCCACATTTTCCTCCCTCCTGAATCCTCCCCCCCCCCTCCCCCCCTCCTCTCTCTCTGTGGATGACTTCGTCAACCACTTTGAAAAGAAGGTTGACGACATCCGATCCTTGTTTGTTAAGCCTAATGACACTGCTGGTCCTGCTCACACTGCCCTACCCTATGCTTTGACTTCTTTCTCCCCTCTCTCTCCAGATAAGATCCTGCGACTTGTGACTGCAGGCCGCCCAACAACCTGCCCGCTTGACCCCATCCCCTCCTCCCTTCTCCAGACCATCTCCGGTGACCTTCTCCCCTACCTCACCTCGCTGATCAACTCATCCTTGACCGCTGGCCATGTCCCTTCCGTCTTCAAGAGAGCGAGAGTTACTCCCCTTCTCAAAAAACCAACACTCGACCCCACTGATGTCAACAACTACAGACCAGTATCCCTTCTTTCTTTTCTTTCCAAAACTATTGAGCGTGCCGTCTTTAGCCAACTCTCTTGCTATCTCTCTCAGAATGACCTTCTTGATCCAAACCAATCAGGTTTCAGGACTGGTCATTCAACTGAGACTGCTCTTCTCTGTGTCACAGAGACTCTCCGCACTGCTAAAGCTAACTCTCTCTCCTCTGCTCTTGTCCTTCTAGATCTGTCTGCTGCCTTTGATACTGTGAACCATCAGATCCTCCTCTCCACCCTCTCCGAAATGGGCATCTCCGGCGCGGCTCACTCCTGGATTGCGTCCTACCTGACCGGTCGCTCCTACCAAGTGGCGTGGCGGGAAGCTGTCTCCGCACCACGTGCTCTCACCACTGGTGTACCCCAGGGATCGGTTTTGGGCCCTCTCCTTTTCTCCCTATACACCAAGTCACTTGGCTCTGTCATATCCTCACATGGCCTTTCCTATCATTGCTACGCTGACGATACACAACTAATCTTCTCCTTTCCCCCTTCTGATCACCAGGTGGCGAATCGCATCTCTGCATGTCTGGCAGACATATCAGTATGGATGACGGATCACCACCTCAAGCTGAACCCTGGCAAGACGGAGCTGCTCTTCCTCCCCGGGAAGGACTGCCCGTTCCATGATCTCGCCATCACGGTAGACAACTCCGCTGTGTCCTCCTCCCAGAGTGCGAAGAGCCTAGGCGTGACCCTGGACAACACCCTGTCGTTCTCCGCCAACATCAAGGCGGTGACCCGCTCCTGCAGGTTCATGCTCTACAACATTCGGAGAGTGCGACCCTGCCTTACACAGGAAGCGGCGCAGGTCCTGGTCCAGGCACTTGTCATCTCCCGTCTGGACTACTGCAACTCGCTGTTGGCTGGGCTCCCTGCCTGTGCCATTAAACCCCTACAACTCATCCAGAATGCCGCAGCCCGTCTGGTGTTCAACCTTCCCAAGTTCTCTCACGTCACCCCCCTCCTCCGCACACTCCACTGGCTTCCAATTGAAGCTCGCATCCGCTACAAGACCATGGTGCTTGCCTTTGGAGCAGTGAGGGGAACGGCACCCCTGTACCTTCAGGCTCTGATCAGTCCCTACACCCAAACGAGGACATTGCGTTCATCCACCTCTGGCCTGCTGGCTCCCCTTCCTCTGCGGAAGCACAGCTCCCCCTCAGCCCAGTCAAAACTGTTCGCTGCTCTGGCACCCCAATGGTGGAACAAGCTCCCTCACGACGCCAGGACAGCGGAGTCACTCACCACCTTCCGGAGACATTTGAAACCCCACCTCTTTAAGGAATACCTGGGATAGGCTAAAGTATTCCTTCTAACCCCCCCCCCCCCCCCCCCCCAAATTGTAAAGTGGTTATCCCACTGGCTATAGGGTGAACGCACCAATTTGTGAGTCGCTCTGGCTAAGAGCGTCTGCTAAATGACGTTAATGTGCCCTTGAGCAAGGCACTTAACCCTAATTGCTCCTGTAAGTCGCTCTGGTTAAGAGCGTCTGCTAAATGACTAAAATGTAAATGTAAATGTAAATCATGACAGTTAGGCCTCAGTCATAGGTCTAAATCCTCTCTGGTCCCCAAGCGTTGTTTTCTGTCAGCTTTCTGTCTCTTGCTGTCAACCCCCCATCTATTTGTCTGTTTCTATTTCAGACTTTTTCTTTCTGTAACTCTTTACACCCTCAGTTTTCCGCTGTTCCCATGTTATGCTCAAAGCCTGGGAGAATGGTCACTGGTAAGCGGTTGTTCAAGTTAAAAGTGATAGTTCATTCTGAAATGAAAGTTTGAATGTTGAGTCCTAGTCAACATGCCATGTGTGTGTATATGTTTCAATCCCAAATTAGTGCTAAAAATAAGCATAATCAACTGACTATCTGTCCTATTCATTTGGGGTTGGAGCATGTACTGTAGCTGAATCTACACAATCGATGGCATGGGATGTGGACTCTTCTCACTATAGACCACTTTTGCAGTCTGACAACATCTGACAAATGTAGTTTTTGGAGTGAACTGTCACTTCAAGCCTATGGTACCATGCTCAGTACATTCCTGCTTGGTTCAGATTAGACAAAGAGACAGAACAACATTTTCTCGATTAAAAAACATTTGTTGCACATTATGCAATGCTAGATGCAGGATTCGGAACTTGCCATTGGTAATGTGCCATCCCATCTATTTAAAATGTAACAGTTATTTTGCCCACTCTGTGAACTTTTTTTGCATGAGAACAATGTTGCCCACTGGTTTAATGCAATGGTTTAGTTGTCAAATGAAAACCTGACCTCATTTTCTTCCTGTGAGTCGGAGGTGTAAAAAGCGAGTGGAAAACATACTGCAATCATTCATTGTGGCCCCTAAGTGCAGATCAGTTTACCCAAAGACCAGCCCTAGCCTTAACAATTAGGAGGGGGGAAAACACTAAAAACCATCAGCCTTTGGGGGGGGCAACGTACAGCACTGTGTGGCCCCACACTAACAAGTGTCAGTGATACTAGCCTGTCCTCCCCCTATGTGAACACCATGTGAGAGGTGGCCCCATCCTTGCCTTGCCGCCTGAACACAAGGCCCTGCATTGACTTCTAACCTGTCGAGGGACCAGAGGAGACAAAAGGGCCCGGGGCGGGGCCCGTCCCTCCAACAAGGCTGCGAACAAACGCTAACACGGCTGCAACTGTCCACCCCCTGAATCACTGAATTTATTTACCAACCACAGAGCCCATTCAGCCCCACATCCCCCTGATAACAGAAGGGGACAGAGATGGCCATAAAAGGATGGTGGAAGAAGCCTTGCTAAGGAGAAAGGAAGGAGGAGAAGAGGCTTTGTGTCCGTCTGCTGGCCTACAGATCGTTGCAGGCCTACTAGCAGACATGGGCGTCTTTGTGTCTTCCGTACAATGGGGCTAACCGTAAGTGAGCAGTGGGCTAGCCTTGTGGCCCGACTATTAATCACTGTGATGGCCTTATGAGTGGGCCCATAACTCCAAGTGAGGGTTGCTTACTGCGACTTTTGCTCTGCTATCTTTGTAAGTAGCTACAGCGTATGGAGAGTTTCTGAGTGGTAAGATATCAGTGCATTCCTCAGTCCACAACGATGAGGGAGTAATACATTAACATTTCAGTCATTTAGCAGACGCTATTATCCAGAGCGACTTACAGTAAGTGCATTCATTTTAAGATAGCTAGTTATCCTACTTCTATGGGGGTAAGAAGCCTGACGAGGCTCATCGAACAGCTCCCTACCAAGATGAAGCCATGCCACACAGTGAGAAGTCAATCATTGAGTGTGAAAGGAGATAATAGGAAGCAGCTTGTATGTGTTGGCCATTAACACCTCCAGTATTTATACAGGTCTTAGAGAGATCGTTCATTGCTGAAAAAGTAGTGAGCTGCGATAGAACTCTGGCATCGGTCAGTCATCAAACGATAGGCCCGACATTCCACACGTAAGCCCAAGCCTCCAACTTTGCGAGAACAGTGAGAAATAAAGCCTGTGTTTGTGTGTGTTCTTGAAGTCTTTCTATCCATCTCCATCTGTTACTTTACGGAAACAATGGAATAGAGGAAAGACTTACACCAAACCTCTAATGCCACACAAGCGAGGCAACAGTAGTCAGAAACACTGCAAACACTGCTCTAAAGCAAGAGATCCTTATTCCAATACACCACTGTTGACCGAAAAGATGATCTACAAGTGGACACACACATCAATTCATGACTCCTCCTCATCCCCATCCTCTTCATCATGAATATTCCCCAACTGCCTCTTCTTACCCTGTTCTCTGGGAGATTCCATTCCTTTCACTGGCACCCCTCTCTTCTTATTCAGGGACTCCCTCTAAACTCAAAATCCACCCATTCACTACTATGGGCCCTGATCTCCACATGAAATGATACCCCTCTTTCTCTTCCACTCTCTGGACTTTAAAGCGCCCATATGCCAGGCAGCGAGGAGGCTGGGAAAGCCCATAATTGATCAGTAAGATGCAAGTGAAAAACGTGTGACCGGGGTCAGCCCCCCACGAAGCCCAAAGGAGTGTTCTGATATCCAGATTTATTGGGAAATGGAATGGTTGAGTTGTCTTCAGAATTGGAGAGGGCATTTATGCAATCCTCTCTACAGAGCAAACACAGGGGATAATATCATTATTTTTGTAGACATTTTGAGCAAATCGCAAATTTTTTGCGAGTCTTATCACAATGGAAAAGAAGGGATTCAAAGTAAACAATTGTTACATTTTGCGAAACCAGTTCCATTGAAAATAACATTTGTAAGGTTTCATTAGTTGTTTTTTTTGTGGTTCTGACTAGCAGTAAGACATTAAAGGGATTGTTAAGCGAAATTACATATTTAGACATTTGTTTCCTTACCTTGAATGTAGTCTATGGACAAGGAGAGAGCGACTGCAACCAAAAATCAATGAAAGTCAATCTCCCCCGTTTATTGTTGCCCAAATCATCTTTGAATAATTTTTTACCAAGTCATTGAGCAATGCAACCCATTTAAGAGATGATTTGGGCATGACATTTAAAGATAAGGAAACAAATATCTAACCATGTAATTTTGCTGAACTATCCCTTTAATCCTTCTGGTGTGAGTTTTACTGAGAGATCTATTCAAAGTAACTGTTGACAAATGTTTAGGTCAATATCAACAAGCTGGATGTATGCTAGACAAAATAGGGGATACATCAGTTGTAAACAACGTACTGTACAAATTGAATATAAAATCTGATATTAAAATTAGCTGTTACTCTCAGAGAATACAAAATGTGATATATTTTCTAAACGAATCCCTTTGATAAAAGCAGCATTTAGGTCTGGTACAATAGTTTAGAAATGTTACAAAAGGTATGGCATGACATCAAGGAATCATAAAATATAACTTTTCATTGATCAATTCTGTTTTTAGACAGTGACTAACATGAATGACAAACATAATTACATTTTCAAACATTGCATACATAGTTCATCAATTTATTCATATTGTTTTGCTGACGAGGAATGATGCTGGATTTCCCCTCAAACACAGACGCACACACACACATATGTACAGTGAGGGAAAAAAGTATTTGATCCCCTGCTGATTTTGTACGTTTGCCCACTGACAAAGAAATGATCAGTCTATAATTTTAATGGTAGGTTTATTTGAACAGTGAGAGACAGAATAACAACAAAAAATTCCAGAAAAACAGATGTCAAAAATGTTATCAATTGATTTGCATTTTAATGAGGGAAGTAAGTATTTGACCCCCTCTCAATCAGAAAGATTTCTGGCTCCCACACTCTTAAAGGGAGTGCTCCTAATCTCAGTTTGTTACCTGTATAAAAGACACCTGTCCACAGAAGCAATCAATCAATCAGATTCCAAACTCTCCACCATGGCCAAGACCAAAGAGCTATGCATTATAACACTGACTATAAGCTTCCATAATAGCTCATAAGTGGTTATAAAACCGCAGCTACAGACTTGTGAACAGGGAGAAGGGGATGTTATGTGATGCCTGCGACCACCTTGCTAAACCGACACTTTCCATGTTCTAGGAATAGGCTGTCTTGACTGGGAATGTTATATTTGTTGTGTATTGAAATAATGAACAGCTTTTCTTAAACTGAAACTTTCCATACCGGTGCATCCGTAATTCCTAGTCATTTTAATGTAACTTGTTAATTATTAGCAAAAGCTAGTACAGTAAGCAAAACGGTCATTTTTGAATGCTTGCTTCGACAATCAATGTGGGCTTCTCTCAATTTCCATTCACAGACAAAACAGACATTGAGCACAACACAAACACATTGAATGTCAAGCACCTCAGAAGCCAGAGCAAGGATCAACGTATCAACGTTCTGCATGCACAGTGGGGGGAAAGGGAGGAAGCACTACTTGGGGTCAGAAAGATGCACTTGGTCTAGAATGAAAGAGAGAAAATAAAGACACAAAGCCAAAAATTTCCAGAGCTGAGGTGTGTGAGCAGCGGAGGTGACGCCCATGCCATCACTGCCCCCATGCTTGTCTCGACTGAACACCAGCCTCCATAAGATGTTGTCAAGGTACAAAGTCTACGGGAGATTCCATTGGGCAGGAGTGAAAACAAAATGGCTACTGATCGTACATAGTAAGGGGTGATGACCAGGTTTACGAGAAAAGACAAGGATGTCACTCAGGACAAGTGTCAAAAATAAAACCCCATATACCTATGGATTATTTAAGAAATATTGATTCAATGTGATTGCTGTATTTGATTACTTTGGGATTGTTGTATCAATTGATTGGATTGGTGTCATCTAATAAATCACAGATTTCTACATGCGAGATTCTCAACAAGCTAAATCCTGCAGGGATTTGTCAATAAATTGGCTACAGAGATGGATTGTAGGGTGAATACATATTAAATTCCCTATAACACACCTCCAATAGGAAAGACACAGCCGCATTCACTATTACAATGATGGCCACTGTTATGCGCCATTCATGGGGAACACACACAATCTATGGGGAAAGACCGCAATGGGATGGGGTTAGCTAGAATCTCAAAACAAAAGCCTCACAAGGCTAGGCATGCACTACAGTACATTACATCATGCCAGGCAACGGCAGCCATTTTGGGTCAACCATTTTGGCTCACTCACCTCCAGGAAGTTGTTGATGGCAGGAACAGGATACAGCATGATCATGAAGAGGAAGATGTACAGAGCCATACAGGATAGCATGAACGGTCCTATTGAAATCACTTTGAACAAAATAAGGTTAACTAAGTCATTTTACTGCTCATACAAATTGTGGACAATTTCATTTAGGTATACTGTAAGCAATAGCTTCAGAGTAAACTTTGATTTATGTTAGCTCTATGTAAAACAATAACATTAGCATCTTAAAGGTTGCATTTGGTTGTTTCTATGTAAGTAGTCCCGTGTAGCTCAGTTGGTAGAGCATGGCGTTCGCAACGCCAGGGTTGTGGGTTCGATTCCCACGGGGGGCCAGTATGTATGCACTCACTAACTGTAAGTCGCTCTGGATAAGAGCGTCTGCTAAATGACTAAAATGTAAGTATATCTGCAGTTTATCAGTGCGTAGTAGACGACACACCGGTGAAGCTTACAGTTTTTGTAGCTTGGCTGTCTGAAAGGCTTCTCCTGGGAGAAGATGATGGCCACAGCCTGGTACTGGAAGGAAGAGAGTAGTGTTCTTGTGGTCGACGTGTGACATTACGTTGAGACCATGGCCAACACTGGCACTGATAACATTACAGGCACTGTTGAAGAGGAACTTGGGTTAGCGTGAAATTAACTTTCTTGGACCTAATTACATGGGCCAGATATTGTACCTCAGATTGTTTACAGGATATGCCATGATGGTAACTGTCATCCAAGGGTGACCTTTATTGACCTTTGGATGGACTTCTTAGATGTAATTACACAACTAGGTGGTGTGGTGGAGAGTCATAATAGCCAAATAGGTGTCCCGGTTTCCTTCCCCCACAGCCCAGGCAGTGCAGTACTCACTCTGAGAGGGGCGTCCATTTCTCGTACCAGCCCTGGCCTCGGATCCAGAGGCAGGCCAGGACCTGGAAAGCCAAGCAGGTGAGGATCTGGGTCAGCACAGAGAACAGCAGAGGGCCTGAGATCAGACTGGACGGGGGCTGCCACGCCACCAGATCCTTCCACGCTGGGTTCAGACTCACTGGTAATAAAGAATGATAGGAAATCAATCAACAACAGTACATGATGATACATATTATTCAAGGAGCACCTCTCATTCTACAGCAAAATCTCAAAGTGATTTACATAAAGGTTGAGCACAAATGGAAGAGCTGAATGTCTGTTCCCAATGGCAAATAATCTCATAAAGAATGTAGTTGGGATGTTTAGTCTTGAAATACTCAGCTCAGGTAATGCTAGCTAAAATATGTTGGAGAAAGAGATCCACACTACTCACTTGTGAAGGCAATGATTAGGATGATAGCAACGTCAATGAAGAGGAACTGGAAGTCTCCTAGGTTGCTGAGAAACTAGAACAGAGAGGCACAAGCCCTTAAAACTGATCTCAAACCAGCCGTTACCATGTTTGTCAGTTCATCAAACCTGCTAAATTGATCTGGGACCAGTACTCACAGTAGAGGAGTGTGACACTGAGGTACTGGATGATGCTGTACAGGGCCATGAACTTGAACAGACTAAAGTAGGTGATGAGAGCAGCTCGGCCCTCCCTGTTGAGAAACAACAGGCCATCATTCAGTCTGGCAACTCTGGATGAGACTACTTTGATGCAGCCCTTCAAATACCACAACAGATACATGTTATTCCACAGGCAGATATTTAACCTATAGTTATTCACATTGTTATACAGTTGCGGTCAAATATATTGGCACCCTTGCACTTTACAATGGAGTGCAATGGAGCAGAATGTTCTGTTTTCTCTTTTCAAAACTGGTTGAATGGCTATTTTTACCCTGTAGGCACCTTCAACTTACCACAGGTGAATTAAATTACACATAAATGAGAATCACATTTAGTCTCGGCCAATTTTTTAAGTGAAAAATCGTAATTTCAGTTTAGATATTTTTTTTCCTTGGTCCTGTGCAGTTGAAAATCAAACAAATACATATGGGAACACCAAAAGCTTTCAATGTATTTTTTGTTGTTGTTGAAGAAATAGTGAATCATGCAAGGTGGCCCATATATTTGACCGCAGCGGTAACCTAACAACTAACTGTCTGTTTAAGCACCGTTCGATATCATATTGTTACCAAAATAAGTACCTTATAAACAGCCATGTAATTTGTACCAACTGTATAAGGACTGTAAAATAAAGTCATAGTTAACACGGTTGATGAGAGGGATGCTACAGTACCTAATGAGGTTGGGCACACAGGAGATGTTGGTGCAACCGAGGTGCCCAGCTCTGACAAGGAGATCCCACTGTGAGATCTCTTCAAGGCCTGGAGATAGCAGAGAAAGAAGGGAGGAGGAGGGGAGGTCATTCAATGTGCTCCAAATAAATCCTTGGAACATTGGTTGTGGGTTCAATTCCCGTGGGGGCCAGTTGAAAGGTAAGAGTCTCTTTGTCTGTTTGCATTAAAATGTCTGAAAAAATACAGTTTATAGCAGAGTTACAAGAGGCTGGCTCTGTAATACATTACAGGAAAGAGAGGTCTGTTCCTAATAGTATGTCATGAGAATACTGCCCCCTTATGGATCTACTGACCAATGTCACACTGCTTGCCCTGAGTGGCTCGGTTGGTAGAGCAATGGCACTTGCAACACCAGGGTTTTGAGTTCGATTCCTCCGGGGAACCAGTATGAAAATGTATGCACTCACTACTGTAAGTCGCTCAGGATATGAGTATCTGCTAAATGACTAAAATGTAAATGCTTCCGCTCAGTCTTCAGTTAGTAAATAACTGATCCTATGGAACGGACAGTGGCCCTGATCATATCAACACTAATCTGCCCCTTCAAACATTATTTACAGTAATAATATATGCCATTTAGCAGACGCTTTTATCCTAAGTAACTTACAGTCATGCGTGCACACATTTTACGTTAGTCCCAGGAATTGAACCCACTATAGTGCCATTCTCTACCAACTGAGCTACAGAGGACCACGTAATTGAAGTAAAAGCACCCAGTGGATTTCTTCAGGACAGTAGTACACATAAAAATTACAACAAAATGAAAAACTACAATCCCATACTTAAGTCACAGTCATTGGCACCATCACCACACATCCCTACAGTATAGCTGCAGAGAAAGAAAACAAGAGGAGGTAATTGACGCCATGTGGATAACAGAAATGTAGGTAATGTAGTTTACCCAGTGAGCACAAGATGTTGAAAGCACATCTTTTCAACTGAAAACATGTATTTTCAACGTCTTGTGCTCATATGGTTAATAATAATAATAATAATATGCCATTTAGCAGACGCTTTTATCCAAAGCGACTTACAGTCATGCGTGCATACATTTTTGTGTATGGGTGGTCCCGGGGATCGAACCCACTACCCTGGCGTTACAAGCGCCGTGCTCTACCAGCTGAGCTACAGACTCACAACACTCTGTAGGACCTCTACCAGTTGGGTCTTCTGGTCAGGTGTCACACCAGCCTTCGCTTTGGCTCCCCCTCCTGTCCAGCTCAACCTTTCAGCGTCGCCGGCCTTCTAGCTGCTGCCGAACCTACTGCTGGCAAACGCCCTTCACTCATCAACCCCGGACTTGTCTCGTCATTATTACACACACCTGGTTCCAATCCCCACTCTATCACTGTATATATACTCCCTCTGCCAATTGTCTTTGTCGGTCATTGTATATGTTGCTTGTTTTCCTGAGAGGAATCTCCCCTACCTGAGTACTTTATATTTTGCACTGTGGGTTTCGTCCCACTTTAAGCTATGGTGCTTTAATACATTCAGTAGTTCTAAACCTGCGACTGCCTCCTGCCTACTCCTCTCTACACTTGTGACAGAATGACAGACCCAAGAAAACAGGAAGCAGCAGGGCATCCGACCTCTCCGCTGTAGGAGCGAAGCTCCTCCACCACGACTCGTGCCTGGAGCGCCTCGGGACTGCCATGGACAAGGTGCTCCGGGCCGTAAGCCAACTGCAGGCTAAACCACCACCTTCCCAGCTCCCCACGGTCGTTCCCCACCACCATCTACATCATCCGGTCCGATCAGCAACGTCCAACTGCTCCTCCCGGAGCGGTTTGACAGCACCCCAGCTCACAGTAGGGGGGTTTCTCCTGCAGTGTGACCTCATGCCGGGACGGCCTCCGAGAGGGACAAGGTGGCCTTGGTGATCTCGGTGCTGACAGGCCGGGCTCTGGAGTGGGCGCACGCCATCTGGGAGAGGGATGGTCCAGAAGTGCAATCCTATGAGCGCTTCACCAAACTCTTCCGTGCCGTCTTCGACCATCCAACAGAGGGCCGAGTGGGAGTTGAGCATCTCCTCCGTCTACGCCAGGGGTCCAGGACAACGTCGGAGTATGCTCTGGATTTCCGGACGTGGCCACGTGCACTGGCTGGAACAACCAGGCCCTGTTGACGGTTTTCCGCAGCGGGCTACAGGCAGACGTCCAGACTGAGCTGGCCTGTTGAGATGAGGACCTCACGCTGGACCAGCTCATCGCCATGGCCACCCGCCTGGATAATCTCCTGCGTGCCCATCGTCGCCCATCCCAGGGCTTCGGGTCTCTCCCAGGAACCTCCTGCGAGCCTGAGCCCATGGAGGTGGGCACGACGCACCTTCCCCCTGCGGAAACTCAATGCTGCCGTCAACAGGGTCTCTGCTTCTACTGCGGGGAGTCGGACCACCCCTGGAACACCTGTCCCAGAAGGAGAACAAGGCGAGGAAGCGACAGGCCAAGGAGTGCTCCTGCACCTTCCCAGGTAGGCGTGGACGTGCCTTGCTCCTCTGTCCACCCAGCCCGTCCTCCTCCCTGTCACCTGCCCTGACTATCCTGGTCCCCCACTGAGTCCTGCCCTAGTGGACTCAGGTGCTGCAGGCAATTTCCTAGAATGGTCAGTGGCCTTATCATTACCAATTCCTCTAGTCCCTTCACAACCCCCTACCCCAGTCCATGCCCTAGACAACCGTCTCCTAGGAACAGGACTGGTGCGCCAGACCACGTTTCCCATTTCCCTCACAGTTAATCACAACCACCATGAACAAATCACTTTCCTCATCTTAGACTCTCCTGCACACCCCGTAGTTTTAGGTTTCCCTGGGATACAGTTGCATAACCCCAGTATATCGTGGACAGAGAGGAGGTTGTTGGATTGGTCGCAGGAATGTCAGGAGAGGTGTCTCTCTGTGTCAATCTGTGCCACCTCCGTGGAAAGTCCAGACCAGGCCACCCACGTCCCTATCCTAGAGGATCGGAGGGAGAAAGTGACACCCATTATTCCCCTGTCCCGCATTGTGGCTCCTGCCGTGTGGATGTGGACATCCGTCGAGCCCTGAGACAGGAGCCCTCACCTGCCCACTGTCCTGAGCAACGTATCTACGTACCCTCTGATGGGCGGGACCGTCTCCTTGCCTGGGCACACACAGCACCTGTGTCGGGGCACCCGGGTATAGCCCGTACTATCGTCTGTCTCTACGCCAAGTACTGATGGCCCACCTTGGCCCCGGACATCTGGGTTTATGGCCCTTCCTGCTCCACCTGCGCACAGAGCTAGACACCTCCCCTATAGCAAACTCCACCCGCTGCCGGATCCACAAAGGCCCTGGTCCCACCTCTCCGTGGACTTTGTCACAGACCTTCCCCCCTACTCGGAGGGGCACACCACCATCCTGGTCGTTGTGGACCAGTTTTCCAAAGCCTGTCGTTTGATTCCTCTGCCTGGTCTCCCTATGGTCCTGCAGACCGCGGAGGCTCTCTTCTATCACGTCTTCCGGCACTACGGGATCCCGGAGGACATAGTGTCTGACTGTGGTCCTCAGTTCACCTCCTGTGTCTGGAAGGCCTTCATGGAACAACTGGGGGTCACGGTCAGCCTCACCTCCAGGTACCGTCCCCAATCTAATGGGTACATCCCCCAATCTAATTGGTAGGTACCTTCGTAGTTACTGTCAGGACTGGCCGGGAGAGTGGGCTGCGTTTCTGCCTTCGCCAGAATACTCTGGCACCGGAGTCAAATCAAGGCTCCTGCGGTGGACGATTGGTTCCGGTGCGCCGAGGAGGTATGGAACACAGCACACACCCGTCTCCACCGCATCGTCCTCCGACAGAAGGCGCAGGCCAATTGTCAATGCAGTGTGGCCCCGGTCTTTCACACCGGTGACAGGGTCTGGCTTTCTACGAAGGACCTGCCCCTCTGCCTGCTCTGCCGGAAGCTGAGCCCGTGGTTTGTGGGGCCATTCAAGGTCCTGAGGAGAGTCAATGAGGTGACGTACAGATTACAGCTCCCCGTCAATTACCGTATCTCACCCTCATTTCATGTATCTCTCTTCAGGCCGGTGGCAGCTGGTCCCTTGGCTAGTGCTGGACCGCACTACGCACCTCCCCCTCCCTTGGACGTCGAGGGGGCCCCAGCGTCCGCCGTCCGCAGGACTCACGGCATCATAGGAGGCTTCTCCAGTACCTGGTCGACTGGGAGGGGTATGGTACGAAGAGCGGTATTGGGTTTCGGCGCAGGATGTCCTGGATCGTTCTCTCCTTCGGGACTTCCACAGGCGTCGTCCCGACCGACCCGCACCGCGTCTCCGGGGTTGTTCCCAAGGTCGGCGCCTGTGGAAGTCCCGAATGAGAGAACGATCCAGGACGTCCTGCGCCGAAACCCAATACCGCTCTTCGTACCATACCCCTCCCAGTCGACCAGGTACTGGATAAGCCTCCCATGATGCCGTGAGTCCTGCGGACGGCGTACGCCGGGGCTCCCTCGACGTCCAAGGAAGGGGAAGGTGCGTCGTGGGGACCAGCACTAGCCAAGGGACCAGCTGCCACCGGCCTGAAGAGAGGAATCGCTGAGAGGAATCGCTCCTACTATTTCGTGAGTACTTTATATTTGCACTGTGGGTTTCGTCCCGCTTTAAGCTATGGTACTTTAATAAATTCAGTAGTTCTAAACCTGCGACTGCCTCCTGCCTACTCCTCTCTACACTTGTGACACCAGCAACCATGTGGGCGACCATTGTGGCCCGCAGTGCCAACTACAGCACCACCCCGAGAAGAAACTACCATCAAATAATGCTGTATTATTGATCTATTGCCCAATTATTGGCAAAAGAGCTGATCTGATTGGTCAAAAGACCAATTAGTGTAAAAATAACAGAATTAGGCTGCCTGTGTAAACGCAGCCATATTATCCATAAGGGTTTACACAGGATGGTTATAGGAGGCACTAAACACTAGAATGTAGCAATTTAGTACGTGCTACAGTTATTTAATTTCAGTTGTCCAAATAGAGGGATGGAATTTGGCACTGACCTTTTGGACCAGGTCAGGAAAATGTTCTGTGATGACAGCGAAGGACCTGCCACTCATGGCAAAGTGGTAGTGCTGCTCCTGCTGCGTGGGCTGCTCACCATAGGCCACATGGCACACATCCTCAAGGCTGATCTCCACTGACTGGGGAACAATAGAGAAAAGGGGGGCATGAACGGCCATGATGGATCATCAGTTGCAACAATATCAATGATAAGAAGAGAAACTGCGTGCTTAGGCTACAGGAAGTACAATGTACTGAATAGACACATACAGTGTGTAGCTACCTTTTAAAATAACACACATACTGCTTTATTTATCCAGGAAGTCCTTTATAAAATATAAAGAACCTTGTTTCCAAGGGAGACTTGCTTAATAAAATCAGATCATGTCTTTATAGAATAGTTGAATATCAATCTACAATGCTGTTTTTCCCTCACCTCAACATGGATATCTATGCTGGTGGAGTGGTTCTCTGTGTAGTGCCAATTGATCCTAGAAGGCTGGATGTCTTTGGGAGGTGTGGCGTCTGCTGTGATGACCCTCTCATGAGGTGCTATCGTCCCACAGTCTCTGGCTACTGATATAGCTGTTAGCATATTATCACCTACAGACAGACATTGTTACCAGTGTAGGTGTGGCAGCTAGTCATAGCTAGTTTAGTCATCCCAAATTACATAATAGCAGTTGCAGTACTGATGGTTCCTTCAGAGTCTAAAGCGCTGGTGGAAGTATGGTAAGATTGGCTACAGTACATCCATCTCAACATGTTTTACTGTGAGTGAAGACTGTGTATAAGATTACTTTATTCACCTGTAACCATCACAGTGCGAATGTTTGCACATCGTAGGTCTTTTAAAACCCCAGCAGTCTCTTCCTTCAGCTTGTTTGGCATGATTAGGAGCCCAAGGAACTCCATATTGGTCTCTATGAGATCCCTGACAGGAATAGAAAACAGACAATTAAAAAATAAGAATTTAGCCTAGGTAAAAGGAAAATAGCTAACTCAAGTTTACAGATGTCTTGAATCATCCAACAGGAAATAAGCTAGTTCTCATTACTGTGATTGGTTCAGCACATTGTAATGTGGGGACCGATCCAGACGAAGAAGATCGACGACCACCACATCTTCACATATTTTTGCTTATAATCATCAAAGGTCTACAAGTTTTTTTCCATCTATCTATGTATCAGATGCCAGGACACAGAATTCTAGGCTTCAGGAACTGACAATCCAATCTTGAACTAAACTGCTGAATTTCACTCTGTACCCAAAGTAGCCGATATCTCACTGTTCTCATTGTTCAATTGGAAATTGTATCAGTTTCATATCAACCAACGTCTGTAATGATGCATGTATTCGTAATTCAGAATGACTATATAATTTACATTTACATTTTAGTCATTTAGCAGACGCTCTTATCCAGAGCGACTTACAGTTAGTGCATACATTATTTTATCGAACCCACAACCCTGGCGTTGCAAACGCCATGCTCTACCAACTGAGCTACATCCCCTGCCGGCCAAATCCCTCCCCTACCCTGGACGACGCTGGGCCAATTGTGCGCGCCGCCCCATGGGTCTCCCGGTCGCGGCCGGCTACGACAGAGCCTGGATTCGAACCAGGATCTCTAGTGGCACAGTTTAGCTATATCTTGAGACATTAGAAGAATTTGCCTTTGAGCCATGCCTTTTAGCCAATCTCTACCACACAATACTAGTGGCCTTGGCTTTTTTAATCTCTGTTGCTATTAGTCTGCATTTTCACATGACCACTTGTACCTCAAAACTCTGTATTAAACCGTTTACTTCCACCAGATACTGAAGTCAAGTCTCCTCTTTTACCTTTTCCAAAGTCAACTTGCTATTGCAAAATTGCCTTTTACAGTGTTCAGCACATTCTACTACCTGTTGAGGTTCTAAGTTTGACAAGGAGAGTTTGGCGATGGGCCAGGGTTATGACTCTGAACCCCTGACTCCAGTGTCTCGCTAAAACTCTCTGATACTAAAGGAAGGAAAAGAAGAGCAAATATGGGTTACAGTCAGTTACCCTGCAATAAAGTCTATATCATTTTAAGTGTTTCCAAAGCCTGTCTTGACAGTCCACATACAGGTTGGCAATGTTCTGGCAAACTGCTCCCTGGTAAGAGTTGGTAAGGGTCTAACTAACCTGTGTGCTCTCCGCAGAACCTGGCCACAACCTCTGGCGCCCCCTTGAGGTAGGTGTCCATGTGCTTCTCCCCAGCCTCCGGACCACCTCACTCATCCTCTGTAGAGCTGACGAGAAGGGGAACTGGCGAACAATCACAATCTCATATGACGATTAGGACAGACAGACAGCACATGGTCAGTCAAACATTCTTAATTCAATCTATCCATCCACATGCAAATCCATTCACATACAAATCAATACTCAAGGAAAGAAAGAAATATGCTTTTGAAAATGTCCTCAGACTATGTACTGTCAGCTCAGACAACTCCTGAAAAGCAAAGGAGAAAATAAGGTTTAAAAACAACTATGGTTAAGGTATATTTAACAGGTACAGTGCATTCGGAAAGTATTCCGACCCCTTGACTTTTTCCACATTGTTACATTACAGCCTTATTCTAAAATGGATTCAATTGTTTGTTTCCCTCATCAATCTCCACACAATACCCCATAATGACAAAGCAAAAAACAGGTTTTTAGAAATTTGTGCAAATGTATTAAAAGTAAAATACTGAACTATAACATTTACATAAGTATTCAGACCCTTTACTCAGTACTTTATTGAAGCACCTTTGGCAGCAATTACAGCCTTGAGTCTTCTTGGGTATGACACTACTGCTTGGCACACCTGTATTTGGGGAGTTTCTCCCATTCTGCTCTGCAGATCCTCTCAACCTCTGTCAGGTTGGATGGGGAGTGTCTGTGCACAGCTATTTTCAGGTCTCCCCAGAGATGTTTCATCGGGTTCAAGTCCGGGGTCTGGCTGGGCCACTGAAGGACATTCAGAGACTGTCCTGAAGCCACTCCTGCATTGTCTTGGCTGTGTGCTTAGGGTCGTTGTCCTGTTGAAAGGTAAACCTTCACCCCAGTCTGAGGTCCTGAGCACACTATAAAAAAAAAAAAACTTATTTACATAAGTATTCAGACCCTTTACTATGAGACTCTAAATTGAGCTCAGGTGCATCCTGTTTCCATTGTGCATCCTTGACAGGTTTCTACAACTTGATTTGGAATTAAATTGATTGGATATGATTTGGAAAGGCACACACCTGTCTATATAATTTCCCACAGTTGACAGTGCATGTCAGAGCAAAAACCTATTTTTGCTTTGTCATTATGTGGTATTGTGTGTAGATTGATGAGGGGGAAAAACTATTTAATACATTTTAGAATAAGGCTGTAACGTAACAAAATGTGGAAAAAGTCAAGGGGTCTGAATACTTTCCGAATGCACTGTAGTTACACGTACAGTGCATTTTCTGAGATCTCCGAGATCCAGGAATCCTACAGGGTTTAAGTTCAATGTTCTAATTCAATTGTGAAATGCTTAATAATTACAAATAACACCGTCATAAATGTCATTCATGTAAGGGAAGAAAGGTTGTATTTCATGTCAAGACTCCAAGCATTCAACTCATGAATTATGGACAACTCGTGAACTAGGGTGTAAACATGTTTTGATTCAACTCCTGTATTATATTGAATGTAAGCTACCTTTTTTTTTACCACTACATCACTGGCTACCGGTAGGCCTATTTCAAGTGGTAATAGGCCTACACATTGTAGCCTAGTCTAGTAAATTGGCCGTGTGTGTTAGGGTGACCATCCCGTTTTCTCCGGGACAGTTTCAGCCCAATTTCAGGTGTACCGACTGTTCAGGCTATAAAAAAAAAGGTACATTTGTCAGCAAGAAGCATCAATTAATGTTGGACTAACCAATGGCAATCGCCGAATGTCATTATGCATTATGTTTTCCATTCATCAAATGCTGCGAGTGTACACTGTTTGGATTATATTGGAGTGGAAAAACATGCACAGGTAGTCAACTTTCTGAAGTGATTTGTTTGACAATCAGATGAAAGCATGATGAATGGTTGTGTTCATGCCACATTAATTCATTTTTACCATTAAATTACGTTTGTATTATTAGGCCTTTAAAAAAAACCTTTTTTTTTTTTTTTTTTCTCCGAATGTCACAGTGTAATTGGCACTCTGAGCATAGCTATAACAGAAAGGATCCCACGGCTGCACTCTGAGCATAGCTATAACAGAAAGGATCCCACGGCTGCACTCTGAGCATAGCTATAACAGAAAGGATCCCATGGCTGCACTCTGAGCATAGCTATAACAGAAAGGATCCCACGGCTGCACTCTGAGCATAGCTATAACAGAAAGGATCCCACGGCTGCACTCTGAGCATAGCTATAACAGAAAGGATCCCACGGCTGCACTCTGAGCATAGCTATAACAGAAAGGATCCCACGGCTGCACTCTGAGCATAGCTATAACAGAAAGGATCCCACGGCTGCACTCTGAGCATAGCTATAACAGAAAGGATCCCACGGCTGCCACCATCTGTCAATATGCTTTGTGTTGTAGTCATGACAGAAAAATATATGAAGTCAGACAAACTTTACTGAGCATGTTTCAGTCCGGAACAATGCATATTCAAGTCAGAACATTTCAGTTTCCTGTGTAATATCAGTATGTGTAACATCAATATTGCTACAGTATTCATACAGAAATGGTGTTAGCATGTAGCATTGTTAGCATAGCTATAAGAGAAAGTACTGTAGGTTACAATATCCATACATGAACAGAGACAACTTTGAGAAAACATTGAGACAACTTTGAGACAACATTTAGACGGACTGACCCAGCCTGTGGCGTTGAACATCTTTAGGCCCAGTGGGTCTCAATCTTGGTCAGCAAGTGGCAGGTGGCCATGCAGGTCACAAACGAGGACTTAACTAGGGTCTCATTCGCTGGGTCATCCTCTGGGGCAGAGAAACTGAGGACATTTTTTGGGGGGGTGTTTTTCCCTGTAGGGGGCTGTAGCTAAGTAACCAAGCGCACATTTTGGGTTTCTGACTAAATAATCCTCTAAGGTAAATACAACCTTAAGTAAATGTGTAACTATCCCTTTAACATAGTGGGGTTACATGAGGGCACTAGGGACAGGGTGTAGTGAGAGGACCGGGAGAAACAAAGGAGCTGTGGTATTCATCGACTGACTTTACCATAGATCATTAAAAACTCTCTCACAAAAGAACAAAGGAGGTTCACAGACAGCAGATAACTGATACATGGTAGAAGAGAACATCTATCCTGAGCAGAAAAACATGGACACAGCATATCCCTGTCATTCTCACCTGCCATTTTCAGCTCTCTGGATCCCCCAAAGGTCCAAACCATCTTCAATGAGAGTGCCGGTCTGTGTGGGGAGCAGGCCAGTTACACATTCATATACTGTAGCTTCATTCTACAGCTGTCTGCATGTAGTATGTGTGTGCTAGCTAGTGATTCTGAATACTTTCTTTTGAGATCACAGATGAATCGTTTTACAAAAATATACTACTGATATTCTACATCTCACATTTTTTCCTTGCTTGTATGGACTAGCCAGGTCTATCCAGTCTTAACTGTACTTTCAGAGCTAAATTCCAACATTCAAAAGAGCAGTTAGGCCAAATGAGTTTCAAGAACAGGTGAGGTGTGTGTACTAGTGCCTGTTGGGACAGGTTTAGGATGTATGCCAATGTGTAAGGTACAGTAGATGGAGAAAACAGAGGGTTGTGGGTAATGTAGGCTACCTGTAGTCCTGGAGTAGTTTGCTGAGACTGGAGCTGTGGTCAGTGTGGATGCTGACAGTGTCACCCTGACATCCTCCAAGCCTCTAGAGGAGCAGCACAGACAGTCACCTCCATGGTAATACTGTATACGTACCACCTTTCATATAAGGACAATAGAGAATGTCCATGTTTTAAAGGTTGCAGTAAATAGGTACCATTTGGCATTTATGGGGGCAACTTCTTCAAAAATGGTCATGAAACGTAAAACATGTAATATTTCTGACCTTTTCTGACAGCACTGGGGTTTCCAATAGGGTTCTTAATTAAACACTTCAAAATTCTGTATCAAATAATTCCAGTAGTATTTTGTGCTGTGGTGGGTGAAGTAGAGAATCGAAAGAAAGAAAGATGCAGTCAGAACACCAAGCAATGTTCAGGAATCAATTGAGAGGGCTTTGGCATCTGTCGCCTTCAAAGACACCAAGATTTGTATCAATTTCTTGATGTGTCTCAATAGTCTTGGATGGATAGCTCCCTTCCCTTAGGGCCACTTTCCATCAGGAACACTGATATGTAACTTTCACCAGTGGTGCTGAAGGAAAGGAAATGAAGGGAGGGAGCCATTCAAGACAATTGGGACACTTTGTTAATGAAGATCAGAAGATGAAGAACAGAGGCCTGTACCTTACCTGGACAGGTTGGTTATAGACATATTTTCCTTGATGTTCATCTTGGAGGGCACTGAATGCATGCATACTGTCCCCATTAGGTTTGTGCAGAGGGCCCTGGAGATCCACACTGTTAAAGGGTCTCTTTCCTGGGGCTAGTATCACATGCACCTTGTCCCAGAACCACCTCCTGAACTCGTCCTGTGAGAATTGAACCATGTCAAGTCATCCCGTTAACCTCTACTTAACCTTGTTTCCAGGTTTATTGGGAACAGCACATAGACTTCTGAGCTTGGGGAGGAAGCATCTGGTGCGCGAGACTACAGTTTGATGCTGTAAGACACTAGTGATTGAGCCTAAACCTATGATTGATTTAGCAGACTGACTTTTCAGTAGATAATTGGTTATTGTACGGTAAGTCTCAAGCCAATGCCATCATTACTGTTACTTAGGTCAGTGGATCTCAAACTTCTCCTCGGGGACCCTCAGACGTTTCACAATTTTGTTGTAGCACTCAACTATCTCACCAGATTCAACTAGTTAAGGACTAGATAATTAGCTGACAAGTTGAATCAGGTGTGCTAGAATAGATCAAATAGAAGGAACGGCTGGGGGTCCCCGAAGAGAGGTTTGAGAAAGGCTGACTTAGGTCATAGTAGAACAGAATATCATAGTCTAGAATAGGTTATCATTTGTTGGAAGGTTCTTTTTACTGAGTAAGGTTAGTGCACCATGGATCTGAGCAGCAGTGTCTTGGCCTCCCTGATAGAGGGGGTATGTGTGCAGGTCCCTCTCACTCCCCACTCAGGCAGCCAGCAGCGCAGAAGGAGCAGCAGCCCCCCGGAGCAGAATGCCCCCACGCCCACCACAACCGTCTTCCAGGGGCACGGCCAGTAACCCCACACCTACACTATACTTCTTAGAAAGTATTAGAGAATGTAACGCTCCACCTGCTAGGCGGCCTTTCACTATATTTGCTAACGCCTAGTATACAGTCATCTCCGATCTACATAAAGACCCTAAAGGCAAAAATGGGATTATCCTGTGTTTTATATATACACTGAGTGTACAAAACATTAGGAACACCTGCTCTTTTCATGACATAGACTGACCAGGTGAAGGCTATGATCCCTTATTGATGTCACTTGTTAAATCCACTTCAATCAGTGTAGATGAAGGGGAGGAGACAGGTTAAAGAAGGATTGTTAAGCCTTGAGACAATTGAGACATGGATTGTGTATGTGTGCCATTCAGAGGGTGAATGGGCAAGACAAAATATTTAAGTGCCTTTGAACGGGGTATGGTAGTAGGTGCCAGGCGAACCATTTTGTGTCAAGAACTGCACCGCTGCTGGGTTTTTCACGCTCAACAGTTTCCCGTGTGTATCAAGAATGGTGCACCACCCAAAGGGCATCCAGACAACTTGACACAACTGTGGGAACCATTGGAGTCAACATCGAGGGTACAACTCAATATTAGGAAGGTGTTTTTGTTTTGTACAGTCAGTGTATTTCCACACTTTGAGGTTGGAATAATACTGTGAAAATGATGATAATGCCTTTTTAGTGTAAGAGCATTATGAAAAGACTACCTGAAATGTCAGCCTGTTTTTGGTGGGAGGGAGTTTTGACTTTCCATTGTGACATCACCATGCTGTAAATGAGTTAATACACCAATAAGAGAGTTCCAAACCTCTCTGCCAATAACAGATCATTTTCAGTTTTCCCCTCCTGACTCAAACTACTTCCTGACAGTCCTAGCAAAATTCTTGCTTGAGAAATTGCTCTTTGCTAAGAAGCTATTTTTGTTTATTTTTTACCCTTTTAATTGAAAACAATCACAGTAAGGTACTTAATTGTTAACCAGAAATGATTTGATATTGAGATATAAACGGCTGCATTGGACCTTTTAAGCATTTCTACAGATGCAGTAGACCTATTTGCATCAGAAGCATTTTGAATGATATTTTAAGGTCAGATTGTTTTTCAAGACGTTCAAACGTTCACAGATTACCAGCAGGGTCAGATAATAACCATAATGGCTAAATCGGGTGGAAACGCTTCAAGACTCATTAAAAGGATTCAAAGTAGAGGGAGGAATGAGGAGCAGCAACAGGTAGGTCGCAAGGTGTGTGTGTGTTGTAAGTATATAGCCTACAACAGAAGGAGACTTTTAGCTAGTGGGGTTTTGGGCGTTCGCCTATAAATTATGTGAACATGCAACCTGGGCTTGACTGGGTGCAGTCTGATCACTGATCAAGAACCATGTCTACAGTCTACTACCCTGATTTGATAAGAAATGGACTTCCAACTTTGTCACCAGTAAAAGTAGTATCAGTTATGGTAGTGTGCTACACTACAGCATATGAGAGAATACTAACAATCACTTTTGTTGAATCTTGCAGACATTTTTGCTATTTTTCACCTATTGTAGACCTGTCACTCTGCAAGAGGCAAAGTTTTACTTTTTTGTGATGAATGTTTCAAGAAAAATTTGACAAATTTAAAAAATGCAATTTTAGAACCCATTTAATCAAGTATTTCTTTGAAAGTACACACATGGTAAATACTGAGTTTACAGAATTATAATACTATTCTACTATAACACTTATTGTTACTTAATTACAGTAATATCCCGCCCCCACTCACCTGCATCATATTGGCAATTCAAAAGTTATATGTTCGATATATTTGCTTATAAATGTAAAATACTGACTTCTTTCCTATTGTCGTCTAAAATGTTCCAGTTAATTCAGAAATCTTTCCTCCATTGCTTTACGCTATCCTATGCTTATCCAAGAGATGACAGTATTCTAATGACTTAAAATCGATTGATACCAGGACAATGCATGGCAGCATAACAGGTGTATTCCAAAAGTAACAGTCACCTTATGTAAATGACCATATTACCCTCAGGTTGGCCATTGACATAGTCATGAGGTATTGTTTTCTGAGTAAAACATTGACGAAATGGTAGCATACCGATTGAAAGCGTTGGGCAAGTAACCGAAAAGTGTCTGGTTCGAATCCCTAAGCCGGCAAGGTGGAAAAATCTGCCCTTGAGCAAGGCAGTTAACCCCCAACAACTGCACCCTGGGCACTGATGACGTGGAGGTCGATTAAGGCAGCCCCCCGCACCTCTGATTCAGAGGGGTTGGGTTAAATGCCTAAGACACATTTCGGTTGAATGCATTCACTTGTGCAACTGACTAGGTATACCTCAAAACTCTTAACTGGTTTGTTAAACCAGGCAATTTCATTTGTTCATTATATGAAGTAACTTGTATAAGGCCTATTTGGTCCACCAATGAGACCAAGCAGTCTAGATACTTTGATGACATGTGGAGGCTAAATTAAATGCAACATTCGATTTCTTATGAAACATAAGATGGGACATAGTGAGTATATCCCACCCTGCCCAAGTCATATCTTCTGGTCTGGATTTTACTCCTCTGTATCATTCTATATATTTTTGTTGCAAGAGATTGTATCTGAAACATAAAAAAAGATGCAAGGTCCCTCTAAAAGACTCACAAAATAAAGAATTTAGAAAAAGAAAAATCAGAAAATCCACATTAAATTTGGGGACCTTTTAATTACCCAGTCTTCAATATAGTATTTGCATAAACAAGAAATTAACAATTAAAAAGGTAAACTAAAGGAAAAAGGAAAACAGACAAAACCAACCAAAAATGTTACACATACAGTACAATGTGTCTAAGACATTTCATCGTTATGTATGAACGTGGTAGAATCTTTTTACATAAATCATTTACACTACGAACAAATGAGTTTGTTTTATTGAAAATATTTGGGCTAGAAGCCCATTACACGCTTGTCAGTTAATTCAGATGTTGAATTAGAGCCCAGTTGCAGCAGTCCATTGTAAAAAAAAAAACGATATTTGCTGTTTTAAGTCCTTCTTCCGCCACCGCCACCTCTGCCTGAAAAACAACAACAAACGACACCATCTTACAAAGCTGATAGAATTGTTGGTAGATAGAAGTAGAGTAAAGAGACATTTCAGGCACTAGAACTATATAAAAAAAAACATCAAGTGTGAAGTACACACACACCCACACAGTTGTGAAGAGATTTTGCATGTGCACTCGGATCCTCAAAGTTATACGGCTGAACCATTGAGAGCGTGTTGACTGGCCGCAACACTGCTTAGTACGGCAACTGCAAGAAACACGACCGCAAGGCGCTACAGCGGGTAGTGCGTACAGCCCAGTACATCACTGGGGCCGAGCTCCCTGGCATCCAGGACCTCTATACCAGGCGGTGTCAGAGGAAGGCCCTAAAAATTGTCAAACACTCCAGCCACCCAAGCCATAGACTGTTCTTTCTGCTACTGCACGGCAAGCAGTACCAGTGCACCAAGTCTGGAACCAACAGGACCCTGAACAGCTTCTACCCCCAAGCCATAAGAGTGCTAAACAAGGCAGCTATATAGCTACCCGGACTACCTGCATTTATCCTTTTTTTAACTAGCTCTCTTGCACTGACTACGCACACACACTGGACTCAAACACTCACAGATAATTACACTGACACGCCCACACAACATAAGCCCACACACACACTGACGCCACACACACACTTTCACACTCCCCACATACGCTGCTGCTACTGTTCATTATCTATCCTGTCGCCTAGTCACTTTACTCCTACCTACAGTATATGTACAGTCGTGGTCAAAAGTTTTCAGAATTACACAAATATTAATTTTCACAAAGTCTGCTGCCTCAGTTTTTATGATGGCAATTTGCATATACTCCAGAATGTTATGAAGAGTGATCAGATGAATTGCAATTAATTGCAAAGTCCCTCTTTGCCATGAAAATGAACTTAATCCCCCCAAAATATTTCTACTGCATTTCAGCCCTGCCACAAAAGGACAAGCTGACATCATGTCAGTGATTCTCTCGTTAACACAGGTGAGAGTGTTGACGAGGACAAGGCTGGAGATCACTCTGTCATGCTGATTGAGTTAGAATAACAGACTTGAAGCTTTAAAAGGAGGGTGGTGCTTAAAATCATTGTTCTTCCTCTGTTAACCATGGTTACCTTCAAGGAAACACGTGCCGTCATCATTGCTTTGCACAAAAAGGGCTTCACAGGCAAGGATATTGCTACTAGTAAGATTGCACCTAAATCAACCATTTATCGGATCATCAAGAACTTCAAGGAGAGAGGTTCAATTGTTGTGAAGAAGGCATCAGGGCGCCCAAGAAAGTCCAGGAAGCGCCAGGACCGTCTCCTAAAGTTGATTCAGCTGCGGGATCGGGGCATCACCAGTGCAGAGCTTGCTCAGGAATGGCAGCAGGCAGGTGTGAGTGCATCTGCACGCACAGTGAGGCAAAGACTTTTGGAGGATGGCCTGGTGTCAAGAAGGGCAGCGAGGAAGCCACTTCTCTCCAGGAAAAACATCAGAGACAGACTGATATTCTGCAAAAGGTACAGGGATTGGACTGCTGAGGACTGGGGTAAAGTAATTTTCTCTGATGAATCCCCTTTCCGATTGTTTGGGGCATCCGGAAAAAAGCTTGTCCGGAGAAGACAAGGTGAGCGCTACCATCAGTCCTGTGTCATGCCAACAGTAAAGCATCCTGAGACCATTCATGTGTGGGGTTGCTTCTCAGCCAAGGGAGTGGGATCACTCACAATTTTGCCTAAGAACACAGCCATGAATAAAGAATGGTACCAACACATCCTCCGAGATCAACTTCTCCCAACCATCCAAGAACAGTTTGGTGACGAACAATGCCTTTTCCAGCATGATGGAGCACCTTGCCATACGGCAAAAGTGATAACTAAGTGGCTCGGGGAACAAAACATCGACATTTTGGGTCCATGGCCAGGAAACTCCCCAGACCTTAATCCCATTGAGAACTTGTGGTCAATCCTCAAGAGGCGGGTGGACAAACAAAAACCCACAAATTCTGACAAACTCCAAGCATTGATTATGCAAGAATGGGCTGCCATCAGTCAGGATGTGGCCCAGAAGTTAATTGAAAGCATGCCAGGGTGGATTGCAGAGGTCTTGAAAAAGAAGGGTCAACACTGCAAATATTGACTCTTTGCATAAACTTAATGTAATTGTCAATAAAAGCCTTTGACACTTATGGAATGTTTGTCATTATACTTCAGTATAGCTTAGTAACATCTGACAAAAATATCTAAAAACACTGAAGCAGCAAACTTTGTAAGGACCAATACCTGTGTCATTCTCAAAACTTTTGACCACGACTGTACATACAGTGCATTCGGAAAGTGTTCAGACCATTTCCCCTTTTTGTTACGTTACAGCCTTATTCTAAATGGATTAAATAAAATAGTTTCCTCATCAATCTACACACAATACCCCATAATGACAAAGCGAAAACAGGTTTAGAATTTTTTGCAAATGTATTAAAAATATAAAAAAACATACCTTATTTACATACGTATTCAGATCCTTTGCTATGAGACTCGAAATTGAGCTCAGGTGCAACCTATTTCCATTGATCATCCTTGAGATGTTTCTACAACTTGATTGGCGTCGACCTGTTGTAAATTCAATTGATTGGACATGATTTGGAAAGGCACACGCCTGTCTATATAAGGTCCCACAGCCACGAGGTAGAAGGAATTGTCTGTAGAGCTCCGAGACAGGATTGTGTCGAGACACAGATCTGGGGAAGGGTACCAAAAAATGTCTGCAGCATTGAAGGTCCCCAAGAACACATTGGCCTCCATCATTCTTAAATGGAAGAAGTTTGGAACCACCAAGACTCTTCCTAGAGCTGGCCGCCCGGCCAAACAGAGCAATTGGGGGAGAAGGGCCTTGGTCAGGGAGGTGACCAAGAACCCGATGGTCACTCTGACAGAGCTCCAGAGGTCCTCTGTGGAGATGGGAGAACCTTCCAGAAGGACACCATCTCTGAAGCACTCCACCAATCAGGCCTTTATGGTAGAGTGGCCAGACGGAAGCCACTCCTCACTAAAAGACACATGACAGCCCGCTTGGAGTTTGCCAAAAGGCACATAAACGACTCTCATTACATGAGAAACAAGATTCTCTGGTCTGATGAAACCAAGATTGAACTCTTTGGCATGAATGCAAATCTTCACGTCTGGAGGAAACCTGGCACTATCCCTACGGTGAAGCATGGTGGCAGCAGCATCATCATACTGTGGGGATGTTTTTCAGCGGCAGGGACTGGGAGACTAGTCAGGATCGAGGGAAAGATGAACGGCGCGAAGTACAGAGAGATCCTTGATGAAAACCTGCTCCAGAGCGCTCAGGACCTCAGACTGGGGTGAAGGTTGACCTTCCAACAGGACAACGAGCCTAAGCACACAGCCAAGACAAAGCAGGCTTCAGGACAAGTCTCTGAATGTCTGTGAGTGGTCCAGCCAGAGCCCGGACTTGAACCTGATCAAACATCTCTGGAGAGACCTGAAAATAGCTGTGCAGCGACGCTCCCCATCCAACCTGACAGAGCTTGAGAGGATCTGCAGAGAAGAATGGGAGAAACTCCCTAAATACAAGTGTGCCAACCTTGTAGCGTCATCCCCAAGAAGACTCGAGGCTGTAATCGCACTGCTTCTTGAAACACTGCTAGCTTAACCCGGAAGACAGCTGCACCAATGTGTTGGAGGAAATACCATCCAGCTGGCGACCGAAGTCAGCTTGCAGGCGCCCGGCCCACCACAAGTAGTCGCTAGAGCGCGATGGGACAAGGAAATCCTGGCCGGCCAAACCTGGACGGCGTTGGGCCAATTGTGCGTCGCCTAATGGGTCTCCCGGTCACGGCCAGCTGTGACACAGCCTGGGATCAAACACCGGGTCTGTAGTGACGCCTCTGCGATGCAGTGCCTTAGACCGCTGCGCCACTCGGGAGGTTTTTTATTTTTAATACATTTGCAAAATTTTCTAAAAACCAGTTTTTGCTTTGTTATTGTGTGTAGATTGATGAGGGGAAAAAAAACAATTTTATCCATTTTAGAATAAGACTAACGTAACAAAATGTGGAAAAAGTCAAGGGGTCTGAATACTTTCCGAATGCACTGTAGCTACCTCAATTAAATGTTTGTCATTTAGCAGACGCTTTTATCCAGAGCGACTTAGAGTTAGAGTGCATAATAAAAAAAAATTACCTCATACCCCTGCACATCGACTCGGTACTACTGGTACTCCCTGTATATAGCCATGTTATTTTTTACTTGTTATTGTTATCCGCTGTGTATTTATTCCGAGTCACTATTTCTATTTGATCTTTTTTATGTTTAACTTTATGTTTTTATGGTCCTCTGTAGCTCAATTGGTAGAGTATGGCGCTTGTAACGCCAGGGTAGTGGGTTCGATCTCCGGAACCACCCATACGTAAAAATGTATGCACACATGACTGTAAGTCGTTTTGGATAAAAGCGTCTGCTAAATGGCATATTATATTATTATTATACATTGTTGGAAAAGGACCTGTAAGAAAGCATTTCACCGGTTGTTACGAAGCATGTGACAAATTAAATTTGATTTGAAGTATCAACTGACATGTCCTCATTACTTTTCCAAATTCAATTCAACCTAGATCTCACCTCCTCGTCCACCCCTGAAGCCTCCACCCCTACCCCTGCCTCTAGCGCCACCTCGACCTCCAGGTTTCCCTCTGAAGCTCCTGTTGAAGCCTGTTCCTTCTCCACGAGGTCCTCGTTCACCCTGGGGTGTGGCATAGATCAGGGTCACCTTGCTCCCGTCAATCTGAAGGTCCACCACAGCCTCCTTGACAGCCTTGCAGACCTCTATGCTCTCAAAGTCCACAAAGCCAAACCTGAGAAGTGCCAAGAATTAGTATTCAAAGGACTGTCTGAATGTAATAACAATGTGGTTTCAAAAGGGTCATATTTCGAGACATACCCTCTAGATTCACCAGTCTCCTTGTCTTTGGTGACTCGAGCTTCAATGGCACCTTCAAAGGAGCTTTTCAAAGTCTCCTCACTCGTCTCCTTGGCAAGATTCCTGACCATCAACGTCTTTGAAGGAACTACAAGAGAACACAAAATACATAGGTATGAATGATGGCACAGTCAAACAACAAATGATTCACCAACCAATTTTCTGCTATGAGACATTCATTGGGTAAGTCTAAAAGTAATATTCACCCGAGTTCCCTTGGTCCCCTTCTGGCCTCTTCTGGCTGAACTTCACGCCGATGGCTCTTCCACAAATCTCTTTGTTTAACGATGATTCCATGGCTTCTTTGGCATCCTCCACACTTTCAAACTGAATGAAGGCATGACTTAAAAGAGGGAAAAAGCAAATTAACATAAATGTCTTAAGTTACCATTTCCATGTGCATTCTGAACATGAAATGACTCAAATTAATCATAATCAAATGTTTATAATGATCTATTTGATGGTGTTCAAAATGTTCAGTAGAGCTCAACAAAGCAGGTGCAGCATCAATGTGCACCCTTACCCTCTTGGTTTGCCATTGCTCTGAGGTATTCTGACACTGACTGCTTTGAGAAAGACTTTCTTTAGGGCATCCTCTTTTGCAGTGTAAGCCAGGTTGGTCACCAATAATTCGTTATTTGGTGTGGCCTCAGCTATGGAACAGAACATTTGAGAACATGTTAGCTAATCAGTGAATTAATACACTTTGTAATCAGTCTTTCATCTCGAAGATGCTAATGAGCAGCAACATGACTAGCCATATATCTATTCAAGTACCTTGTGCTTCTACAGTAATATAATTCCCAGTGACTTCATTTCAGTCCATCCTTACCTGGAGCATTGGTCATTTTTTGTTGTTGGCTCTTTTCTCCCAAAAAGTCAATAACGATGACACGGCCTTGGACATCAGTCCCCTGCTTCTCCTCCAGCACTTTCTCAGCAATGGCCTCCGTTTTGAACTCTATGTAGGCAATTCTGTCACAATTAAATAGATGCCAAGTGTTAAGAGCTGAATCTTGGGATACACACATACCTTGCATTTTCACGTAAATCAAGCATTGATATCAACTGGACACTTTGGATGACAACTCTCACCCTTTGCTTGGTCTACCAATGCCTCTAGGAAACCTGATTTCGACAGCCGTGTCAAAGACTTTCTTCAAGTCCTCCTTTGTTGCTGCGAATGGGATATTCTTGACGTACAAGGTCTTGGCATCTTTAGCTGTGTGTGTGTGTGGGGGGGGGGGGGGAAGAGACTCCTGTCAGTACATGGAAATCAATAAATTCTAGAAATGTCATATATCAATGGCATGGAAAACTCACTCAAGATGACAAGTACCTTTTTTTTCATCTGCTGTGACGTCTTTGACATTAGCCTTGCCTAACCTTATCTTTTGGTCCAGGATCTTCACCCTATCCAGCTCAAGGGCTTTCATCAAGTCTTCCTCTGTATGAAAGTCTACATATGCGAACTTCCTATAGAATGCACACCCCAAAAAAATTTGACATTATGTTAATATACTTATACAAATCCTTTGCCATGAAATGGGGAATAATCTGTATCATGAGGAAATCTGCAAACATTTGAAGAGGTTAAGTTTATGCAGTGCATAAAAATGCCAGGTACTCACTTTGTTATGTCCACTCTAATAGCCTGAAATAACAGACTATGCGATGTAAAAAAGTTGGCCAAGGCATCATTGAGTTCCTCCACTTCCTTGGTTGTGTTCAAGTTTCCAACAAAAAGACAAAAACCTCAAAAAGAAAAAGAAACACGAAGGTGCACGTTAGCTCACTGACACCATCAATCAAGCACTCAAACAGAGGGAGTGATTTTAACTCTTGCTCACAATCGTACCATCATTAATGCCCTTTGTTTTCTTCGCTGGAGAAGTCTCATCCTCTGCTTTCCTTTTTACTGGGGCTACTGCAACAGCTGGAGAAAGAAATGCAGACACATGTATTAAACACTATTCCATACATACCCTGATGGAAAAACATAAATGAGTGACATCTGGGGTGTGTGTAATAATTAGTCCTAACAGTTGCATTTGGCAACAAAAATGAGTTTTTATTGGATAAATTAAGATAGGTCCCTTCCCGTTTGGTTCTGTTTGCTTCGGAGTGAATACACCCCTGGCAAATATGCATTACAATTCTGTTGTTCTTTGACCTCACCCTGGTCATTTCCATTGGTCTTCTCGTCAACATTATTGGCATCTTCGACTGCATTTTCTGACTCAAATGTGACCTTAACCGTTTCCTCCTCAGCAGCAGGGGCAGGAGTTGTATCCATCTGCTCCCCTTCACAATCTACATAAACAATATTCATTAACAAAGGAAATACCTACTGAATTTAAGGGGACAGCAAATGTTTTGCTTTTAAGAAATGTCATATGAACATTATCACTATTCCAATTACATGCTGGGACTTGATGTCACACACACTAAATATATGGTCTATGCTTGCCACCCCTCAAAGCATTCTCTTTACCTGGGACATCTTTGACCTCCTTGTCCTCTGTAACATCATCTTCAATAGGAGCTACTTTGTCTCCATCTCCATCCTCATTGGCATCAGGTTCTGTGGAAAAGATTACCTGTGGAGTAGGGGCATCTACCACGATGACCTGTGGAGTTGGGGCAGCTACCTCCTCTGTTGATGCTGGAGAATCAGTCTGGCCTTCTGAAAGTTACCATGATGTATCAAGGACTCATTAAAAGTCACTTTCTCAATATAATTTGAATTAAATATTGCACAGGCTATTAAGGACAATATAGTTGGGAACCACTTACCAGAATTATTTTTATCCTCTTTGTCATCAGCAATCTCTCCAACTTTCTGTGTAGTTGATGTCCTTGATGGGATTGCCTATAAAACAACCTTTGGGATGAGCATTTCAGCTGGTGTTCTTTAACCCATCATCACCAACCAATCACAAACAGACAACTGGGGGAGGGTTCGATTAATCCCGCCCGGGTTTAAAGTTGATTGCAGTAGTAATAGAGCTCGCCAGCCTGTATTCCTAAAACCAGGAAATAGGTTACCTCTGGTTCGTTCAGCCATCCCTATGTGAAAAATGAATGGGGAAGGAATAGGGTTATGGAATAAACGCCAAAAATAAGGTCTGCTCTTAACACAGGTTTAGGAAATCTCATAAAAAATGTCTATGAGATAGCAGTCTGGTTAACAGGACCTTTATGAATGATGAAGCCTTTGTGACTTATGTGTTTTATTATTACATAAATTCTTCAAAATTCACAAAAAGTGACGTTAGTTGATGAAGATGATCTCATAGAACAAAACATATAAGATCTCCTAGACCTGTTTTTACCACAGACCTTATTTTCAGCGTTTATCCAAACCCAAATTAATTTTCCTCATAGGCTTTGTCCAACGAACCATGGTGGAGTTAGTGCCTACAAAAAGGCGCCATTACATTATATTAGTGGGATTCTGTGTTTCCCATGCAAAAGGGATTGCTTTTGATAAACGTTTTATCTGCCTTCCCAATCAAAGCTGTTTAGAAAATTCTAACTTATTTTATGGAAAAGAGACGTTGTATGTTTCTGGACAATGTACCATGCTGTCTTGTTGACAAAATGACCAAGCGTCGCAGATTACTGCTTGTTTTCGCCCGATGACGTGAAGGGCCTATCTATGCCCGGTGTGCGGAGTCTCAGCATAATCGAATCCGCCCAATGAGTATTCGAAATAGATCAATTGTAACTCACAACGTTCAGCACGTGTTTCAAGTGAACAACAGTGATACAAAGTAGCTAGTTAACTAGCTAAACATTCCATGCCCACAGAAGTGTATTTCAACAATTGCTACAGTAGTTAGCTAATTTGCTAACGTTAGCTAGCTAGCGAGTTCAACCATGTTGTCATTTCACTTGTAGCCGTGTGAGACCAACTGCTGTAACCCATTTCACCTAAAACATAAGTACATTTTAGATGTCATTCTTACTTTGCCTGATTGTGCCATGTTTTCGGAATATTCTTCTTTTAGTTAGCTACTGTACGGTGCACACGTCTGTTCACATGAACGGCCATGAACGGTGGGCGAAATTTCCTTCTGTAGTAGAGGGGGGAGGGGCAATACATGAATATTCATGTTTCTAGACGTAGAACCCATCCGGTTACTGGTTGAGCCACAGATAGAACAATGAGAGTTGAAAAAACAATTAGTTGAGCCTTCTTGAATGCGTAACGTCAAACAGATGCTCTACAGAGCCGTCCGTTTACCTAGCTCGTGCCGCTGGTGTGGCGGGAGCATATGGATTATTTTTTTTACATTCAAAATTCCACTATAGAATTTACACATCGTATATATTGAAAACTTGGTGGAAGAACTTGGTGGCGCTTTCACATGACCATTGGTAGTGCTCAATACAATCATTGCGATTTTGACATTCGAAGTGTGTTTATGTTATTTATAACTCGACACAGCCCATTACTTGCACCAAGTTTTCATTAAACAATGTGTCAATTAGTTGAATTTTGAATAAGAAAATGTTCCATAATATGAAATGCGGTAGTCAGTGGGTAAACTAAATTAAAGAGTAGAAAATATTTGGTGTAATCATGTCTAACCAGTTGGCAAATGTAGCCTTTGTGCCCATGAGCAGAGATACTTTTGAGGAGACGGGAAACTCCATTGGAATCGTAATAACGCCCATTGGGTACGTTGCCCATGCCTCGTTAATGTGCCGCGCTGTGCATTCTAGGCGATTCTGTGACAAGGTGAGCTCTCTTTCAAGGAGTGAATGGGAGTCAATTGGCTGCTAGCTCAAAAACCCATATTAGCATGAAATTTGTCAACAAGAAGTACAATATTACAGATATTTTCCAATATGTGAGATCATTAAGTTGTTATCTGTAATATCGTATAGTTTTGGAATCGTGATATTGCGTGCTTTCGAGGCAAATAGGCAGGTTTCTCGACTCATACCCTGACTTTGAGAAGGGATGGCGTAACGATTAGTTTAGCAACCGCGTGACGCAGCATAACAACGTGAACGCGATTGGTCGACCGTCTGCTGGGTGAGGCGTTACGTTCCTCTATTTATTGGCCGACGGGATTCCTATCTCCTCCTTTCTCCAATATCTCTGTATACTCCCTCCAGTTACACAACCCTTAACGCGAGGGGTTGTCACTAGTTACCACAGCCACAAAGTCATAAACCCCGCCCATTTTACAATTTATCTTCTTAAAATTAGATTTTAAACCGTACCCTAACCTTAACCACACTGCTAACCTTATAACTAACCTTACATTTTGTGCATCATTAATCATTCAGCATCAGAATGGCCGTGGAATTTTTGTTGCTTACCTCATTGTAAGTGAGGAGACAACAGATGTGCTTGCAGAAGATCCAACAGGCTACCCCAGGATTTTCACCAAGGTAAATGGCTCTAGCCTTTTAGGGGCTAAGTGAGATTTGGTTGGGGGGCCCCAACCTCGCGGAAAATGTTTTTAGTGCTCCCCTCTTGACGGTGGAGAGGAACATTTTAGTTTCAGTTAATTTCCTGCAATTCTACACATTTTGCCATGGGGCGGAGAGATCTTTGCAATTTTAAAGCAAATTTCCTGCAATTCTACACATTGTATAATTACTTATGCCATGTTAATATGATATCTGAGTGAGAGTGACTAACAAAATCAATGGGGGCCCACTGGAGGTCCGGGCCCCTGGGCACATGCCCTCCGTGCCCGATCGGTATTCGGCAATGATTACTTAAGTTTAGATGGCTGGCTAGACTAACTACTACCAATTAAAACATTGTTAGCTGACGTGACAGTGACTGACATAACAAGAGAAAAACTGTTGATGCACAACCAAATTTCGAAATTGCACCTGGTGTATTCTACTATACTTACTCTCAATAGTAAGTTGAGACCCTGACTGAGTACCTAACACCTCGATCACACCAACAGCGTCATTGAGTTTTGGTACACCAGAAATACATTCATTTCCAATGGAACGCTGCGTTTGCCTTGCAGCATTGCGTTGCAGAGGCAGTTGCAGTGTGTACTGTGTGGTGGTACATGCGTTGGATTTATCTAACGTATGTATCACATTGTATGCGTAGACGGCTTGATGGAAATGGTAGCTGAAAGTTGAACTTTTGTTGCTCACATATCCAGATGATGCTGCATACTATTTTGCGCAATGACACTGTAGGTGTGATCAAAGTGTTAAAAGTACAAAAATATATACTGTATATTATTTTGGGGGGAGTCGGGGCCTCCTAGTGGCTTATGTCACTTACGCCTGGAACTTGCCCTGTGCATATGTGACCAATATGAAGGTGATTGTGCTTTTTAAAAAGAGACACTGATATTGATGTTTTGATTTAGGTGTGTGGTGATCAACAGAGACCTGAAAGAGTTGGTTCCATGTCTTGCAAGTAAGTTTCAACCAATGTTTAACAGAACATTAAATAAAATGAAACATCTAATATCCCAGTCCCAGCCTGGCAGTCGCTCCAGTTCCCCTGGGAAGCTGCTGGGCCACTCGTCTGGGTACGGGAGGATCAGCAGGCCCCCCTCAGCCTCCAGCACCCCTGTAGACAAGAGGAGCAAGGTCCCCTGCAGCCAGGGCTGCAGAAGAGATTCCTCTCCCAGCCGACTGGGACTAGGTAAGGGACATTTACATGATGTCACAATTTCAGCATCGTGCAAGTAAACACAACATAAATCATGTATTTGGCGCAGTGGTCTAAGGCACTGCATCGCAGTGCTAGCTGTGCCACTAGAGATCCTGGTTCGAGTCCAGGCTCTGTCGCAGCTGGCCGCGACTGGGAGACCCATGGGCGGCGCACAATTGGTCCAGCGTCATCCAAGGTAGGGGAGGGTTTGGCCGGCAGGGATGTCGGTTCGTTTCCCACGGGAGGCCAGTATGAATTTTTTTTTTGAAAAAGAAAGAACAACAAAAAAATACATGTATGCATCCACTAACTGTAAGTTGCTCTGGATAAGAGTGTCTGCTAAATGACTAAAATGTAAATGTATTCACTCTATACTAGGAAAAAGAGATTTGCCATTTGCTAGCAACGCACATAGTAACTAAGTAACTGCCTAAATAAACAGTGTATTGTACAGTATCACCTACACACTGGATACACATACATAACAGACAGCACATGTTTGCTGATAAATAGGATACCACACACATGCTGTCGAGGGCCATGTGTCAAAACATGCCGGTGATATGCCCAACATTGTCATTGTGCACTCCTATCTATCTAGTGAAAACCTTATATATACTGTACACCAAGTGTGTCCTTTGAAGCTCAGATACACTATCTTGGTTTTCCCGGTCATAAACACAAAACAAGGAAACACAATAAACACAAAAGATAAGCCTTGAAAGCAAGGAACCCGCATAGTAATGTTATGAAGGACCAATGGACCCTTTGAACTCAAAGGGGGCGGCAGGTAGCCTTAGGGTTAAGAGCGTTGGGCCAGTAACCGTAAGTTCGCTGGTTCGAATCGCTGAGCCGACTAGGTGAAAAATCTGTCGACGTGCCCTTGAGCAAGGCACTCTGCATAAGAGCATCTGCTAAATGACTAAAATGTAAATGTAAAATACTGAATGGCAAACTACTGAATAACAAAATACTGAATGCGAAAAGGCGCAAGGCCCCTTGTAAAGGAGGGTGAATGGTAAGAGCCTGTCTTTCAACTTCTATCGACTGTAACTGTCTCTCAGGGTTAGCAGCTAAGTAGAACTCACTGTTTTGGGAGGTGTCTCTCAGGGTTAGTAGCTAAATAGAACTCACTGTTTTGGGAGGTGTCTCTCATCTTGGTCGTATTTGTTAGCGTCACATCTTCCAGGCATGTCCCATCATTGGGGTGGTGCCTCCTCTTTCAGGAAATGTGGATGAGCCTCTGTAGGTCTAGCTCTGTCATCAGCAGCCCAGCTTATGTCCTTCCTTCCATTCAGTCTGAGTCACTGGCCCTGTCCTATTGCTTTGATTGATTGGTCAGTGTATTTCATCGACCAACCAGCTCCCCACATCTTGGCTTGTTATCAGTGTTCTGTCTGAGGTCACCCTCTTTGTCTGTCTGTCAGTCTGTTGTGAACAACACCGTCATCCCTGAATTGGGAAGGCCGCCTTTTTTACATCTGTCCATGGATTAGATTTAAACATTATGGATTCACGAAATTGACAATTACACGTTGCAATGTTTTAAAGTTTGTACGTTTGTCTTCTTCTTAGTCATGTTTAGTTCATATTTTTTATTAGAACATATAATAACTGAATATAACGGTTTGTGTTTAATTTTCTTTGGTGTTTCAACCATATCTTTATTTTTATACCTTATTTTAAATCTTTTTTCTTTTTTTTTTCTTTTTTTATTTTGTGTGTTAACTCTGTATATCTGTTGTAAGCTAATGTCATAACAATCATCTTGTCACTGACAACCTAATCCTTGTCATGAAATAACAAAAACATTTAAAAACGGACTTGCACTAACTTAAGTTTGTAAAATGTAATCTGATGTCCAGCAGACTCCAACCCACCACCACGCCCCAGAGACCTCCTACCCCTCACCTCCACTCTTCTCCCAGTCCCCATCCCCATCCCCACCCCAGGCCTCACCTCACACCCCAAACCTGTGTTCTACTGTCCTACTGACAGCCAGGCTGTGTGATAAAGCTCTTGTTCCTGGTACTCCTCTCTCGTCCTACCACGCTAGTGCGGAGCCGTATCCCCCGGCCCAGCATGAGTCAGGGCTGCAGCAGGGAAACCTCTAGGGAAAGCAGCAGAGACACCAGCCCTGCTCGGGCCTTCAAGCCTCTTGGTGAGTACCACGTCCAACCGGACACCAGGAGGCCTCCTGGAAGCAGCAAGGCCCACTAGTACACACTCCTCAGCCCCTTAGTCCCCTCCTCTAGACCCCTACTCTATGTCCCAGCCTCTCTCTACACCCCAGGACATCTAGATAGAAGATCCACCTCTAGAACTAAGGGGTATAGACCTCTTCTTTTGCCTACTCTGATCTACTCTACATGCACTAACCCTCTCAAAGGTTCTGGAACATAATCGCTGCACTGTCTTCTGTCTGTCTTGTTGGGAATGCTCCGTGTTGTGCTATATTAGTATGTTTTTGTGTCTTTGTATTTGTATATAATGACCAGCAAAATGGAAAGATCACAAAAATCTCTGGATGTTCTAGGATTCTGTTTTTGGTCCAATGATTTATGTAGGATAAATGATTTGGCACATCTCATAATAAATCTACATCAAGAGGCAGAGAAAAAAGGCAGTGACTACAGTAAACAGTGTACTGTATGTCATCGTATTCAATGTCCATAGCTGACCTGCTTCTCAGCTCTTTCCTGTGCTGCTGCCACATCACAGGAAATGACAAAACTTTGTCACTGCTTTGTCATGGGGGACAACAAAAAAATGAACAAAAGAGGGACAAAGTGGGATGCATGAGGGATACCCGCCCCTCCCACCCATACGTAAAAATTTATGCACACATGACTGTAAGTCGCTTTGGATAAAAGCGTCTGCTAAATGGCATATTATTGATTATTTATTTAATCAGGGTTGGGCTCAATTCAGAATTTTGGAATTGAATCCCATTCAACTCATGAGTTTTGAATTGGCCACACCCCATAGGATGTAGAATTTGAATTTGAATGACAGGAAGTATAATTTAATTCAGTCAGAGATACTGGTGACTCTCAGATCCACCTCTATGCAGACGACACCATTTTGTATACATCTGGCCCTTCATTGGACACTGTGTTAACAAACCTCCAAACGAGCTTCAATGCCATACAACACTCCTTCCGTGGCCTCCAACTGCTCTTAAAACGCTAGTAAAACTAAATGCATGCTCTTCAATCGAACGCTGCTTGCACCCGCCAGCCCGACTAGAATCACTACTCTCGGCGGGTCTTACTTAGAATATGTGGACAACTACAAATACCTAGGTGTCTGGTTAGACCGTAAACTCTCCTTCCAGACCCACATTAAGCATCTCCAATCCAAAGTTAAATCTATAATCGGCTTCCTATTTCGCAACAAAGCCTCCTTCACTCATACTGCTAAACATGCCCTCGTAAAACTGACTATCCTACCGATCCTCGACTTCGGCGATGTCATTTACAAAATAGCTTCCAACACTCTACTCAGCAAATTGGATATAGTCTATCACAGTGCCATCCGTTTTGTCACCAAAGCCCCATTAACTACCCACCATTGTGACCTTTACGCTCTCGTTGACTGGCCCTCACTACATATTCGTCGCCAAACCCACTGGCTCCAGGTCATCTATAAATCTCTTATAGGCAAATCCCCGCCTTATCTTAGCTCATTGGTCACCATAGCAACACCCACCCGTAGTATGCGCTCCAGCAGGTATATCTCACTGGTCATCCACAAAGCCAACACCTCCTTTGGCCGTCATTCCTTCCAGTTCTCTGCTGCAAATGACTGGAACTAACAAATATATCAAAAATTTTGACGAGATGCTTGTGTCTACACCCTAACATTGGGAATTTCACTCAATTCAATTCTATTTACTTTTATTCAAATTCTAATTGCAATTCTGTATCCTGTTTACTACTTCAATTCAAATTCAATTCAAATTCAATAATTTGTATTTAATTTGAGGCATTCTCAATTCAATTCTGGCCAACCCTGCTATTAATGTGATTAGTAATATATAATATGTTTTTTATTTAGGCTATGCACAGATGGATGGTCAAGAGAGGCTGAGGCCATTTGACATAGCAGAGCAGGAATACTGTTGTCCGTGCTGTGGTGGCCATGAAGAATGAATTGCACATTGGTATAATCACACAATCTTTGTAGCTTCTTTTAAAGGTGTAGCATGTAGTTTTGTCCGTTGCTGCCCTCTGTGACACTATAAATGTGAAAACATACAACATTATACATTTTCAAATAGCGGCAAATGTGTAAACAAACAAAAGGTACAAATGGTATGTAAAGTCCAGTGTATAAATGTGTATTAGTGAAATAAAATCACTGGATAAGCAATCAATCATTTTCACACTGCTAACTGTTATGTTGTCTTAGGGCTAGTAGGATGCACTCGCTGTTCTGGTGTAAGGGAACATCAAATGTTAACATTGAGATCTTGGGCGAATCAAGTCTTTCCTGGATTCCTTGCATCCCCTCCTAACCTTCTCAAATGGCATTGGATGAGAAGATCTAAGATCCCATCCTTTGGACCATGACCTCCAATGTGAGAACAGAAGAGAGGTGAGGAGAGAAGAGGGTGCAAGAAATGAAGGAAAATCTTTTGAGATTCACCCCTAGATTTGCTTTTGGCCCTAGTCCATTCCTTCCCATTTCCCGCCATTTGAGTGAGCCCTCCGATGACGTTTCATTAGTGTTTCAGCAAGAGAGCCCTTCCCTTCTTGCCTAATAATCCCGTTTCCTAATTTGGTAGGCTGCGTTTACACAGGCAGCCCAACTCAGTTTTCTTCCACTAATTGGTGTTTTGAACAATCACATCAGATATTTTCACATCAGATATTTTCCAGAGCCGATCTCATTGGTTAAAAGATAAATGAGTGAAAAAAAGATCAGAATTGGCCTGCCTGTGTAAACGCAGCCCAATTAACCGCTCCACTGTAACTGATGATATACTGTTGTGGTGTAGTGAATTCTCTGGTGCAAAGTGGCTGTTGTATCATCACCTAGGTGGGCCGTTCACATCGGTAGTGGAAGACATTTCCCCACCACCATATAATAAAAGAGCTTTGAGCACTTGTTAAAAAATGCAAAATAAATCCTATTATTTTTTACGTCAATATTAACAGCTGTCTTATTGTTAAATGTGTTTTAGGAGGAGGATTTCTGCAAAGTCACCCAGGAAAAATGTGACGAGTTGGACAAATTTCTCTGTGACAATCACACCTCCCAGTATCTCCACACTCATTGCCATATGGAGAAATGTGGGCTAACTTTGGTCGGAGATTCTACCACCACAACAGCAACACCAACAATATAGCTGAAAGGTATGAACTATTTTCTAATATTCTACTGGGTCTTTAGCCTTACCCTGGTGGTAGTCAATTCCCAGAGACATTTTGTATGTTTGTATTTTGCCTCCTTACATACCTAGTAGCCAGGGTTTGTTTTGTCATTGTGGTGATAGGGTTCCATTCATTCTAGAAATATGTACAGTCCAAAACAACTTACTCAAATTCAAGTTGTCTGTTTTACTTTTTTCTTTTGACACAAACTTTTCTTAGGTTCTTTCTCTCTTTGAAATACCAATTCCTTAGGGGAAAACCCAACAACAAGTCCAATCCACAACATCACCTGGTTGATCTTGTGAACTTGTGTGTGCAGAGCCTCTTAGTCAGGAAATGTGTGCAAGCACATACACTTTGCAAACGTGTTGTTGGTCAGAGGTCAGTCAGTGAATGAAATATGGCAAAAACGTGCTCAGGTTATAGTGGAGAAGTCATACCTGCTGATAGAGCAGTCTAACTGTATTTTGGGGTAATGGTAGTCCTGGTGTTGTCAATCTGGAGAATGGTTATTGTTCATGTAACACCAGCAGCTTTGGGCAAAAGTCTGTCTGTCAACATGTTTATCACATGATAACAGAGGAGCAAACTGAAAATGAGGTAGCTACATCAATTGAAGCAGGACCACCAAGCACTTCTTCAGCAACAGCCCCCACCACTGCAAACACACTGATATGCAGACCATGCTTGTTGAACTTCACCAGTGGAGCACCTCTTCTCAGTACATGGAGACAACAGAGGTTTGCAACTCTGTAGAGAGAGCCTACATGATTGCCTTTGGTAAATGTCCCTCTTGCACATCAGCCTGCAGAATCACACCTCTACATCCATACAGACAGAGAATACACGGACAAAACACAGCAGGGGGTCATGCATATGCCAGTATCCATGGTCAGAGAAAGAGGGCTGTTAACACAGACACATTTGTCAGGGTAAAATGAAGGAGAAAGGGACTAAGAAAATAAATACATGCAGTGAATACTATGAAGCACACACACCTTTTTCACATACAAATTTGAGTGCAGGAATGTGGTAATCTACTGCACTTTGAGTTAATAACATCCGAGCAATTCAGCCTCTTTCATTTGTTCCCACTTTGTATATAGTAAGACATAATATTATGGAGCTGTCCAGTTAACACACTGTCTATACAACAATGTTTGTATGCATAGTTGTTTGTGTCTCATGTATTATATGTAATTTGCTTCCTGATGAAATTGAATACTGTAAACATTGTATGTTGTGAAACAAGGGTGCCCAACCCATTGACTGCAGAGCTACTATGTGAGCAGGCTTTAACTTCTGCTCTGCTAAAATATGTACATGCAGGATTTTGTGTGAGAACTGTAAATCAAATGTCTATGCGTTTGATGTACATTATTAATTACACTGTATAAAATACTGAGCTATTGTCAAACCTGATTCATTAAAGACATCAGACTATTAGAAATCTTATTTCAGTAGATTTTATCCTGTAATATTTTCTCTCTTTCTGTCATGCACTGGTCCAACACATTGATGAAATGGCTAAGCAGATTGCCTCCCAGACCACGAGTGGCCAAGTTGAAGACCTCCGAATGGGAGGCTAGAACTGTGACCACCTCCTTCAGTGTTGTGCTGGAAGATACAAAAATACCTTTACGTAAACATATGGTTGATGTTTTTGTGAAAGAGATTGCACAACGACAATGGATTATTAAAGCCATGCCATGGCAGGCCAGTAATGTTTTTGTGAATTACTTTTGAGTAAACAGTTGTAGTGATACACTACAGTACTATCATATTGTTATTCATTGCATTATCATACATAATAAACTTACTTGAACTGTTGCACCCCAGCAAGCTCTACCATCCGGCTTTGTTGCTGGCAGCTCCTTTAAAATCTAGAAATGTATTCGCCAACATTCTGATGTCCTTGCCTAGATCAGCAGCTTCACCTGAAACAAACAAATGAGTGATAAAGTGGACTTAAATATACATTTAGTTATGTTTTTTATGTTATTGTAACCACCACAAAATACATGGATGGTGAGCTCCTGAATACATCAAACTTCTATTTCACTAATGAAAATCCTTTACAATACCCTTTGTGATCTTGGTGCAGAGGCTTGTTTGGCTTGAGGGCTTTACTGGGTGAATCCCTGCCTCACATACATAGCTTCCTACGGATCTCTGGCTTTTTACTCTTGGCCTGGCGCAGGTAAGCAACGGGACAATTTGAAGAGAACTTCTCAGGGCTCCCACACCTCCTTTTCAACTCCCCTACACTAACCTTGTACCTGACAAAGAAGCCTTCATAATAAATAATGATCCTCCATAATATCATCTACCTCTCCATAACCTTCAATGTTATATGCCATTGCCATATACAGCCTACAGCATACCTACCGCTTCTGGTGGTTAGGTGGTTTCAAAAGAGATTCCACTTCAAAAAATTTATCTGATTCATGAAATTCATTCATCTCACCTGGGGGTGGTGAACATAATATTCACATTAGTATTTTAGCCAGCTGTCACAATAGCAGCTTTAACGTTAGATTATAGTTTAGCTAATTATTTATTGATACAACCCTTACAAAAAAAGATTGCAGTTTTGAAACTGCAGTAAAAGTGCAGTAACTGCAGTCGACTGTGGTATTTTGGACGCAGTAATTGCTGAATAACTGCAGTGCACTGCATTTGAACTGCAGTGATACTGCACTGTAACTGCAGTTACACTGCAAAATTACAAACGTTTTTTAAAAAAAAAAGGTTATTTTGGACACAGTATTTGCAGCATACTGCAGTTATACTGCACTCTAACTACAAATATACTGCAGTGTATTGCAGTTATACTTTAATCTAACTGCAAAAAAAAATTGTAAGGGAACTTCCACATTGACAGGTAAAGAAATGTTAGGCTTGTTAAACAAACTAACCGGCAGAGGTTTCCCCAGACTGGAGTTCACAGGAGCAAAACATTTAAAAAATATGATTTAGTTCTGTTTTCTATAAGTGATAAGTTACAAGAAATATACCCGAAATGTGCTTACCTTGTGGGTTCAGTCATCGTTTATTCGTGAGGTAAAACCATTTCGCACCACCAGTGGGATTCCCTTCAGGCGCAACAGGCTCGTGAAGCTAGCCAAGCGCACCTCGCAAACCTAGCCTATCATAAACGAGGGTTTAGCAGCGCTGTGAACTGACCAATCAGCGACGCGGAGTAGCAGACTGTTCTGAGGGCAGTTTTCGTTTCCACTAATGCATTCAGCTCTTTTTTTCCACCATTAATTTAGTTTTCGTTTCCACTAATGCATTCAGCTCTTTTTTTCCCCCATTCATTTTTGCATCTGGAATTTTACAACTACTTCATATAAGGTCTGTGTTTCGTGTAGGCTTACCCTGGAGTGAGTTTTTGATAGCCATGTAATTATTTTTTGGATAAGGTGAGTTTTCGGGGTGGTACATACATTCACACATTCTTGATTTATATGATCCGTGCCACTATATGACTGATATGTCAAGTGATAAAATCCCAAATTATCAATTAAAGTTTATGGAAAAACTGCACTTGTCCTGTAAAAATTACAGTTTATTAAATATTCTACAGCTGTAATGTCATCAATCAAATTAAACTTTATTGATATCAAACATTTCTTCCAACAAATGCATTTCAAGGTGTTCAAAGTCATGCATTGAAATGCATGTGGCACTTAACATCCTTCCTCTTGGCAGGTCTCTATAGGTGACCAGGGGATTCTCTCTACCACATGCAAATGCCCCCGTGGAGTTCATAAGTGTAGCCATGTGGCTGCATTGACTATTTCACAATATCGGCTGTACGGATGTGGAATACGAGTGGAGGAAGCCAGCTGTGCCCAACTAGGTGGAGTCAGTGGAGGACCTGTACCTGGCCGAAGACTACAACCCTCTGTCCCAAGAGCCCACAGAGGAGGATCTTCAGTGGCTAAGCCTGTGGCAGGTTCAGTGGAATGGCATGTCTCCTTGAACCTGACACAGAACAACTAATACCCTCCCTGTCATCCCTGTCTGTACCGGACATTGTTAAAAAACAAGGGCACCTGGGGTATGCAGTCATCCTGTCTGGCATGGCGCTCTCGGTAGAGCAGCAGGAGGACAGCCCACCAATCCCCAAAGCGAACAGGCAACAGGGAAGTACCACCATTGACCTCTGGGTCTAGGGGCTCCCTTGTGTGTCTGCTTGCTCCTCAGGTTGTCCTTCCTCTCCTCTACAGACCCAGACACCGACCCAGCACCAGTTCCATTCCTAGTTCTCCCAGGCCCCCAGTCCCAGCACCAACCCCAGGTTTTCCCAGTCTCAGCACCAACCCTGGACACAGCACTGACCAACCACAACTGCCACCTCCATCCAGCAACTGCCAGCCCAGACCCCACCCCTTCCCCAACACAAAGACACAAACACACTGTCAACCACTCCACCAGACCAACCAAGTAAGGAAGACTCCAAACCTATACCCACTCCTTAAAGAAACTGTCAAATGAAAATAAACACAATTGTGAACCGACTGATTTAAGTTACCTGTTTTTTGATTGAATACATCATTTATTTTTTGTTTGTTTTTCTTTTGATTTGATTAGCTTAAGTTGGATTGATTACTTATTGTTTTAATTGTTTATTATTTTGAATTTAAGCTAAATTGATTTGACATTTTATGTTGTAATGAATCTAGGAAAAAACTAATAAATTGACCTAATGTCTCTGCCATGACATAAGCTCCCAAGTCGAGATAGCTGTGTCTTTCGGCATCCACGAGTTGGCTACTTCATGGCCAGTGTGAGCCAGCATGCTAGCTAGCCAGCTACATTTCAGTCAGTAGCTATCCTTCTAATTGTGGTGGTCACTGGATAACTAGCTATGAGTTTAACATATTTGGATGATGGTGGAATCATAGCTAACCCGCTGGCACCTGAAACCTATCTAGGGCGGTTATGGTGACAGTATTACCACCACACCGGCAGTCATGAGTCATGATGGCAGTCAAACTCCACGTGACCATTTGCTATTTAAGTGCATAGATTTCATGTATTTTCTTCCCCTGCCCATTTCAAGACAGGTGCATGATAATGGTCCATTCTAAATCAAAACAAATTTCACACATACATTATTTAGTATATGTAAAGACAAGATTAAATCAATAATAGTCTGATGGGTGACAATATTAGGCTATCACTAGAACCAAAAAATGTACTTTCTGTCCATATGTACTCCAGGTTCTGATGGTCGGTGAGGATGAGAAACAGGTCCGTGACGCCCTCCAGCCAGTGTCTCCACTCCTCTAATGCCAACTTCACCGCCAGGAGCTCCCGGTCGCCGACGTCATAGTTCCTTTCTGCAGGAGACCGTTTTTTAGAGTAGTATGCACATGGATACAATTTGTGTGGATTACCTTGACGTTGTGACAGGACGACCCCCATGCCCACTTCTGAGGCGTCCACTTCTACCACGAAGGGCAGAGTAGGATCTGGAAGGCCTCATCGGCTGCAGGACTCCACACCAACTTATGGGGGCCACCTTTGTGGAGAGAGGTGAGGGGAGAGTCGATGGAGCTGAAGTTTGATGAAGCGGCGGTAGAAGTTGGCAAACCCCAAAAAACAGTCTTGTCCCTTTATGGTGAATGGGACTGGCCATGACCTGAATGCATCAACCTTCCTCTCCTCCATAACCACTCCCTGCGGGCTGATCCGATATCCCAAGAAGGAGAGAGCGGCCTGATGGAACTGGCACTTCTCCACTTTGACGTACAGATGGTTCTCCAGGAGTCGTCCCAGGACTACCCGGACGTGGGCGATGTGCTCCTCCAAAGTGGCCGAGTAGATCAGGATGTCATCGATATACACGACCACCTGACGCCCAAGCATGTCCCGGAACACCTCGTTAACGAATGCCTGGAACACCAACGGAGCATTGACTAACCCATAAGGCATCACCAAGTACTCGTAGTGCCCAGACATCGTGCTGAAGGCAGTCTTCCATTCATCCCCTTCCCAGATGCAGATCAAATTGTAGGCACTCCGCAGGTCCAGCTTAGTAAAAAAAACGGGCCCCGTGGAGCTGTTCGATGGCGGCCGGCACCAACGGGAGGGTGTAGCGGTACTTGGAGGTGATGGCATTGAGACCTCTGTAGTCAATACACGGACGTAAACCCCCCTCCTTCTTGGCCACGAAGATGGAAACTGCCGAAGCAGGGGAGGTGGATGGGCAGATGAAACCCTGTTGGAGAGCCTCCTGGATGTACTCCTCCATGGCCTTGGTTTCAGCCACCGACAGGGGGTAAACGTGGCTGTGCGGAGGCACAGAGTCTGTTAGCAGGTCGATGGCACAGTCACAGGGGCGATGAGGAGGGAGACAGGTGGCGCAGGCCTTGGAGAAAACCTCCCGGAGATCCTGGTAAATCTCTGGGATGTCGGCCTGGAGGGCAACCACAGGTCCCTCAACCGACGTGGAACCACAGGGTAAGGGAAAGAAGGTCTACCGACAGGTGACAGTGATCTCCATCCTTGACCAGGAGATGGTGGGGTCGTGGCGTTGGAGCCACGGGAGGCCGAGTGCGACTTTGTGTGCGGGTCCCTGGATGATGAGGAAGGGAAGGCTTTCTTGGTGCAGGGGTCCCACGGTGATGGTGAGTGGTGCTGTGATGTGTGGGATTGTCCCAGATCCCAGTGGTCGGTTGTCCAGTGCTTGAACCGGAAATGGAGAGGAGAGTGGGTATGATGTTATGTTCAGGGAGGAGGCAAAGGCCTGGTCAATAAAATTCATTGCGGCACCGGAGTCCACTAGAGCTGTAGAAACAACACGAGGGACAGCCAGCTGGTGAAATCGGTACAAAAAAGGGTTTGGTGGAGAGTGATGATGGAATACTCACACCTACCCCAGGAGATGGATGATAGCCTATCACTAAGACCGAACCTAGAGTGAATAAACAAACAAGAATAGTGTCTGAACATGAACACAGAAACAATACTGCCTGATGGGTGATAACAACAGAGTGCTAGATAAAGGAGGAGTAATCAGGGAAGTGATTAAGTCCAGGTGTGCCTAATGATGAGGCACAGTTATGTAAATGAAGGTTGCCAGGTGTGCGTAATGATGGGTTACCAGGACTGGTGGTTAGTAGACCGGCGACGTTGAGCACCGGAGAGGGGGAGTGGGAGTAGAGTTGACACTAACATATGGACAACTCAAGAGTATGCTATTCTGTTCTTCTGAAATAGCCTACATTTTCTTCATATCATGTTTCTTTAGATCTGTCTAAAATAAATTATGGCTATATTACATGGATTTATTAGACTTTTTAAAATTTAGATGTTTCAAAGGTCTGCATCAGTGGCTTGTAGACTATGTGTGGAAGCCAGGAGATGCTAAATGTGTTTATGTTAATTAACGGTCAATTACAGTGAGACCGGCAGTTATTTGCTTGACAATCAGTGCCGCCATCTTTGGCTGGCACAGTCTAACCTGCTACCGCCAGTTCAGAAAACATTATTGGAGCTCCCCTTCACGCCAGGTTCCACCTTTGGGCCAGGGGTCGACAACATCATACAGCAGACTACAAAACTGCGCAAAGACAGAGAGAGTTCTTGGCAACTGCGCGCCCTACTGCCTAAACCTCACTCTAAACAGGGAGAAGAGCAAGCTGGCTCCCACAGACGGTGGTCTTCCTGGGGATGTTGATCGACTCAACTCTTATGAGAGCACGTCTCCCTCAGGTGAGATTGGGGAAGATACAGGCCTACATAGACCGTTTACGGCTTGGACGAGCCGTGTCCATATTAGAGTGTCAGAAGTTACTCAGCCTACTCACGTCGGCTTCTCTGTTGATTCCGCTGGGTCTTCTTCACCTCAGGCCACTCCAGCGATGGTTCAACTCTCACCATCTACACCAGAGACGACATAGACATTGTCAGCTATTGATGACAAATGCATGTGTGAGGACTCTGTTGAAATGGCACTCTCACTCCTTCCTGTTGGAGGGAGTGACACTGAACAGAGTCCACCACAGGGACCTAGTGTGCACCGATGCCTCGCTAGCGGGTTGGGGGGCATTGTTCAGAGGCTTGGCAGCGAGTGGAAGCTGGAACCCCCCATGGAATGGCGAGCACATCAATGTGCTGGAGCTCAGGGCGGTTCGCCTGGCACTCCAACAGTTCCTGCCCTACTTTGAGGGGAAGCATGTCCTGGTCAGATCAGACAACACCACGGTAGTTGCGTATATCAATTACCAGGGGGGCTGAGATCACGGTACCTCCACGAAATGGCTCGGGAGCTCTTGCTGTGGGCTCAGATCCGCTTAGCGTCAATGCGGGCAGCGCACATCCCCAGGGTCTTGAACCGGGCAGCAGACATGCTTTCTAGAAATGGCCCACCGGAGGGGGACTGGAGTCTACACCCTCAGGTGGTTTCAGGAGAGGGAAAGTGAACCTGCTTTGCTTGCATCTCAGAAGAACACTCATTGTCCCAGCTAGTTCTTGATGTCGGACCCTCCAGGCCCTCTGGGTTTTGGACGCCCTCGCTCACGATTGGCCGCAACAACACTTTATGCATTCCCACCATTTCCCCTGATCACAGCTACGCTAGATAGGGTTAGCTTGAAGGCCCACCGGCTGCTCCTGATAGCCACATACTGGCCGAGACGACTATGGTTCAGCCTCCTCTTCTCCCTCCTTTCTGGGACCCCATGGCAGCTGCCGCTGAGACCCGACCTGCTCGCTCAGGCTCGGGGGATGCTGTGGCATCCGGATCTGCGCCACCTCCAGCTTTGGGCTTGGCCCCTGAAAAGCATAAATGGGCAAGTTTAGGCATTCAGGACAATGTGGTGAACACGTTGCAGAGCGCCAGGGCTTCCTCCACCAACGCGTCATATCAAATTCTGTGCTTGGTGTGGGGGTCATAATGTTGACCCTGAGTCATGTGATGTAAAAATGGCTTTACACTTTTTACAATCAGTGCTTGATGCAGGCCGAGTGGCATCTACTTTGAGAGTGTATTTGGCCACAACTTTGGCGTGCCATGACGATAGCCCAAGTTTATGAAGGGAGTAAATGTCTGCGTCCAGCGAAGGCCCGTTCGGTGCCAAACTGGGACCTTGACATTGGTGCTGTCAGAACTTGCTAGGCCAACCTTGGAGCACCCGGGGTTAGCATCTTTGAAGCACCTATCCCTGAAGGTGGCATTCCTGTTGGCTATTACCTCCACCAAGAGGGTTAGTGAACTTCATGCTCTTTCAGGGAGCGCTGAATGTTTCCAAATGGGTGCAGACAAGGGGAGTGTTACCCTCCGGCCTAACCCCTCTTTCTTGGCGAAGGTCCTGTCTGACAGGCATGTGAACCGACCCTTACATTTGTCCACATTCGCACCTCCCATGGCTGCGAGTGGGCTAGGTTTTTCCCCAAGTGTGCTGTGACCCGGTGAGGGCACTGGACACTTACGTTATATGGACTAAGACAATACGAAAGTCGGATTAGCTGTTTGTGTGTTATGGTCAGAGAGTTCTACGGAAGAGCCTATCAAAACACTCTCACATTGGATTGTGGACACTATTACTACAACATATCAGCTGGCCGGACGGCCTCTGCTCTAGTGGTGCATTCTACTAGAGGAGTAGTTGCATCATGGGCCTTGCTCCGATGAGTTCCCCTTGATGACATTTGCGCCTCGGCCAGTTGGGCGTCTAGCACTTTTGCAAAGGTACTATCGAGTCAATGTTGCTGCCGCCAACCAGGTCGGACGGCCGTTTTGGTTGTTGCTTCCACTTCCCTGCAGGGGGATGGAGGGACACAGCAACCATGACTGCCCTGAGCTCAGTCCTACGGGATTTTGCTCGTCTGGCCATGCCTAGTTCACCGATTAATCTGTTATTGTGATACCATATTGTAGTGATCCAATATTATGTTACTAACTACCAAGTGTGAGAAATAATTCATTTTAGACAAGATGGCGTATTGAATAGAAAGCGGTACAAACCACCTCAAGATAAAAACATAATATTCAAAATCAGTAAGTTAGACTAAATATTAGCATTTCATATATTCGCAGTAAATAAAATTCAATCTGAATAATAACACAAAACAAATCATAAGGCTAGAGAAATATATCGACAAATATTACAACAACACGCAACACCCAAACATGGCGGAAAATAAACGAGGAGAACCAATCCCCAAGAGAAAACGCGACTCGTCGACTGATACAGATAATATATGCTTTTCACTACTGGGTCTGGTAAGTGTGGAAAGCGACCTGTTGAAGTCGAATAAATGACAAATTGGGCATACTAGAATTTGTCAGTAAGGAAGTAAAAGAGTTGAAAGCGAGTCTTGAAATGAGTGACAAAAAAGCAGCGATAATGGAAACAGAAACCAAAAAATTAAAAGTGACAGTAACTAAGATGGAAACAGACTTTAGGGAACTTAAAAAGCAGAACAACCTTCTGAGAGAAGCCTTACTAGACATCCAAACTAGATCGATGAGAGAAAATCTAGTACTTATTCAGGATTCAGGAAAAGGAGGGAGAAATAACTGAGAATATTATGAAGGATTTCCTGCATACATCGAGGCTGTCGATAAAATCCAACTCGAACGTGTACACCGTTTCGGACAAAGAGGACAGAAATATGATCGCCCAATCGTTGCCAAATTTGCATTTTTTAACGATAAAGCTATGGTTAAAAGCCTAGGAAAAAGACTTGCTGGCACGAAAATAGGCATGAATGATCAGTTCCCGAGGGAGATTGCAGAAAGGCGCAAAGTTCTGTATCCAATCTTCAAGGAAAATAGATTAAAAGGGAAACGTGTGGCACTTGTGGTCGATAAACTACAGTGGGGAGAACAAGTATTTGATACACTGCCAATTTTGCAGGTTGTCTTACTTACAAAGCATGTAGAGGTCTGTAATTTTTATCATAGGTACACTTAAATTGTGAGAGACGGAATCTAAAAAAAAAATCCAGAAAATCACATTGTATGATTTTTAAGTAATTCATTTGCATTTTATTGCAGGACATAAGTATTTGATCACCTACCAACCAGTAAGAATTCCGGCTCTCACAGACCTGTTAGTTTTTCTTTAAGAAGCCCTCCTGTTCTCCACTCATTACCTGTATTAACTGCACCTGTTTGAACTCGTTACCTGTATAAAAGACACCTGTCCACACACTCAAACAGACTCCAACCTCTCCACAATGGCCAAGACCAGAGAGCTGTGTAAGGACATCAGGGATAAAATTGTAGACCTGCACAAGGCTGGGATGGGCTACAGGACAATAGGCAAGCAGCTTGGTGAGAAGGCAACAACTGTTGGCGCAATTATTAGAAAATGGAAGAAGTTCAAGATGACGGTCAATCACCCTCGGTCTGGGGCTCCATGCAAGATCTCACCTCGTGGGGCATCAATGATCATGAGGAAGGTGAGGGATCAGCCCAGAACTACACAGCAGGGCCTGGTCAATGACCTGAAGAGAGCTGGGACCACAGTCTCAAAGAAAACCATTAGTAACACACTACGCCGTCATGGATTAAAATCCTGCAGCGCACGCAAGGTCCCCCTGCTCAAGCCAGCGCATGTCCAGGCCCGTCTGAAGTTTTCCAATGACCATCTGGATGATCCAGAGGAGGAATGGGAGAAGGTCATGTGGTCTGATGAGACAAAAATAGAGCTTTTTGGTCTAAACTCCACTCGCTGTGTTTGGAGGAAGAAGAAGGATGAGTACAACCCCAAGAACACCATCCCATCCGTGAAGCATGGAGGTGGAAACATCATTCTTTGGGGATGCTTTTCTGCAAAGGGGACAGGACGACTGCACCGTATTGAGGGGAGGATAGATGGGGGCCAACAACCTCCTTCCCTCAGTAAGAGCATTGAAGATGGGTCGTGGCTGGGTCTTTCAGCATGACAATGATCCCAAACACACCGCCCGGGCAACGAAGGAGTGGCTTCGTAAGAAGCATTTCAAGGTCCTGGAGTGGCCTAGCCAGTCTCCAGATCTCAACCCCATAGAAAATCTTTGGAGGGAGTTGAAAGTCCTGCTCTAGAGGAGATCTGCATGGAGGAATGGGCCAAAATACCAGCAACAGTGTGTGAAAACCTTGTGAAGACTTACAGAAAACGATTGACCTGTGTCATTGCCAACAAAGGGTATATAACAAAGTATTGAGAAACTTTTGTTATTGACCAAATACTTATTTTCCACCATAATTTGCAAATAAATTCATAAAAAATCCTACAATGTGATTTTCTAGATTTTTTTCCCTCATTTTGTCTGTCATAGTTGACGTGTACCTATGATGAAAATTACAGGCCTCTCTCATCTTTTTAAGTGGGAGAACTTGCACAATTGGTGGCTGACTAAATACTTTTTCCCCCCACTGTATATGATTAAAGAGAGTGAAGTCTAAGACATTTAGACCGCCATCACAAACCCTGTTGGTAATAACATCTACTTTTATCAGTGGTGTAAAGGACTTAGGTAAAAATACTTTAAAGTACTACTTAAGTAGTTTTTTTGGGTATCTGTACTTTACTTTACTATTTATATTTTTGACAACTTTTACTTCACTACATTCCTAAAGAAAATATTTTACTTTTTACTCCATACATTTTCCCTGACAACCAAAAGTACTCGTTACATTTTGAATGCTTAGCAGGACAGGAAAATTGTCAAATTTACGCACTTATCAAGATAACACTTGGTCATCCCTACTGCCTCTGGGCTGCCAAGTCTAGGTCCAAAATACTTCTCAACAGCTTCTACCCCCAAGCCATAAGACTCCTGAACAGCTAATCATGGCTACCCGGACTATTTGCACTGCCCCCCCACCCCCACCCCATATTTTTACACTGCTGCTACTCTGTTAATTATTTATGCATAGTCACTTTAACTCTACCCACATGTACATATTACTTCAACTAGCCGGTGCCCCCGCACATTGACTCTGCACCGGTACCCCCTTGTATATACAGTGGGGGAAAAAAGTAATTACTCAGCCACCAATCTCACCCCATGGTGTCAAAATGATCACAAGAACGGTGAGCAAAAATCCCAGAACCACACGGGGGGACCTAGTGAATGACCTGCAGAGAGCTGGGACCAAAGTAACAAAGCCTACCATCAGTAACACACTACGCCGCCAGGGACTCAAATCCTGCAGTGCCAGACGTGTCCCCCAGCTTAAGCCAGTACATGTCCAGGCCCGTCTGAAGTTTGCTAGAGTGCATTTGGATGATCCAGAAGAGGATTGGGAGAATGTCATATGGTCAGATGAAACCAAAATAGAACTTTTTGCTAAAAACTCAACTCGTCGTGTTTGGAGGACAAAGAATGCTGAGTTACATCCAAAGAACACCATACTTACTGTGAAGCATGGGGGTGGAAACATCATGCTTTGGGGCTGTTTTTCTGCAAAGGGACCAGGACGACTGATCCGTGTAAAGGAAAGAATGAATGGGGCCATGTATCGTGAGATTTTGAGTAAAAACCTCCTTCCATCAGCAAGGGCATTGAAGATGAAACGTGGCTGGGTCTTTCAGCATGACAATGATCCCAAACCGCCCGGGCAACGAAGGAGTGGCTTCGTAAGAAGCATTTCAAGGTCCTGGAGTGGCCTAGCCAGTCTCCAGATCTCAACCCCATAGAAAATCTTTGGAGGGAGTTGAAAGTCCGTGTTGCCCAGCGACAGCCCCAAAACATCACTGCTCTAGAGGAGATCTGCATGGAGGAATGGGCCAAAATACCAGCAACAGTGTGTGAAAACCTTGTGAAGACTTACAGAAAACCATTGACCTGTGTCATTGTCAACAAAGGGTATATAACAAAGTATTGAGAAACTTTTGTTATTGACCAAATACTTATTTTCCACCATAATTTGCAAATAAATTCATAAAAAATCCTACAATGTGATTTTCTGGATTATTTTTTCTCATTTTGTCTGTCATAGTTGACGTGTACCTATGATGAACATTACAGGCCTCTCTCATCTTTTTAAGTGGGAGAACTTGCACAATTGGTGGCTGACTAAATACTTATTTTCCCCACTGTATAGCCTCCTTACTGTTATTTTATTTTACTTCTGCTCTTTTTTTCTCAACACTTTTTTGTTGTTGTTTTATTTTACTTTTTTATAAATAAATAAAATGCACTGTTGGTTAACGGCTGTAAGTAAGCATTTCACTGTAATGTCTGCACCTGTTGTATTCAGCGCATGTGGCCAATAAAATTTGATCTGATGGGGACTGCAGATGTGGCCAGGGCAATAAATTGCAATGTCCGTACTGTGAAACGCCTAAGACAGCGCTACAGGGAGACAGGACGGACAGCTGATCGTCCTCGCAGTGGCAGCAGGGGCGGTGTGTTCAATAGGGCGATATGGGCGACGCACTGCCAAACGGGAAAAGGAAGGGATTTTTTTTCTAATCAATTATATCACGGCAACAGTAGTTATCAGTGTTCTAATCTGATCTGACTGCCACTAAATGTCAAATCAGGCTAAAGTCGTGCTTCAAATGGCCCCGCCCGTTTTTGGGGCGATTTCAGTCAGGTTGAAAATCGCCCAGAAGTCTGTCATAGACTCTCATGTAAAATCTATTTTTTTCAAATTTCAAAGCTTTCAATACAATCTCTATGTGTTTCTGAGGGCTTGCACTTACGCGCTTTCGTCATACGTGACGTAACCATGAACGTAACTAAGAAAATAGCGGCTAGCAGCGTCTCTGTTGCGACCTGCAGTGTGGCGTTATCTTATGCTTTTAATTTGTACACTTAGTTTACAAACATTCTGCCAACCATGGATTTCCAGTGGTGGGTTTTGGACTGATCTTGTTGATCGTGTACATACCCGCTACGAACGGACTAAATAATGAAAACGCTGCTGGCAGCGGAATCCAATACAGCTGGGAGACTTGGCTGGATGACAGAGTCCCGGACAGAGAAGTGGAGCCGGCCGGCTTCACCCTGGTCAGAGCGGACCGCGATCTGACAGTCACAGGGAAAATCGATCCTGGTAAGAGAGCGACTCTGTACCCCCGACATTGAACTGCTTTCTGTGTCACTGCGACCTTACTATCTGCCCCGTGAGTTCCCCCAATTGTTTGTTACCGTTGTGTACTGTTGATAATCACAAGTTTACTGGAGAACTGAGACCAAGTAGAGACTTTGGACAGGGTGGATATGGTATAATAAAGGCAGTTTATTCAGAGGTAAAGATATCTGGAATCGCGTGCACGGACTCGTTCGTCAAACTCTTAGGGAGCTATCTGAAGAGAGCCCCGAAAACATTGTGTGCAGACATTTTATACAATAAATGATGTAGGTTGAATCTAGTAGTTCTGATCTTCTGATTGGTCCTGATGAGTTGGGCGAGGTCCCCTCCACTGTTGCATTGGCTCTGAGTCGGGTTCTCTGTCTTCAAATGTTCAGCCTAAAGAGAGGGGATTTTTGTGTGTGTGTGTGTGTGTGTTTAACAGTGATGATGTGTGTGTGTGTGTGTGTTATCAGTGATGATGTGTGTGTGTGTGTGTGTGTGTGTGTGTGTGTGTGTGTGTGTGTCCTCAGAGCAAGAACTCGTGAGTTGGAAGAACTGAGAGACCTATGGCGTGGGTGTTGTCCTTGGCCACCTGCTGACAAGGCTGACAAGATAGGACTATTTTGTCCATTGTTATAGGATAGGAACAGCATTGATTGAAAACAAACGCCCAACACAAAATGGGTCATGCACAAGATTTTAGTCAGACCAAGCTATAACATTATATATTTACTACGACAGTACATTCAACCAAAAGCTAATATAACAAAGGCATCAGAGATTATTTATAATCTGTCACAGAAACTGGAATCCATCTCCCCAGATCAGTCAATAAATGCTTCTGGTATTGACTTATATGCTGCCCCTGTCTTCATGTTGTTGCTGGACATATCTTTTTTAAAATGTGTGTAGGTCACCTAAATCATCAGAAAAATTGCCCCTCCTGAGAATTTTTTCAGGAGCCGCCACTGAGTGGCAGACCACGTGTAACAACACCTGCACAGGATCAGTACATCCGAACATCACACCTGCGGAACAGGTGCAGGATGGCAACAACTGCCCGAGTTACACCAGGAACGCACAATCCCTCCATCAGTGCTCAGACTGTCCGCAATAGGCTGAGAGAGGCTGGACTGAGGGCTTGTAGGCCTGTTGTAAGGCAGGTCCTCACCAGACATCGCCGGCAACAACGTCGCCTATGGGCACAAACCCACCGTCGCTGGACCAGACAGGACTGTCAAAAAGTGCTTTTCACTGACGAGTCGTGGTTTTGTCTCACCAGGGGTGATGGTCGGATTCGCGTTTATCGTCGAAGGAATGAGCGTTACACCGAGGCCTGTGCGGGATCGATTTGGAGGTGGAGGGTCCGTCATGGTCTGGGGCGTTGTGTCACAGCATCATCGGACTGAGCTTGTTGTCATTGCAGGCAATCTCAACGCTGTGCGTTACAGGGAAGACATCCTCCTCCCTCATGTGGTACCCTTCCTGCAGGCTCATCCTGACATGACCCTCCAGCATGACAATGCCACCAGCCATACTGCTCGTTCTGTTCGTGATTTCCTGTGTCAAAGTTGCGTCAATTCAAATCTGGTATTAGGAACAAAAGAGGTCAACACGACTTCTAAGATATACTAGTATTTTAATTAATGTAAAACCTTCAATGGTAAATATGATGTTTCGTATATACGGGCTCCTTGAAATACCTCGCAGGGCACTTCAGAGAACTAAATCCATTGTTACAGGTTCTTCCTCAAATACTCTGACAGAGAGAGAGTTTCCCACCTCTCTGCTGGCCAATCAGAGTAGAGACTTGAGCGTGGTTTAGACTTACTCAGCCAATCCATTGGCGCACAGGCTAGTCCCAGCCCCTTAGCGCATCCCGGTTGCCAGGCATAAGTTTTATCATAACAACCTGTCATGGTGAGAAGAGCCAGCTCCCCTAGACACCATTCCTACGTCCAAGGAAGGTTCACAGATCACAAAGAACCAGTATAGTCTACTATTTGGAGACACAAATTATTATCTTATCTTAACCCCTAAAACAGCTCTTCACATCAATCACAGCTTGCCAGGTGACACAACCTACATCAGCCCAGTCTAGAATGCATTCTTTCTAAGTTAGTCATCCCATCAATTAGGAGAATAATAAAGCCCCCATAATCCCCCTTTTCACACCCACTGGGTGTGATTCAAAAAATATGAAAACACAGGGTGTCATTCATTATAATACAATACAAACAACAATAATCACACTTTTATTAATAGGCTATGATGATACTAAAAAATTAAAACCCTCAGTCCATCTACACCCAACTTGCAAATTGTTACCAGTCATCAAAGAACTTCAAACCATCACATAAGGAAAGACAAACATTCACATGGTTAACTTGATTAATAAAGCATAAAACACAGGATTAATAGAACACAAAACATAAGATTATTAAAACATAAAACACAAACTGGGAATTAAATGTTGGCCCCCTTTAGACACCCTCTAGTGTCACTCCACCAAGCCTGGTAGGTCATATCCTTAATTCCTTAGGTCGGAGTCCAGGATTGGGCCGTATCTCACCATCTGTTGGGAAACCACCTTCTCCATCTCCTTTCTCACCAAACCTCAGACACAGGAAATAAGACAACATCCACAAAGAACAAGTATACCCATAGAAGCTATAACTTCACCCAGAATAGTTACAACAATAGTTTTCCATTTACCAAATATGTTATCAAACCAACCGTTTATGGAGCTATCAATACCAGATTTCTCAGCCAGTTCGTTCGTCAGCGTGGTGACTCCCTGAAGCTCTTTGGTCACGGACCCGTCCGGTGCTATGTTGTTTGAGGATGAAAGTACAGCACATGTATCCAAACAGAACACAAACTCTGCCCCGCTCAGCCAAAAGCATATCTAAAGCTATTCTATTCTGCCATGTCATTAAGCTAGTTGCCGCTGTCTGCTCAGCTAATCCCTTTATTGCATCACGAGTGTGGTTTATAAATCTTTGCTGGTTATAGTAAATATAATTTATCCAATCTACGTTTTTATTAATTGTTGACCACCAAAAAAGACTTGATTCAAACCCAGCTGCGATCTGATTCCTAGCTTTGAATTGTTCTGGAACCCCTCGAGGTACTCCTATCCCATCAATATATATATCCTTTCATCAAAGGATCCCGGGAGGAGGTCCCACTTTCTCCGTGACAACTCACCAGTCTCTGACACGTTTGATTGTTTGCGTATGTAGGTGAGTTCACAATCAGTTATCACCACACAACCATCAGATGTCAGCACGGGCTTGGTTTTGGTTCCTAAAATCCTCTGGCTGCAACAAAGAGGAGAGATTAGTCATGGTCTCTTTTAGTTGTGATATTCTCTGTGTGGGAGCAGGAGCTAAGATGCCCTACCCTGTATCCTATCTTACTAGTCCTATAAAAACAATTAGAATCCCCTGAGACTTCAAACGGAGGCAACCTAGGTCGGAATGACTTTGTTATCGGGGGATACAGATAGTTCAAGTTACTACAAGACTCTTTCACCACATTCCCAGGTGGCTTGCATGGAGGATAAACCTGACAGAGAGTTAAAGCCTGTCAAGGGGAACGGAGTAGTTGTTAACCTTGGTTTGGCTGTCCCACAGGCATAACAGTCCTCTTTAGACATAGTTCTTGCCGTATACTAAATCCATTCCAACCACCGGTCAAGATTTCTACACCCCTTCTCCACCTGTCCTACTTTCTTCGGGTCTATAGTTTGCACTATCTTCACAACCCCGTCTCATTACCTCCCTTAGAGAGGTTTACTCTATAGGGTGCCCCAGTTGAAGAGGATATCTCACTTGTTCAGGTCTGTAACCTGTTTTAGCATAATTCAGACTTTCAGACAGTACCTACCCTTATATGGGTCGCACTGCCATTTCTGGTAATTCCCTACTTTCACAATACTACACCTGTCCCTAAACTGTGTATGGAGATTAACATATCCCCCCCCCCCGCTCGGTATGAGCAACTACATAGTCCCAGAATGTAAATGGTGACATACATATGGTGATGTCCTTCCCTAAAGTCCCTAGTACTTCCCCTTTCCCTACGTCTAGCTGTCTCCTATGCCTTCGTAGACTGTGCTCAGGTATTATTTTATCAACTTGTGTTAGGTTAACTACTACTTCTGGCTGATCAGGAGGGTTTGAGTGTGTTAGGAATATGGCCCCCACAATCAGACAGCTACCTACCGTCGGGAGACCTGTGAATCCCCACCCTCGCCCTGAGAACATGTCAGACGCCAACCCATTGCTTCACCGTCTATCGAACTCACACAGGGATGATCAGACAGGGTAAGGGAATCTTCGTTAAGGAGCCAACCCCCGAGCCCTAGTGGTGATCGGTTCTTTCTCCTAACTCTGTGTTTGTTCATCAGGTGTAACTGGGTTTACCTTTTTGCAGTGTGTGACATGCACCCAGGTGGATCTAATAGGACTTGATAGGGCCCTTCCCAACAGGCCTGCTTCCAGTTTTTCTTCTTTTAGGGACTGGATCCACACCCAGTCTCCTGGTGAGATAGAGTGGGTCACCTTCTCCTTTAGTTCACCTGTGGGGCACAAAACCTCTGACATACGGGTGTGGTTAATAAACTATCTTCACACATACATGTTGAGCTCTCAATTTCTATATATATATATATATTTTTTTTTGGTATTTTGTCCTCTCCTTCGTATATATTTATTATTTAATCCTATCATTATTATTTAATCCTATCACTCCCCCTTTTTGACACATGATTTGCCCATGTGTCAATATTACCACCTACCTAAACCATCCCTTAGGTAATTTATCATCCAATTGCCATGCCTTTCATTTTTTAGATTGTCTTTTGCTTCTTTATTGCTCCTCCCACTTCCTTTGTCTTTTATGGCAGCTAAATTCGACTTTCATCCAGTTCAGAAACAATTAGTAATCCAATCATCAATCTCTTATCTTGTAAAAACACTTATGTTTAGTTCAAACTCTGTTCTACCCAGGCTCTCCCGGGCTTGACCTGAAGACTGATTGTTGGATATGACAAGTCCATATTTAGGTCACCTAAGTCTTCTGCCTAGCAACAAAGAATAAAAACCTCTATGTTCATGATTAACCCAGTTATATCTAATAGCCCACCAAAAAAAAACCTCATCATCTTTAAATCACGACCAATGTCATATCCCTCTTTACTCTCTACCATTTGGATAACATCCCTGATGTATGTTTGCCTCCTTAGAGTTCCAAATGATTTTACCATGGGCTGCCATTGCCTTCCCATAGATAAGATCACTTAATTTACCCGTATGCAGTACATAATGGAGTACCCAAGCTTTACAGCAGTTTATCATTACCAAAAAGCTCATCATTTGTTTTTTGTTTAACGGTTTTGGCGCTTCAAGTATAGCAGTTTTCCTGGATGAGTTTAACATTCGCCCCTCCTGAGTTATAGTGTGTCCTAGGTAAATGACCTCGCTCTGCCAAAGTTGATGTTTCTTTTTGCTCACTTTGTGTCCCTGTTCTGCCAGGAAGGTTAACAATTGGATTGTATCCCTCTTACATCCCTCCTGAGTGGGATTAGCCAATAGAATATCATCTACATAAACTAACATTTTTGGCTTCCTTCCCCAGGTTCAAACTTTCCCAAATTCCTAGTTATAGCCTGGGCAAAGATTGTAAGACTTTCCGAGTAGCCTTGAGGCATCCTAGCGTAAGTCCATTTCCTTCCCTGAAAAGTAAAGCCAAACCACCCCTGACTATCCGGATGAACTGGGATACTAAAGAAAGCATTAGCTAAATCTATCACTGTAAAATAGGAGTTCTCTGGTTTCAATTGGTTCAGCAATGTATGTGGATCTGGTACACATGGAGCTCTGGGAATTATATTTCTATTAACCCCCTGCAAGTCCATGACCATCCTCCAGTCGGCGCTAGGTGCCGCCTTTTTAACAGGAAATACTGGAGAGTTGCATTGTGCCTCATCTCCAGGAATTATCACCCCTCCCTTAAGTAAATGCTCAAATATAGGTGTTATCCCTTTTATTGCTTCTGGTTTCATAGGGTATTGCTTTTGGTATGGTCTATGATCGGATCGAGGAATCACTTGTACTGGAGCTACCCCCTTAATTAGTCCTACATCGGCTGGTCCTTGTGACCATAATTTGAACGGAATTGCTGCTAACTCAGCCTCCTGTTCCTGAGTTAAGAGAATCTCTTCCTGTCATCCGTTAAAACTTATCTCCAGGTGGACCCCGGGCAGGGTTTTTGCTCTCCAATTCAACTTTCTTCTATATCTCCCAGTGGAGTGGCTATACTGATCCCCATTTGGTGTATTCTGCCAGTCAGTAATGTTTTTCCCCTGTTTTATCAATTTACCTAGTGATAACCATTCCTCTGAATGTTCTTTCACTAGGGCAACATGGGGGCTCCACCTTTCTCTGTACAGCCTCTGGCTCTGTGAACCCATTTTAACCCAATTGTTTTTTCTGTGGTTTTTAACACTTCTTCCTCATAATCTGGGTTAGGGCCTGGGTGCTCATTACACCATACTGTACAGTGTAAGTAACCTACTGTCATCTTAGTTGATCCAATCACTAACTCATTTCCTAGGTCTATTAGTGCTTTCGGTATGTCTGTAAGTCCCCCTCTTAGCAGATCCTGGCTATACCAATAGCATGGGTTTCCCTCCCCGCTCAATACCATATTATCCCTTACGACATATGCCTTCATACCCCTCAGCGTAGGCTTCACAGCTACGTTCAACCGAGTCATGGCATCCCTTCCTAGTAAATTTACTGGGCACAGGCTTGATACCAGTACAGGTATGCATACCTCTCCCCCTGAATCTTCATGTTGTAAAGTCACAGGGGCTGATAATCGCTCTATAAATTGATGGCCCGAGGCCGAGCGTACCATGATTTTTTCCCCATTAATTCTAATTGTTTTGGGTATGTCGGCTACACAGATTGCTGTTCGACATGCCCCTGTGTCCCACAAGAATTTAATATTTTTCCCCAATATTGTTAAGGTGAGGTATGATTTCTGTTCTTGCTGCAGAGCCAATTCAATTGTTTCCAATTCAAACACTCTCTTAGGGTGCACTACACCCTCTATAGCTCTCACTACATCTCGCTGTGTCCACGCCCTATATACATCCAGTGTGTCTGGTGCATGCTCCTCCCCAGCCCTTGGGTTCGGCAAGGCTATCAAAGGGTACTAGTCATCTCCTTCTTCATCATCTAACCACTCTCTCTTCCCTGGCTTATTATAGTCTTCTAATTGTGGGTTCGATTCCCACGGGGGGCCAGTATGAAAAAAATGTATTCACTAACTGTAAGTCGCTCTGGATAAGAGCGTCTGCTAAATGACTAAAATGTAAATGTAATCTCTTCAACTCCCTGTGTTTAAACTCTCTGTGTTTACTTTCTCTAGCTCTTCCTGCCTCTTTCTCTCTATCCTTTTATCATTACTGAATCAATGATAATAACTGCAATAACTATCAATAATAATTATAATAACTATTACGAATTATATTGTGCCCTTTTTCTGATGTTATAATTGTAGTCTATTCCATCACTTTAGTTTAAAATATAAATGTATTTATAACAAATCCAGAACCCACCACAGGCTGGCGCTATTCCCCCAGCACAACAGCCAATGCATACTTGCATCCCCGTAACGAAAATAAATTATCGTTAAAAAATTTTCCGACTATTTTGTATTTTCCCGCTAACCCATTTCAGTTCGCTATTCAATCTCTTTAACCGTTCTCTCTGATTCGGCCCTAATTAATAAAACAAATACTTGATATCGTTGATAAGCATACACTTAATGACATTCCTACCATCTGAACTATGTACTGTCTCTAACCTCTCCTCCCCATCTCCTGCTCCTTCTTACATTATGGGGGAGGCGCGGGAAACTTCCCTACAATCTTCCTTCTTAGGAAATAATGTCATTCGTACTTGTAACATATTTTCATAGACCTATCTTGAATACTACTAAAGCTATCTTATGCAACTTTTAATACACGTAAAAACTCTCTCTCTCTCTCTCTCTCCACCCATTCCCTATTGAATAAGTGAGTCTTTCTATTTAACCCCAAAACACGCTACAAATAGTCCATTCAACATTACCAAACCAAATACTCCATCGTACCCATTCAATCAACACATCAGCATTGGAATTTACACTCATACATGCAGATTGTTACTCCATGCCTTGAAATTATAAATAGATTTCCACCAATAGCACCATTACAATGATTTCTCATCTTACCCTCTGACACAAAATGAAGTTCCCTCACTGTACTACGTTAGCTCTACCATGATAATTAGTTCAATTTAACCCTCTATTTGCTTTGTACTATATTATACATTACGTCTAAAACAACATTACTTATGGTCAGTTTATTCCACCATCACATGATCCAACAACGCCACAACCTTAAACTCATATGGGGCGGCAGGCAGCTTAGTGACCAATAGCGCCGCGCCAACAACCGAGAGGTCGCCGGTTCCAATCCCCGAGCCGACCAGGCGAAAAACCTGCCGATGTGCCCTCGAGCAAGTCACTCAACCCCAATTGCTCCCATAAATTGCTCTGGACAAGAGCGTCTGCCAAATTCCCAAAAATGCAAATGTAAATATTCTCTACTTTCTCACCCATGACGTACGTCTACGTTCGGGTGAGCAAGTTTAGAACATCTCTCGTCAGAAACCCACATGCACCTCTCAAATAATCACCCCGTGTGGCGTTCCCAGCCAACTCCCAGTCTTTCCTGGCTCCAAAAGCCACACTTTCGCTCTCTCCAGCCCCTTCCCTCGCAACTCTATCTCTTTCTTGTCCAGGGGGAACAGGCTTTGTGAGGAGCTGTTTCTCGTTTTAATGTTTTCAATATTCTGCCGTTAATTAAGATACTTTAGTCTATTTATTTAAATCAAATCATTCCCACCTAATTAGTTAAACTCGGTGCCAGATTATTTCAGCCTTAATTATTTGAAAGCAGTATTCTTACAGTGCCACACATCAAATGGTCAATCAAAACAAATAATCCAAAGTGTTTCAATTATTTAACCAATGGTTGATACGTCAAATTAAACGCCACACATCAAATGGTAAATCAAACGAATAAACCCAAGTGGTTCAATTATTTAACCAATGGTTGTTATATCAAATCAAGCGCTAAACCACATTACTTCAATTTACTTATTTAAAACCAGTGTTATGCTATGTCAAACATTAAACATTACAATTTAATTATATCAGTTCAAACGTTTCAGTTTAGTCATACTAGTTATTCATTATTTTACCTTCATATTCCCAATTGTTATTAACGGGTTATACGGTTTAAGCAACCACAAACCCAACAGTTATTCACAAATTATACAGTTTGGACAGCCACAGACGTCTTAATATACAGGTTTATTATTTTTAATAACCCCTATTCACTATTTTATTTTGTCTGTGATCATTCGCGCACTCATGCATACAACAACACCCAGTGTCCCCCTGATCCTAGCCGTATCTAGCCCTCTGATACGTGTCAGTAGCGTAACACTATCTAAAATGTAAGTGCCCGTTATGATCCTAGCCGTATCTCAGTGGATATGTGCCACAACGTTACACTTTGATCAATTAATCCCTGTATCTCACAGTTCCACCATTTGTGGTCCAGAGACTTCAGTATGTCCCTTGATCCTAGCCATATCTCTCTGAATATGTGTCAAAGGAACAATACTCAACTAAAATTTTGGCGCTCCTCTGATCCTAGCCATATCTTGATGGATATGTGTCAGTAGCCAACGCCCTTGGCCAATATTTCCCTGTGTCCACAGTTCTCACCCCTGGTGATCCTAGCCTGGGGACTTCAGTATTTTCCTTAGAACCTAGCCATATCTCTCTGGATATGTGTCAAAGAAACAATACTCAATGGTACCATGGTTTAACATCACATTCACCAAAGGTTTGCATGTCATAATATTGTGCTTATCTACTCATAATAGTTTCATAATTTAGTTCACTTACATCAGACAGGTGTTTCACAAAATTAATTTGGATAAAGCCAATGTGCAGAATTTTAGTTATATGACAATAGGTATCTGCTTACCTTTTTTAGTAGTCCGGACTCTTTGTGAAACATACCGTCCAATGACAGAGATGACCAAATGGGCCGGACAATACCCAGCGAAGTCCCTTCTACCAGATCACGTAGGAAGTCACCAATTGTCAAAGTTGCGTCAATTCAAATCTGGTATTAGGAACAAAAGAGGTCAACACGACTTCTAAGATATACTAGTATTTTAATTAATGTAAAACCTTCAATGGTAAATATGATGTTTCGTATATACGGGCTCCTTGAAATACCTCGCAGGGCACTTCAGAGAACTAAATCCATTGTTACAGGTTCTTCCTCAAATACTCTGACAGAGAGAGAGTTTCCCACCTCTCTGCTGGCCAATCAGAGTAGAGACTTGAGCGTGGTTTAGACTTACTCAGCCAATCCATTGGCGCACAGGCTAGTCCCAGCCCCTTAGCGCATCCCGGTTGCCAGGCATAAGTTTTATCATAACAACCTGTCATGGTGAGAAGAGCCAGCTCCCCTAGACACCATTCCTACGTCCAAGGAAGGTTCACAGATCACAAAGAACCAGTATAGTCTACTATTTGGAGACACAAATTATTATCTTATCTTAACCCCTAAAACAGCTCTTCACATCAATCACAGCTTGCCAGGTGACACAACCTACATCAGCCCAGTCTAGAATGCATTCTTTCTAAGTTAGTCATCCCATCAATTAGGAGAATAATAAAGCCCCCATACCTGCAAGACAGGAATGTCAGTGTTCTGCCATGGCCAGCGAAGAGCCCGGATCTCAATCCCATTGAGCACGTCTGGGACCTGTTGGATCAGAGGGTGAGGGCTAGGGCCATTCCCCCCAGAAATGTCTGGGAACTTGCAGGTGCCTTGGTGGAAGAGTGGGGTAACATCTCACAGCAAGAACTGGCAAATCTGGTGCAGTCCATGAGGAGGAGATGCACTGCAGTACTTAATGCAGCTGGTGGCCACACCAGATACTGACTGTTACTTTTGATTTTGACCCTCCCCTTTGTTCAGGGACACATTATTCAATTTCTGTTAGTCACATGTCTGTGGAACTTGTTCAGTTTATGTCTCAGTTGTTGAATCTTGTTATGTTCATACAAATATTTACACGTTAAGTTTGCTGAAAATAAACGCAGTTGACAGTGAGAGGACGTTTCTTTTTTTGCTGTGTTTGTAAGGAATTTTAAACAATTTATACTTTTACTTGTACTTTTGAATCTTAAGTATATTTTAGCAATTACATTTGCTTTTGATACTAAAGTTGATTTAAAACCAAATACTTTTAGACTTTTACTCAAGTAGTATTTTACTGGGTGACTTTCACTTTTACTTGAGTAAGTTTCTATTAAGGTATCTATACTTTTACTCAAGTATAACAATTGGGTACTTTTTCCACCACTGCTTTTTATCTTATGTGGCTTGTTTTCCCATATAAAGTTGTTCAATAGCAAGTGGATTTGGGAATGTCAATAGATGAAAAAAGATAGGATGCATGAGATAGCCACTCAGATTTGGATTAAAGAACCCTCCCTTGAAGATTTAAATCCCTCCCTAACAATGAGGATACTTTTTGGGGGATAGATTCAGTTACAGTATTCAAATTAAGATCAATCTGCTGGATTGACAGCTCCTTTACGAACAAACATCTCACATTTGGAAAGATGTAATACCAAACCTGAGATTTTGGAGAACTGCTTCACAATATCCAATGCCAATCTAGCTTGTGACACATTTTTCAAAAAAAGTGAGGTGTCATCCGCCAGTTAGGAACAGCCTTCAAATTGACTTTGATAAACTAATGAGCATAAGGTTTGAGATACTAACGAAAAAAAAAAAAAAAGTGAGATTGGACAACCTTGTCGTATTCCTTTGTAAATGTTAAACCTTGAGGATGTTCCATGACATAGTTTGATACAGCCATTGCCACAATTATACAGAGTTCTAATAGCATCAACAACAAAATTACCAAACTTCCAATGCTTAAGACAATCAAAGATAAAACTGTGACTTACGGTATCAAATGCTTTCTGAAAATCCAAAAATAAGATAACAGGGAGGTCATCCGATAGATCACAATAATCAACCACCTTAACCATTGTACACGTCAACTTCAATGTGATAGGGTCCTCCCAAGGATCCCTGATTGCACAGACCATTTCGCGAACGGCGGTGGAAACTTTCTTTCCCAGCATGCACTTTGACCCAACCCCCGGAAATAGTTGAATGTTTTGCAAGTAATTTAACCAGCTAGCTAGCAAAAGCTATCAGTAGATAGCTAATCAATTTGACGAAACGAACAACAGCATTCAGGTAATGTCGTCTTGTTTATTGCTAGCTACATTTCCTATGACCAACTATCATTTACAGCTGACTTGTTATACAAAGTTCAAGTTTGATTAAATCGACTAACTTACTAGCTAGCGCTGAACAGAAGCAACATTGGCGAGTTAATAGCTACCACAATTGCTAGCTGGATATTTAGTTCAAATCTACACCTATAATTGGTGAGTGAAAATAAAAACGGAGGTGTATGAGGTTGCTTGTGTTACTCGTATAATTAGGTAGTGAGTATAGTTAGCTAACTAGCTACGTTGTCTTAGTTAACAATATCAAATTAGTGTTTGCAGCTGTGTCAACTTGGCCACAAAATCATCTCTGACCACACAGAACAGTGCAGGGCTCTCAACCCTTTTCCTGGAGAGCTACCCTCCTATAGATTTGTAATCCAACCCTAGTTTTAACTAACCTGATTCAGTTGATCAACCAGCTAATTATTATCAGGTGCGCTAGATTAGGATTGGAGCGAAAACCTACGGTAACTCTCCAAGAACAGGGTTGGAGAGCCTTGCATCAGTGTGGATAGAGGAATAGAGCCAAATAACCTTGACTTAGGTAACGTTAGCTAGCTAGACAAAGCAGCCTTCCAGTTTCACAGATTGGTCAGTGACAACTAACTAGTCTGAATATCTACGTATCTGTAACATTTCTGTATGTTTTCGCTGGTATAATTGTATAAATGAAGAGTTTATTTCTGAAAACGCTGTTATATCCACCAATTTTCAACAAAAAAAATTCACCCAAATGGTTGCTTATGGGTACCTTCGTGTGTGTGTAAAATATGAATGTTTTCACATTTTTTATTCATAGATTTTTTTTTTTTTTTTTGCGAAACACTATCCATTGTTTAGGTGGGAGGGAATGTTCGTATACTGTATTTGACTGTGATATGTGGTTGTCTCGGCTAGTTAATTTAAGATCAAAGTGGCTCTGGATAAGAGCATCTACTAAATGACCACGTTTACAAACATACAAATATCCCGTTTATTCGGGATATTCAAGTATTATGTTTTTGAGTTGACGCATATAATAAACATCATATCACGTTTACAAAGCTTGTATCCCGGTTATGAAAACCCAGATAAGATGCCTGGGATATGTTGCTCTTAGACTGTATACTGTGGCACGTAAACGTCTTGTTTTTCGCGGTCTGCGCAGGCTCAGTTTCGCATATAATGGGTGTTGTGTGATGACGTTTATTTGATTGTCAAACAAGTCACTTCAAAAAGTAGGCTACCTGCTCAGTTCGATCCACCATAATACTTTATTTAGGTTGTTAAACCGTATTCGCTTTTTCTCAAGAGATAAATAAATAATATTTCTACACCTGTACTGAGACAATTAACATTTGGTATATCGTTTTACTACAAGAAATACATAATTCTGCAGGAGTTAATATTATATTAGGCTACATGTGAGAGGTTATAGGCCTACAGTTGGTGTCCAGATTTCAGTTACTATTCAATTTAACCAATATTAACTTAAATTAGGAACATTCTGTTTGTTCATGGTTACAAGGATACTTGTAAACAGGATATCAGAGGTGCATGTGAACAGCTTATCCTGAATAGGACTAAGCAGGATATGAGCTACTACCTGGAATACTGTGTGCGTGTAAACGTGGTCAATGACTAATGTCAAATGTAAATGTTTTACATACAGATCTCAAATAAAGGTGAAATAAAATAACATAAATATATTGATTCACTTTTTATAGATATATGTCATAAATGTATCATTTGTACAGTTCTTTATAAAAATGTATACTGAACAAAAATATAAACTCAACCATTTTGACAATTTTACTGAGTTAGTTTATATAAGGAAATCATCAATTGAAATAAATAAATTAGGCCCTAATCTATGGATTTCACATGACTGGGCAGGGGGGCAGCCATGGGAGGGCATATGCCCACCCACTGGGGAGCCAGGCCCAGCCAATCAGAATGAGTTTTACCCCACAAAAGGGCTTTATTACAGACACAAATACTCCTCAGTTTCATCAGCTGTCCGGGTGGCTGGTCTCAGATGATCCCGCAGGTGAAGAACCCAGATGTGGAGGTCCTGGGCTGGCTTGGTTACACGTGGTCTGCGGTTTTGAGGCCGGTTGGACGTACTGCCAAATTCTCTAAAACAACGTTGGAGGCAGCTTATGGTAGAGAAATGAACATTCAATTCTCTGGCAACAGCTCTGGTGGACATTCCTGCAGTCAGCATGCCAATTGCACACTCCCTCAACTTGAGACATCTGTGGCATTCTGTTGTGAAAAAACTGCACATTTTGGTAGCCTTTTATTGTCCCCAGCACAAGGCGCAGCTGTATAATGATCATGCTGTTTAATCAGCTTCTTGATATGCCACACGTCAAGTGGATGGATTATCTTGGCAAAGGAGAAATGCTCACTAACAGGGATGTAAACAAATTTGTGCACAAAATATGAGAGAAAGCATTTTGTGCATATGGACAATTTCTGGGTTATTTTATTTCAGCTCATGAAACATGGGACCAACACTTTACATGTTGCACGTTTATTTTTGTTCAGTATAGCTTTTTGTTAAATTTGACTGTGTAAAACCTAGCAGTACTACTTATTTCTCTGCGAGTGAGGCGGATATATAGGGTTTTGTAAAAAAAAACATGATTTGTCTCTGAAATGAAACCATCAAGTGATAGATTTAAAACATACATGTCTGTCATTGAACATGCCATGATTAGATATGAAAGACAATGGTGTGTTTTTTCACTAAGTTTTTTTTTAAAAACAATAAGCTAATTTACCAACATTTCTGAAAATGGATATAGCGTTTTGGAATGAAACTTTTCAAATACTAAATCTGAGTTTGACTATTTAGGCATATCTTAGCCAAATGGATCCTCCTCATCAATCCAAGGGAGGCAACAGACCTCGGGATGGCAAACGTGGACCAAGCCAGTCCACTATCCCTCATCAGAAAGATGCCTACGCCAGACTCCTCAGCCAGCATCACAGCAGCAAGTTCAGATCCTACCTGGACCAGTATGTCCAACAACAGGGGGAAGAGAGGGGGCCAAGCGAACAGAGGCAGGGATTAGCACACAGCGAAAAACAAGACATACCGCAGAGAAAAAGGGACCAGGCATTTATCGAGTGCTCTGACTCGAGTGACTTCTCGCCTTCGCCTATGAAAGGTAAGGGAGGAGAAGAGAGCTCTCTGTCCTTGTACATGGACAAACTGAACAGTCGGGGAGCTCTGCAGGAGCCGGAGAGGAGGCAGGGGGTTTCCGACAAGCAGCAACGCAGGGAGAGGAGGGACACCAACACCAGTCAGGATGGAGATGTGGAGTCCGGTGAGGAGTTTGCCTTCCTCAAACAGAGGGACTCCCAGCAGCAACAACAGATAAGAAACAAAGACCATGCTTACAAAGTGCCCACAGGTAACCAAGCGAACAAGGACATGAGTTACGGGGCATCGCCCCCGAAAGCCTTCTCAACTGGCCCAGCTCAGGCGCAAGAGAAGAAGAAGTCCAAGAAGAAGAATGTGCCAAAGACCAACGCAGATAACAAGAGAGACGGGCCCCTGCATCCTGACTTCGATGCAGACATGTCTAAGTCCCCCCTTAACAAATCCAAAAACATGCAACCACAAGGTAAAAAATGATATTGACTAAGTGAATGTACTTATTGAATTACCTTGACCTCAAAGTTGTCATATACGATGAAGCTTTTGCGAACAGTTGTATTTGCTGTTGAAGATGTAGGTGTTGGATTGAAATCGGACTTTTATTTTCATCCTCAGGTGCCACTACGCCTTCTGACAAGGGTAAGAAGACTAGAGGAAGCCAAGGAGGATCAAAGAAGCAAGTGTTTGAAGCATACATGACCGCAGAGGACGTTTCCCACGGCCTAAAGAGAGGAGAGCTCATTCAGGTGAAACTAGACGTTCTAGACCTTCATAAAAAAATATGATTAGTGTGAATTATTGTATCAAACCATTAAAACCAAGTAACCACACTAATTATATGGTTACTTGTTTACCAAAGATCAGAAAATGCTGACCAAGGGCTTTATCTGTCAAAGATTATCTAACACGATGGCGTGACAAGTTAAGCATAGTAATAGAAACATTTCCATATTCTTCTTTTCAGGGATCCATAAGAATCAACCCCAAAAAGTACCACGAGGCTTTCATTGCAGCACCGGTGAGTGTGTGTTAATAGAAATATACAGTAGCTTATATGTGTTGGCAGTAATATTTGTCTAATGGCACTGTGCATCTCTGCAGGATGGCAAGCGGGATATCTTCCTGGATGGAACCGCAGCCCGAAACAGGGCCCTGAATGGGGATGTGGTAGTGGTGCAGGTTCTCCCTCAGGAGCAGTGGAAGGTGAGCTCTATGGAGGAAGATGCAGCCTCAGCATAAATACACTGTGTACACAACATTAAGAACACCTTCCTAATACTGAGTTGCATCCCCCCTTTGCCCTCAGAGCAGCCTCAATTCGTTGGGGCATGGACTCTACAAGGTGTCTGAAGCGTTCCACAGGGATGCTGGCCCATGTCGACTCCAATGCTTCCCACAGTTGTCAGTTTGGCTGGATGTCCTTTGGGTGGTGGACCGTTGTTGATACATACGGGAAACTGTTGAGCGTGAAAAACCCAGCAGCGTTGCAGTTCTTGACACACACCGGTGCGCCTGGCACCTACTACCATACCCCGTTCAAAGGCATTTAAATATTTTGTCGTTCCCATTCACCATTATGAATGGCACACATAGACAATCCATGTCTCAATTGTCTCTAGGCTTAAAAGTCCTTTAATCTGTCTCCTCTTCTTCATCTACGTTGGTTGAAGTGGATTTAACAAGTCACATCAATAAGGGATGATAGCTTTCACCTGGTCCGTATATGTCATGGAAAGAGCAGGTGTTTTGTATATCATATACACTGCTATGTTTCCCCTACATTCAAGAACATTCAAGTAGCTTTAGGTGGGTTACGGCCAACTGTCAATGGTTATTATGACCAATGATGTCTGGTTATGGCACTTACGTTTGTGAACCACTCATTTATATCCACTGAAGCAATAACTTGTCGTGCTCTTCATAATATACACCATTTACCCGCTGTTAGGTTCTAATTTCTGGTACAATAATCCAGATGGACTCTGAGAAACTCACACTGGATGTTGCACTGGCAAAAAACACATCACACAAGCATATATATATATATATATATATATATATATATATATATATATATATATATATATATATATACTACCGGTCAAAAGTTTTAGAACACCTACTCATTCAAGGGTTTTTCTTTATTTTAGCTATTTTCTACATTGTGGAATAATAGTGAAAACATCAAAACTATGAAATAACACATATGGAATCATGTAGTAACCAAAAATGTGTTAAACAAATCAAAATATATTTGAGCTTCTTCAAATAGCCACCCTTTGCCTTGATGACAGCTTTGCACACTCTTGGCATTCTCTCAACCAGCTTCACCTGGAATGCTTTTCCAACAGTTTTGAAGGAGTTCTCACTTGAAGGAGTTTCCTTCACTCTGTGGTCCGACTCATCCAAAACCATCTCTATTTTGTTGGGAGATTGTGGAGGCCAGGTCATCTGATTCAGCACTCCATCACTCTCCTTCTTGGTAAAATAGCCCTTACACAGCCTGGAGGTGTGTTGGGCCATTGTCCTGTTGAAAAACAAATGATAGTCCCTTCTAAACCCAAACCAGATGGAATGGCGTATCGCTGCAGAATGCTGTGGTAGCCATGCTGGTTAAGTGTGCCTTGAATTCTAAATAAATCACACAGTGTCACCAGCAAAGCACCATCACACCACCTCCTCCTCCATGCTTTACAGTGGGAAATACACATGCAGAGATCATCCTTTCACCCACAACGCGTCTCAAAAAGACACAGCGGTTGGAACCAAATATCTCCAATTTGGACTCCAGACCAAAGGACACATTTCCACTGGTCAAATGTCCATTGCTCGTGTTTCTTGGCCCAAGCATGTCTCTTCTTATTATTGGTGTCCTTTTAGTAGTGGTTTCTTTGCAGCAATTCGACCATGAAGGCCTGATTCACACAGTCTCCTCTGAACAGTTGATGTTGAGATGTGTCTGTTACTTGAACTCTGTGAAGCATTTATTTGGGCTGCAATTTCTGAGGCTGGTAACTCTAATGAACTTATCCTCTGCAGCAGAGGTAACTCCTGGTATTCCAGCTTATTTGAGCTGTTCTTGCCATAATATGGACTTTACCAAACAGGGCTATCTTCTGTATACCCCCCCTACCTTGTCACAACACAACTGATTGGCTCAAACGCATTAAGAAGGAAAGAAATTCCACAAATTAACTTTTAAGAATGCACACCTGTTCATTGAAATGCATTCCAGGTGACTACCTCATGAAGCTGGTTGAGAGAATGCCAAGAGTGTGCAAAGCTGTCATCAAGGCAAAGGGTGGCTGTTTGAAGAATCTCAAATATAAAATATATTTGGATTTGTTTAACACTTTTGTGGTTACTACATGATTCCATATGTGTTATTTCATAGTTTTGATGTCTTCACTATTATTCTACAATGAAGAAAATAGTAAAAAATAAAGAAAAATTCTTGAATGAGTAGGTGTTCTAAAACTTTTGACCGGTAGTGTGTTTATATCTTCTGACTACGCCCCTCTTCCAGTCCCCCTTTGTACTTTCCTTCTGCCCAAATACAATGCACGTAGATTATTCCATCTAACCCGTATCCCGATTACTACTGATAGATTAATTATATAGTTACAAACAGACTAAAACTGGCTCAAGTCAGATCGTCTCCAGCACTGCTGGTGCACAGTAGCTATCCTAAAATCAGAACTAAGTGGTTGTGTATGTACAGGTTGTGAAGTCAGACAGCGAAGGCGTGAGCGAACCAGATACCCAGTCTGGGAAGAGCCAGACACCAGGGAAGAAGACCAAACGCCCCCCCAGTCCTGATGTCATTGTGGAAGCCGAGACCGAAGCTGAGGAACAACTGGCCAAGAGGGTGGAGAACATCAGCCTCAGCGCCACAGGTACAGGGTTTCCCCCTCAACAGGTTTAATGAAACCACACAGCTTTATGGCAAAAGTTCTCAAACTTTGTAGAGCATATCCATTTGACAAAAATAGGAAATCTACACAGATTGATAACTTTTATATTTTGGGTTTCCAGCATTTACAATTTTTTTCCCCAAATTAATTTTCCTGTTCTCCCTCTACAGAAGATGGAATTAAAAAAGAGATACTCCAAAGGACTGCTAAGGTAAGCAGTTTATTTTAAAAATGGATCATTATGGCTGCTGTGCGATTGCATGAGGAAAGACATACTTCTAGTCACAAACATTGAAAAAGAAAACCTACTGATTTCCAACAAACATCTCGCTCTATAGAAATAATTGCATTGAGACTTATCCTTCTGTCAAAGGATTCAAGCTTCTCGTTTTTTTTTTTTTCAATAGTCAAAATCGGTGTCCTTGTGTCCTCTTCATCTGCACCTTCTTTCTCCTAGGTGGTGTACGTAGTGGAGCAGAAGCACTCGCGGGCTGCCACAGGCTTCCTCAAGTTCCTCCCGGACAAGCCCTTTGCCATGTTCTCTCCTGTCGACCACCGTGTGCCGCGGGTAAACGTTCCCCTGTCTGATTGCCCCCACGACTTTTGTTCCCGCCCGGGAGACTACGCCAAGATCCTGTTCATCGTCCGCATCACCAGCTGGCCAGACGACAGCAACTTTGCCGAGGGGTATGTAATGAGTCACTGCCTCACTGTAGGGAATTTTCAGTATCCCTACCCTGTAGCATTGTGTCTCGTTCATTATACTTCCCCTCACTCATAAGTGTTTGATTTCATGACTTGCAAGATTTCTAATACAAATAATTATAGAGGCTTACGCTGTGGCCAGTTTATTAGGTACACCTATCTAGTACTGGGTCGGACCCCCCTTTGCCTCCAGACCAGCCTGAATTCTTCAGGCATGGAAACGTTGCTCAGTTGGTATCAAGGGACCTAACGAATGCCAGAAAAACATTCCCCACACCACCGCCACCAGCCTGTACCGTTGACACCAGGCAGGATGGGGCCATGGACTCATGCTGCTTAGGCCAAATCTTGGTTCTGCCATCAGCAATGGTGCAACACTAATACAAATGATATTTTATAACAAATGCCCTTTCTCCAGTGTTGGATAGCGCTCGCTATGAGTCATTCATGATTTGAAATGCAATCAAGCATTTGTGTTTTTAAAATGAAATAACAAAGGGAGCCTTGAATAATTGGCCTAAACTATAAATAAACCGTTCCATGTCGGCAATTGCAGTCACGATTGCATTCGACTGTTTTTAGTCTTTGCTGTAATAAAGGCTTTACAAAAAAGGTACGCTTATAATGTATTTAGTGGTTACACTGTTCCAAAAGGAAGAATTATATTGTATTCTCACAACGCCTGTTTGTCCATTATGCATGCAGCTCTTGCTCCTTAACTTATTTATCTTGATCTCCAGTAGTTTCCACAACTAGTCAACAACTAGTCAAATTTCTTCCCCACGTCTGACTTCCCCTGAGCAACCATTTTGCTGTCACGTGTTCAGAGTTTATAACCAATTTATTGATTATGATAGGCTAGACACCAGTGGTCACGTGCATGCGATGCTGACATGTAATGTAACGAGAGCAAGGGTTGAGAGAGCGGGGAATGTTTTTCCTTAACAAATGAAGGATTTTGGTAAAATAAACTTTTCTGTCTGAAATGGCTAATTATGTTGCAGCTTCAGCAACACGGACAGCGCGATACACACTGTTCTGTGGTGGTCGCTGCAGCAAGGAGGAGAACGAGACAACGGGTGCTCGCCTCTGCTGGCTAGTCACACAGGCACTCGCTGTCATTTTTTTAAGAACACCGCAGCAAGTCTGAGCCCGGCCCAATGAAATCAATTGCGGTTGGACTCCCTCTAGAGTAATTCGTGTGTCCTAATTATTTCATCAAACAGTGCGCTTAAAGTTTGAGATACTGGAACCGGCGCGCCTGGCACCGACGATCCTACCACGCTCAGTCTCTTAGGTCACTCGTTTCGCCCATTCTAACTTTCAATCGAACAGTAACTGAATGCCTCTGCCTGCGTGGTGGTGTACCTGGCCACTGAGCGTTGTCAGTGCTTGTCTGTGAATTCAAGTAGGCTTCTAGAGGATCAGATCTACGAAGCTCAGTTTTTGTGTGCAAAAAGCAAAGTGTAAATCTCCGGTGAGCAAAGTGCAAATCTTGTGTGTGCAAAGAAATTGCAAATTAAAAAGTTGTCATATATGTAATACACGTCATATAAAGCTACATTGAAGCACACATATTGCCCATATGTATTGGATGCTGACAGTCCTCCTTATGTCTTCCCCCTCAGTCGACTTGCTAAGACTCTGGGCCAGGCTGGGGAGATTGAACCGGAGACCGAGGGCATCTTGATAGAGTACGACGTGGACTTCTCTGAGTTCTCTGACGAGGTGCTGGGCTGCCTGCCCCGGAAGCTGCCCTGGACCATCCCACCCGAGGAGCTCGGCAACAGGAGAGACCTGCGGTGAGTAGAGGACGTTCACAAATACGGCATCCATATCAGGAAATTGTCTGTTCTCAGACAAAACTCCCTCAGTTGTCATGGATGCCGTACACAAAGGCTCTCGTATGCCCAATTACGATGGAGCCACTCAATGTACATATGTATTGCGCCATTGTCTTTGCCTTTTATAAGTACTAATTTGACACAACTGAACAGGTGAAGACAACACTCAAATGCAGAGTTATTGTTTTCTATTCAGGAATGAATGCATATTCACAATTGACCCAGCTACCGCCAGAGACCTGGACGATGCCTTGTCTTGCAAACCACTGCCTGACGGTAAGCCATTTTGTGGTCCTTTGGAAATAAAGGATAGGGGATGCAATTTTGTTTTGAATTTATTCATGTTTTTATTTACTTGTGGAAATCAATGACAATGTTCTCCTGTAATGGTCTCTTTCTCAGGCAACTTTGAGCTGGGTGTTCACATTGCTGATGTGAGTTATTTTGTGGAAGAAGGCAATGCACTGGACTTCATCGCCAGTCGGAGAGCCACCAGTGTCTACATGGTTCAAAAGGTCTTCATTTGTTATTACTGATAAAGTAATGTATTAGTCAATTGATAATGAATGAATGTATTATTGGATCAAGTAAGTTCTGACTATTAGTTACATTACTAGCTGAGCATACAGTACGTTAACTGTGGATGTTGTCCTGTGCCATTCCCAGGTGATCCCGATGTTGCCCCGTCTGCTGTGTGAGGAGCTGTGCAGTCTAAACCCCCTGACCGACAGACTCACCTTCTCTGTCATCTGGAAGATCACCCCTGAGGGCAAGGTACAACCCCTTCATACTAAGTAGGCTGGTGTGGCCATAGAAACAGAACGCTGTGGCACTGTTTCCATCAGATGGATGCATTGTGTAAAATAATATGAAAATTCTATTGCATGTATATGCAGATGTGTGCCACATAATCCCCACACTCCATCTCTACCCCTCTAGATCCTGAGTGAGTGGTTTGGTCGCTCGGTGATCCGCTCGTGCGTCAAGCTGAGCTACGACCACGCCCAGAGCATGATCGAGGCCCCCGACAAGCTGTTCCAGACAGACGAGCTGCCCCCCTGTGCCCCAGAGCACCCCGTGGACGAGATCCACCAGGCCGTGCTCAACCTGCACTCCATCGCCAAGCGTCTCCGTGCACAGCGCTTCCAGGGCGGCGCCCTCCGACTTGACCAGGTCAGAAGTCACTGCATAGTTTAGGACAGCTGTGTCATGCTATTTGGAGGAAATGCCATTTGTGCTGTAGTCACAAGGTCTCAGAATAGGAGTGCTGAATTTGGATCAGTTTAGCCTTTTAGATCACAGTGAATGAACAGAGGGGACCTGATCCTAGATCTGCACTGCTACCCTGAGACACTTTTTGAATACGGGTCCTAAAGATTTAGAATACATTTACGTTAAGTGTATTTTTGTTACCATGTGGAGTGAGTAGTGAGGATTGTAGTGAAAGGACTGTGAGAAATCTCAGAATGATGACTGTGATCTCCCCTGTCTTGTTTTGCAGTTGAAGCTGTCTTTCACTCTAGACAGAGAGACCAGCATGCCCCAAGGCTGCTATGTCTACCAGTACAGGGACAGCAACAAGTAAGTCAACCCCACACAATACACATACACTGAGTATACAAAACATGACAGACTGACCAGGTGAATCCAGGTGAAAGCTATGATCCCTTATTGATGTCACTTGTTAAATCCATTTAAATCAGTGTAAATGAAGGGGAGGAGACAGGGTAAAGAATGATTTTTAAGCCTTGAGACAATTGAGACATGGATTGTGTATGTGTGACATTTGGAGGGTGAATGGGCAAGACAAAATATTTAAGTGCCTTTGAACTGGGTATGGTAGTAGGTGCCAAGAACTGCAACGCTGCTGGGTTTTTCACGCCCAACAGTTTCCAGTGTGTATCAAGAATGGTCCACCACCCAAAGGACATCCAGCCAACTGGACACAACTGTGGGAAGCATTGGAGTCAACATGGGCCAGCATCCCTGTGGAATGCTTTCGACACCTTGTAGAGTCCATGCCCTGACGTATTGAGGCTGTTCTGAGGGCAAAAGGGTGTGCAACTCAATATTAGGAAGGTGTTCCTAATGTTTTGTACACTCAGTGTATATACACACATTATACCCAAAGAGTCAGTTCCCTAAGCAAGCTAACAGTGACTGTGCTCTCAGATGGAGATGCTCTCAGATTCTATAGAATGTCTTGTCAAGTTGTCTATGCCTTTCTTTTCCTCTCCTTCCTCTCCCAGGTTGGTGGAGGAGTTCATGTTGCTCGCCAACATGGCCACGGCCCACCAGATCTACCGCTCCTTCCCCCAGAAGGCCCTGCTGCGACGCCACCCCCCGCCCCAGACCAAGATGGTGGACGACCTGCAGGAGTTCTGCGACCAGATGGGAATTAATATCGACTTCTCCTCGGCCGGGACGCTCCATGTGGGTACAGTGGCTTGCGGAAGTATTCACCCCCCCTTGGCATTTTCCTATTTTGTTATCTTACAACCTGGAATTAAAATGGATTTTTTTGGTGGTTGGTATCATTTGATTTACACAACATGCCTACCACTTTGAAAAAGCAAAATATTTTCTATTGTGAAACAAACAAGAAATAAGACAAAAAAACTGAACACTTGAGCGTGCATAACTAGTCAATACTTTGTACAGCCACCTTTTGCAGCAATTACAGCTGCAAGTCGGATGGGTTCCGCTGGTGTACAGCAATCTTTAAGTCATACCACAGATTCTCAATCGGATTGAGGCCTGGGCTTTGACTAGGCCATTCCAAGACATTTAAATGTTTCCCCTAAAACCACTCAAGTGTTGCTTTAGCAGTATGCTTGGGGCCATTGTCCTGCTGGAAGGTGAACTTCTGTCCCAGTCTCAAATCTCTGGAAGACTGAAACCGGTTTCCTTCAAGAATTTCCCTGTATTTCGCGCCATCCATCATTCCTTCAATTCTGACCAGTTTCCCAGTCCCTGCCGATGAAAAACATACCCACAGCATGATGCTGCCACCACCATGCTTCACTTTGTTGAAGCACCTTTGGCAGTGTTTACAGCCTCGAGTCTTCTTGGGTATGGCACTACAAGCTTGGCACATCTGTATTTGGGGAGTTTCTCCCATTCTTCTCTGCAGATCATCTCAAGCTCTGTCAGGTTGGATGGGGAGCGTCGCTGCACAGCTTTTTTCAGGTCTCTCAGAGATATTTGATCGGGTTCAAGTCCGGGCTCTGGTTGGGCCACTCAAGGACATTCAGAGGCTTGTCCCGAAGTCACTCCTGCGCTGTCTTGGCTGTGTGCTTAGGGTCGTTGACCTGTTAGAATGTGAACCTTCGACCCAGTCTGAGGTCCTGAGTGCTCTGGAGCATGTTTTCATCAAGTATCTCTCTGTACTTTGCTCCGTTCATCTTTCCCTCGATCCTGACTAGTCTCCCAGTCCCTGCCGCTGGAAAAACATCCCCACAGCATGATGCTGCCACCACAATGCTTCACCGTATGTATGGTGCCAGGTTTCCTCCAGACGTGATGCTTGGCATTCAGGCCAAAGAGTTCAATCTTGGTTTCATCAGACCAGAGAATCTTGTTTTTCATGGTCTGAGAGTCCTTTTAGGTGCCTTTTGGCAAACTCCAAGCAAGCTGTCATTTGCCTTTTACTGAGGAGTGGCTTCCGTCTGGCCACTCTACCATAAAGGCCTGATTGTTGGAGTGCTGCAGAGATGGTTGTCCTTCTGGAAGTTTCTCCCATCTCAACAGAGGAACTCTGGAGCTCTGTCAGTGACCATCGGGTTCTTGGTCACCTCCCTGACCAAGGCCCTTCTCCCCCGATTGCTCAGTTTGGCCGGGCGGCCAGTTCTAGGAAGAGTCTTGGTGGTTCCAAACTTCTTCCATTTAAGAATGATGGAGGCCGCTGTGTTCTTGGGGACCTTCAATGCTGCAGAAATGTTTTAGTACCCTTCTCCAGATCTGTGTCTCGACACAATCCTGTCTCGGAGCCCTACAGACAATTCCTTCAACCTCATGGCTTGGTTTTTGCTCTGACATGCACTGTGAACTGTGGGACCTTAAATAGGCAGGTGTGCCTTTCCAAATAATGTCCAATCAATTGAATTTACCACAGGTGGACTCCAATCAAGTTGTAGAAACATCTCAAGGATGATCAGTGGAAACAGAATGCATCTGAGCTCAATTTCGAGTCTCATAGCAAAGGGTCTGAATGCATATTTCTAAGGTTTTTCAGTTTTTTATTTTTATATGTGCATAAATGTCTACACCTGTTTTTGCTTTGTCATTATGGGGTATGTTATGTAGATTTGAAAAGGAAATGTTTTTATTTAATACATTTTAGAATAAGACTAACGTAACAGTGTAAAAAGTCAAGGGGTCTGAATACTTTCCGAATGCACTGTATATTAATACACATTTACACAACACAATGTACACACTCATTCTCTGAAGCACATAAAATCAACCTGAATGTCTTCTACCCCTCCCCCCAATAGAGAAGTCTGAATGAGACTCTTGGTGATGATGAGTACACCAGCGCCAGGAAAGAGGTCCTCACCCACATGTGCTCCAGACCCATGCAGGTTAGTGTGTACCACTACCATCGTCTCTCTATACTACTGCTTTAGCAGTCCACTCGCTTGTATCTCTTTCCTGTTTCCCTCCATTGGCTCCCTGTATTGGTTGTATCAGTCTACCACTGTAGTCTATTGGGGCTCTAACTCTATGTATGTCTGGATTGTCCCCCTGTGTTTTCCTCTTGGGCTGCCCCCAGCTAGCCAAATAACATATCCAAAATTTATTTTGCAAATTTTAAAAGCTGTATTTGTATTATACTTGTTAATGTCAATGGGGTCTTCTTGTAGGCTGCCTTCTACTCTCTCTCTAACCTATTTTGCTTTTGAGCCAAATTCAGAAATGTCACTCTGTGACCAATGATATATGAATGCTTCCCTCCCCAGATGGCTATGTACTTCTGTACGGGGGTGTTGAAGGAGGAACCCCTGTTCCGCCACTACGCCCTCAACGTACCCTTTTACACCCATTTCACCTCGCCCATACGGCGCTACGCTGATGTCATCGTCCACAGGCTGCTGGCCGCCTCTCTGGGTGGGTGGAGACACTGGGCTGTGTGTGTGTGTGTGTGTGTGTGTGTGTGTGTTTACCCCATAGAGGACAATGTCTTTGTTGTGTTACGAGGGGTGGACCGAGGGCAGGCAGTGTCTCAGCTGTGTTGTAGCACCCAGAGAAGATTGGCTCTGTGGTGGAATAACAATGTGGTAAAAGACAAAAGCGTCCCTTAGATTCCAAAACACCCTGAATCTGAGCTGATGTTTTTTTGTCCCGATGTCTGTCTGAGATTCACTGCCTTTTGGTGGTGTTGTGCTGCCCTCTCTGTAAGAGAACAGTAGATCAAGTGTACTCCAGTGTGTGTGTGTGTGTTGTGTGCCTGTCTTTACAATAGTTCTCTGCCTCTTTGTGGCATTTCTGGTGTGTGTAGGCTGTGGTCCTCACCTGGAGCTGAAAGGGGAGGAGGTGCAGAAGCAGGCGTCCCACTGCAACGACAGGAAGACTGCCTCCAAGAGAGTCCAGGAGCTCAGCTCAGAGCTGTTCTTCAGTGTGTTCGTCAAGGTACACCCAACATACTGTGTAATGTTCCCACTAGAGCAGGGGTGTTGTCTGACCCTACCAGGTCTGGAGCCTGCTGCTTTTCTCTTCTACCTGATAATTAATTGCATCCACCTGGTGTCTCATGTCTAAATCAGTCCCTGATTAGAGGGGAAGAATGAAAAAATCCAGTGGAACTGGCTTCGAGGTCCAGAGTTGAGTTTGAGGGCCCTAGAATATACCAGATGTGGTTTTAAATATTATTTGTTTTATTTCAAATACTATGAGCATTTAATTGAGCCTGCTTAGTCTTAGATGGGTGGTGTACTTTTGGGACTGGTCTATTGGTTCTATTGCACCAGGCAACCTTAATCAAGTGCATGTAAACAATTTGAAAGAAAGCAAATACTATTTGGACCCAGGGCTGTTACACACTCAGATCTCCAGTTAGGATTCAGCCCCTGGTGTTGAATTCAGCGCAGCCCCAGCGGTGGCACTGTGCAGAATCTTATTTGCCCCCCCCCCCCCGCAGGAGAGTGGTCCCCTGGACTCTGAGGCCATGGTGATGGGAATTCTGGACCAGGCCTTCGACGTCCTTGTGCTGCGCTACGGGGTGCAGAAACGCATCTACTGCAAAGTGAGTACCACTCAAACCATTGCAGTATTCATTTTGCGTGACAATACCAGATTATCTGATTTGAGATTTGTTATCTTATGTCCTGCTTGGGTCCATATAGTGCCGAACACGACAGGTGCTCTTTGGCAGTGGTTCTCAAACCTCTCCTCGGGGACCCCCAGCCGTTCCATGTATTTGAATTATTCCAGAGCTAGCACACCTGATTCAACTCGTCAACTAATCATCAAACCCTTGATAAGTGAGTCAGGTGAGCTAGTTCAGGGCTACAACACAATTATGAAACGTCTGCGAGTCCCCTAGGAGAGGTTTGAGAACCACTGCATTAGGGTACACCGTAGTGCAACATTTCCAAAAGTTTTAAATTTTTATTGGACAAGTTCAGAAATAACCTCCATTTCAGGCCTTTTCTGATAGTTGTCTTCAATTTTGTGCTGTGTGAACACGACCCAGGTTACCATCCATAATCAATCAATCAATCAAATTGTATTTATAAAGCCCTTTTTACTTCAGCAGATGTCACTAAGTGCTATACAGAAACCCAGCCTAAAACCCCAAACAGCAAGCAATGCAGATGTAGAAGCAGGGTGGCTAGGAAATCTCCCTAGAAAGGCAGAAACCTAGAGATGAACCAGGCTCATAAGTGACTCATCTTTCCATTAGATACCACGTCAAGCTTTATGGTCCTATCTATAGTCTTTATCGTGTACTATGATATACATGAGAGAGAGGAGACGGACGAATGTTAGGTAAACATTGTTTTGTCAGCATTTCATAACTTTACACCCCAAGACCTTGACTGAAACGGCTTGATAGCATCTAATTATCAACTATTGCACTACAAAAAAACGAAGCTTTAGTCTAATTTTAATTACACTTATGGATACTAAGTTGAATGAAATCAGGTTCATATTCAATAGGCACCAAACGGTAGAAAATTGACTGAAACGGAGAGGGACTACCTGGCCTAATTTAAGTTTTCTGTTGCAAAATATTTACGTTTTCTGTTACGTTCCCTGATGAACACAACCCAGATATATATGATCAGAAAGAGTAAATTATTCTCCTGTTTTGGATGAACAGAATGAATGCAGAGGTGTGTAGTTGGATATGTGTTAAGTTGTGTTGTCATGTTCTTCAGGGTCTACAGGGCCTGGAGACGTTCCACTTCCACAAGGTGGGGAAAAAGGGGGAGTTGACTCTGGTGTGGGCCGCAGAGGAACCCGGGAAGCCTAGCGTACGGCAGGTAAGAACTAGGGATGGTGACAAATGACTTTTTTTAAATCGGTTTTCCGATTTTGAATTTCATAAAAATCCAAGTCAAATCCTATTGCGTGGTATGACCGATAAGGGGCGATGAAGTTCTACCGCAGTCATACAGTAGTCTTAGGCATCTGCAATCTGCTTTGTGGCTGACTGAAAGGGCAGGTGACATTTTGTCCCGAAGACAACAGTTAATTCATGTTAACTCTAGTGTTCCTTCCATTCGTTATGTGCATTAGTGACTCACAACAAAAAAGAAACCTAGCCAAGTGATCACAGGTCTTCTCCCTACATTATCTTTTCCCTCCATTACGTCTCACTAAATTTCGATCCGACCGCTCCCTCTATACACACGTGCTGCGCACCCAAGCTCCCATTAGGCCTACGGAAATTACTGCCTATAAAAAGGGATCTAAATTATGGGATACACAAGCAAAACTGTAGACGAGCTACATTCCAACTATTGTTTCCAGAGGCCCCAACAGGATTGATTTAGCATGTTTCCTAAGATAACCGTTCACTCTCCATACAAATCTAAGAGCTCAGCTGAAGTTTTGGTTGGATTGTTTTGAAGGCGCTAGACCGCTAGTACATGAGAATGTTATTATTTAGTGTCCTCTGTCACTAACAAAGGGTTGTCCTGTTCCGGTCTGTCCTTTAGGAGATCTCCATCTTTAGTCTGGTGGACGTGCAGCTGAGGGCAGACGGAGCGCCTATGAAATACAGCGCTGTCATCAAGAGGCCCAATGAGACGGCGTAATGAATACTCTCATGTGCCCCCAATAACACACACACACACACCATATCACACATTCTCTGACACACACACACACACACAAAGAAGCTTTGGCAGTATTTTGACATTGACTACACAAACACACACACGTTCTTGCACGTTTTTTATATGTATTAGCAACTTTTTCATTGATTTAACTTTATGGTTCAATTACCATTGAGGAGCCAAGGCTGGACTGTAGCACTGAAGCAGCGCTGTTGTAGTAGGGCCTGTAAAAGTGCCTAGACTGTGCAATTAACTTTTATTTTGCAGATTTTACCTTTTATGAGGTCATTTTTAGATAGATATTCAAATTATATACACAGTCAATGTGTGAAGATGATGGCTTGAACTATTTTGGGTTTAAAACAAGTTTAAATTAAGCTGTTCTATTAATGTCAAGTGTACAGTAACTGGTCATTTCAGTCGCAATGCAATTGTCATTGTTTATTTGTAGCTGTAACCTGGCAAGAGCTTGTATGCTGTTTCACATCAATTCATAGTATGACACTCGTCCCCACATTCAACTACTTTAAAGGCTTAACGAAGCGTTCATAAACCCTTTATAAGAACTATGTAGATGCTTCAGTTATTTAAAAGCGAATTCACACAATGAATAACATCTGACGTTTTGTCAAATGCTTTGGCACCCTTTTATATAGCAAGACATTTGCTTATACATTGTTTGTGAAGCATCTACAAGGTCTTATGAAGTTGTTTTAAAGTGTGACCTGAAATCCTTGTTGACAGAACTGTTGCTTAGTAAAAAAAAAAAGAAGATGGACCTACCCTATCTACCAATTTACTGCTGTTTTATGTTTTATTGCAGTGCAAGCTGGTATTTACAGTGCAGATTCTAAGCATGCTAATCCGTTGTATCTCAAAGTTGCCAAATGTGTGACTTGACTTGTATCGTGACAGTTTTGGCAGTGATTCGAAAATAATGTTGTATAATGCTGCCGTGAACTACCTTGTGAATGTGAGGCCTTGATTTTTTAAAAATGCATTTACGTTCTTCTCTCAACTGACCATTTTGTCTCCCGTAAAAGCCTTCTAATGGCATGCATGTCCAAAACAATACTGACACTTTTCTCTGTGTTGTATTTCATCTCAAGATCTCAGTATTGTACATGACAGTAATGATATGCTTTATAAATCCTGTATTGTTTTGGAGGGCAGCAATCTTAGTGGTCTCGCTCCATAAGCAGATGTGCCTTTTTCCGTAACATTGTTTTACTCAGCTTTTATTTCTCATCTAGCTTTTTTGGTTTACAATGTAAATGCAGTGTACATTAAGCAAATGTGATGTATTAGGACCATAAATGTTCTGCAAATTTTAAGTTGCCAGTAGCAAGGAACTCCTTTAAACTCTTGATACCATGTTCATACTCACAAATCAAATGTGTTGATAGAGTAGTATATTTCTAACTAGTTGCTGTAACTCACTCCTCAATTTCTGTTTAGGAATTACAATCTGGGTTTAACAAAAGTAACCAATTTCCAGAGCTTTATATTTAGAGGGTGCAATTTTTTGTGTGATTTTAAAAGATTGTGATTGTATTTCATAATCGGGTCGCTGAGAGGAATTGAGGATTGGGTCTTTAACAGGAAAGGGAGATATAGGTGGTCAGTCCACACAATAACTTCTTTCCTTTGCACTTGTTTTACACAATATATTCCATTCATTTTGCCCACATAATCTATGCCTTACATTAAAATAATTCAGGCTTTAAAAGGGTAATGCCTTTTCTGTTTCAGATTTAAGGGAAATGTTATAGATTTAGGATTCAAGCACCTTTTCATTGATTTTATTTTCTACTGCGCTCCTCGTTCTATTTGTGTGACGTCAGTAATGTAGGTGTACTTGCAATGCCTGCTCATGGTGATGCCAATGTATAGACTGAAGTGGTTGTCTCCACGATAGCAGTGTTATGTTCAATAGCAAGAAAATGTAATAAAACAGTGAAACATGTATATACCACAAGAACTTGTCCAATAAGAACATATTTTTGTTTTTACCTTTGCAAAACATTTTGCTTCATTGTGTTCTACTGAACATGACCCAGGTGTTGTCTTGTGGATTGGGGAATGGGAGAAAACTATGCGGTGTGTGTCGTTAACATGTTATACTATCCAACTGGACACAAAATATCAATGTATTAGCAGTGATCACTTAGGAATTAGTGTAAAATTGTGCTTGATGTGGCTGGCCCCTGGGAACCAAATAAACATTGGCTTCACTAAATTATTCAAATGTTGTCCATTTTGTAACGTACTGAATAAACTTTGATTCAACACTTAATAAAGGGTGTACCTATGTGATGTTACCTAATCAGTTATTAGAGGGCTCTTGCGCAATCAAGATGGAGAAATGGCTGTGAGTGTGTCATTGATATTTGTCATTTGACTTCTACAACAATCCCCACACCCTCCTCATCATCATGACAAGGAAGGAGCGTTATTGATTACAGCAAAGGACTGACTGTGCTCAAGGGGTAGTGACTATTATTGAGGTTAAAAGTGACAATGACTGTGATTATGGTTCTCTTACCTGGGCTACCTTAGATGAATGCACTAAATCGCTTTGGATAAGAATATCTGCTAAATGACCCAAATGTAATTATAGAAAACTGACGTTAAAACTTTGCTCAGTTGTGTTTTGAGGTTACCAGTATTCTGGCATGCCACAGATACCAATGCTAGTGGAAGTCTATGAACCCTTTGCACGGTCTTCACATTTTGCTGCCTTAAAATTCCAAATGTTTTCCTATTGATCTACACAACCTACTCCACGTTTTCAAAGTGAAAGAAAAATTATAGAAATTGTCCAAATTACTAAGAAATACAAAATGAGAATGTATTGATTGCGTATGTCTTCCAGGTGAAGGTTATGATCCCTTATTGATGTCACTTGTTAAATCCACTTCAATCGGAGTAGATGAAGGGGAGGAGACAGGTTAAATACGTTTTTTTTTTTTTAAGCCTTGAGACAATTGAGACATGGATTGTGTATGTGTGCCATTCAGAGTGTGAATGGGCAAGATAGAAAATGTAAGTGCCTTTGAACGGGGTATGGTAGTAGGTGCCAGGCGCACCGGTTTGTGTCAAGAACTGCAACACTGCTGGGTTTTTCACGCTCAACAGTTTCCTGTGTGTATCAAGAATGGTCCACCACCCAAAGGACATCCAGCCAACTTGACACAACAGTGGGAAGCATTTGAATAAGATTGTACCAACCTTGCACAACTCTTACAGCAACATATATCCATAGTTTTTTGTCAAAATTGCTCAACCTCAGTCAATTTGGTTGGGAATCATTGATAGACAGCAATATTCAAACATTGTCTCAGATCTTTTAAGCAAGTGTAAAGGAAAAGTCAGCTCAAAAACCTATCTTTTGGTATTTGTTTCAATAGTCTAATATGTGACTTTCAAAATACAGAAATCATCCCTGTATGATACATTTTGCATCAGATGATGCAAAACGCAGCATCATATGATTACACAAATGTTTATGCCAAAGACACACCAGAATGACATTCCAAGAGGTGTTGAGTGTTCCTGTGTGGTCTAGTCTTAGTCCTGAGTCCTGACTTAAATTTGCTTGAAAATCAGAGACAAGGTTTGAATATTGCTGTCTATCAATGATTCCCAACCAAATTGACTGAGGTTGAGCAATTTTGACAAAAAACTATGGATATATGTTGCTCTAAGAGTTGTGCAAGGTTGGTACAATCTTATTCAGATGCTTCCCACAGTTATCAAGTTGGCTGGATGTCCTTTGGGTGGTGGACCATTCTTGATACACACAGGAAACTGTTGAGCGTGAAAAACCCAGCAGTGCTGCAGTTCTTGACACAATTTTGTCAAAACCAATGGACATACAGTATGTTGCCCCAAACATTGTGCAAAGTTGGTAGAATATTATTCAAAATTATTCACAGCTGTAATCGCTGCGGAAGGTGCTTCCATCAATTATTAACTCTGGGATGTGAAGACCTACACAATGAAGATATTATTAATTTGGAAAATGTTATATACATTCCATTAACTTCGAAAATGTGGAATAGGTTGTGTAGATCGGTAGGAAAAAAATACAATTGAATCCCTTTTTAGATGTAATATTTAGGCAGCAAAATGTGAACACTGTAAAAGGGGTGTGTAGACTATCACTAAACATTAGTGTGACATAACCGTAGTATTCTCTAGAAAGGATTTATTACCCTATGGATACACACCTCAGTTAAACGATACTGAACTGTATAAACAATTTATCAAGATGGCAGACTGCCGAGTTTGTTTTATCAGGGGTTTCGTTGACAACAGGGCTTTTTAGGAGATAGAAATGTATTGTACAGAACCGACATGACTCAGAGATCTTTATATTTGACTCTGACATGATTGTGGAATAGGTTGTGTAGATCGGTAGGAAAAAAATACAATTGAATCCCTTTTTAGATGTAAAAATATATATACATTCTATTTTAAATCTGGAACATTGTCAAGGTTTCACCCTCATGAATTATGAGCTAACAGGGTACCATGACATCATGGAGAAGGAGACTATCAATTGTAAATTAATAAATGAAAGATTGTATGTAGAAACTCCCATGTATACACCCAGGCCTATCTGTATCTTTACTCTACCCCATTGCTCACACGCACACATTTACTGACCATATCCACTGTGAGCCCCTCCTAGAGAAGCCTCCCTGGAGATAAGCGCAATATGAGCGTGATAACATTATTTGGATTGTAGCCAGTGACTACAGTGGGGGAAAAAAGTATTTAGTCAGCCACCAATTGTGCAATTTTGTGGGGGGGGGTAGAAGGATTACTTTATCCTATCCCAGTTTTCCTTAAAGAGGTGGGGTTTCAAATGTCTCCGGAAGGTGGTGAGTGACTCCGCTGTCCTGGCGTCGTGAGGGAGCTTGTTCCACCATTGGGGTGCCAGAGCAGCGAACAGTTTTGACTGGGCTGAGCGGGAACTATGCTTCTGCAGAGGAAGGGGAGCCAGCAGGCCAGAGGTGGATGAACGCAATGCCCTCGTTTGGGTGTAGGGACTGATCAGAGCCTGAAGGTACGGAGGTGCCGTTCCCCTCACAGCTCCATAGGCAAGAACCATGGTCTTGTAACAGATGCGAGCTTCAACTGGAAGCCAGTGGAGTGTGCGGAGGAGCGGGGTGACGTGAGAGAACTTGGGAAGGTTGAACACCAGACGGGCTGCAGCATTCTGGATGAGTTGTAGGGGTTTAATGGCACAGGCAGGGAGCCCAGCCAACAAAGAGTTGCAGTAATCCAGACGGGAGATGACAAGTGCCTGGATTAGGACCTGTGCCGCTTCCTGTGTAAGGCAGGGTCGTACTCTCCGAATGTTGTAGAGCATGAACCTGCAGGATCGGGTCACCGCCTTGATGTTAGCGGAGAACGACAGGGTGTTGTCCAGGGTCACGCCAAGGCTCTTCGCACTCTGGGAGGAGGACACAACGGAGTTGTCAACCGTGATGGCGAGATCATGGAACGGGCAGTCCTTCCCCGGGAGGAAGAGCAGCTCCGTCTTGCCAAGGTTCAGCTTGAGGTGGTGATCCGTCATCCATACTGATATGTCTGCCAGACATGCAGAGATGCGATTCACCACCTGGTTATCAGAAGGGGGAAAGGAGAAGATTAGTTGTGTATCGTCAGCGTAGCAATGATAGGAGAGGCCATGTGAGGATATGACAGAGCCAAGTGACTTGGTGTATAGCGAGAATAGGAGAGGGCCTAGAACTGAGCCCTGGGGGACACCAGTGGTGAGAGCATGTGGTGCGGAGACAGCTTCTCGCCACGCCACTTGGTAGGAGCGACCGGTCAGGTAGGACGCAATCCAAGAGTGAGCCGCGCCGGAGATGCCCAGCTCGGAGAGGGTGGAGAGGAGGATCTGATGGTTCACAGTATCAAAGGCAGCAGACAGGTCTAGAAGGACAAGAGCAGAGGAGAGAGAGTTAGCTTTAGCAGTGCGGAGAGCCTCCGTGACACAGAGAAGAGCAGTCTCAGTTGAATGACCAGTCCTGAAACCTGACTGGTTTGGATCAAGAAGGTAATTCTGAGAGAGATAGCAAGAGAGTTGGCTAAAGACGGCACGCTCAATAGTTTTGGAAAGAAAAGAAAGAAGGGATACTGGTCTGTAGTTGTTGACATCAGAGGGATCGAGTGTCGGTTTTTTGAGAAGGGGTGCAACTCTTGCTCTCTTGAAGACGGAAGGGACATAGCCAGCGGTCAAGGATGAGTTGATCAGCGAGGTGAGGTAGGGGAGAAGGTCACCGGAGATGGTCTGGAGAAGAGAGGAGGGGATGGGGTCAAGCGGGCAGGTTGTTGGGCGGCCTGCAGTCACAAGTCGCAAGATTTTATCTGGAGAGAGAGGGGAGAAAGAAGTCAAAGCATAGGGTAGGGCAGTGTGAGCAGGACCAGCAGTGTCATTAGACTTAACAAACGAGGATCGGATGTCGTCAACCTTCTTTTCAAAGTGGTTGACGAAGTCATCCACAGAGAGGGAGGAGGGGGGGGGGGGGGGAGGATTCAGCAGGGAGGAGAATGTGGCAAAGAGCTTCCTAGGGTTAGAGGCAGATGCTTGGAATTTAGAGTGGTAGAAAGTGGCCTTAGCAGCAGAAACAGATGAAGAAAATGTAGAGAGGAGGGAGTGAAAAGATGCCAGGTCCGCGGGGAGTCTAGTTTTCTTCCATTTCCACTCAGCTGCCCGGAGCTCTGTTCTGTGAGCTCGCAATGAGTCATCAAGCCACGGAGCTGGAGGGGAGGACCGAGCCGGCCGGGAGGATAGGGGACACAGAGAGTCAAAGGATGCAGAAAGGGAGGAGAGGAGGGTTGAGGAGGCAGAATCAGGAGATTGGAGGGAGAAGGATTGAGCAGAGGGAAGAGATGATAGGATGGAAGAGGAGAGAGTAGTGGGAGAGAGAGAGCGAAGGTTGCGGCGGCGCATTACCATCTGTGTAGGGGAAGAGTGAGTAGTGTTGGAGGAGAGCGAGAGAGAAAAGGAAACAAAGTAGTGGTCGGAGACATGGAGGGGAGTTGCAGTGAGATTAGTAGAAGAGCAGCATCTAGTAAAGATGAGGTCAAGCGTATTGCCTGCCTTGTGAGTAGGGGGGGACGGTGAGAGGGTGAGGTCAAAAGAGGAGAGGAGTGGAAAGAAGGAGGCAGAGAGAAATGAGTCAAATGTAGACGTAGGGAGGTTGAAATCCCCCAAAACTGTGAGGGGTGAGCCATCCTCAGGAAAGGAACTTATCAAGGCGTCAAGCTCATTGATGAACTCTCCAAGGGAACCTGGAGGGCGATAGATGACAAGGATATTAAGCTTAAATGGGCTAGTGACTGTGACAGCATGGAATTCAAATGAGGAGATCGACAGATGGGTTAGGGGAAAAATTTAGAATGTCCACTTGGGAGAGATGAGGATTCCTGTGCCACCACCCCTCTGACCAGATGCTCTCGGGGTATGCGAGAACACATGGTCAGACGAGGAGAGAGCAGTAGGAGTAGCAGTGTTTTCAGTGGTAATCCATGTTTCCGTCAGCGCCAGGAAGTCGAGGGACTGGAGGGTAGCATAGGCTGGGATGAAGTCAGCCTTGTTGGCAGCAGAACGGCAGTTCCAGAGGCTGCCTGAGACCTGGAACTCCAGGTGTGTGGTGCGTGCAGGGACCACCAGGTTAGAGAGGCAGCAGCCACGCGGTGTGAGGCGTTTGTGTAGCCTGTGCGGAGAGGAGAGAACAGGGATAGGCAGAGGCATAGTTGACAGGCTGTAGCAAATGGCTACAATAATGCAGAGGAGATCGGAATCAAATGAACTAAACATCTGGGAAAGGAGAGAGCGGGGCCTCCCTCACCACAACTCCCAAATATAACTCTCCCAACTTCCACCTCAGAAACTATTATTGTTTCACTGAAACACCCGAATAAAACTCTCCCAACTTCCACTTTAGAAATTAGAATTGTTGTAAACTACAGCGGTTCAATGTTTCAAGGAATAGACTCAACTTACTTTATTCAGCTAGCTAACTATGACGCCATAGCTAACTAGCATGCTAGCATCCAATAACACACGGTTTAGCACCAATACTTGGTTACAACAAACTACCAGTAGTGTGTTAACACACTAAACAGATAATTCGTGTCCGTGTCTAGTTCCTTTCATAACGCAGCAATAATTAAGCATTGGCTAGCTAGCACAAAGATATTGTATTTAGCTGCTACAGTACTGCTAGTTGGTAGTGTTGGCTAGCTAGCAATGGCTGCTGTGTTGACTTTGTTTGAAAAACGGCGTCGCTGCGAACGAATGTAGCTGGCTAAAATTATATTGTATTTAGTTGCTATAGTACTGCTAGCTGGTAGCGTTGGCTAGCTAGCAATGGCTGCGGTGATGACTTTGTTTGAAAAACGGCGTCGCTGCGAACGAATGTAGCTGGCTAAAAGGATATTGTATACAGTTGCTACAGTACTGCTAACTGGTAGCTGGTAGTGTTGGCTAGCTAGCAATGGCTGCGGTGTTGACTTTGTTTGAAAAACGGCATCGCTGCGAACGAGTGTAGCTGGCTAGCTAACCTCGATAGTTACTCTATACTACACCTTTATCTTTGATACAAATACAACGAATGTAGCTGGCTAAAAGGATATTGTATATAGTTGCTACAGTACTGCTAGCTGGTAGCTGGTAGTGTTGGCTAGCTAGCAATGGCTGCGGTGTTGACTTTGTTTGAAAAACGGCGTCGCTGCGAACGAGTGTAGCTGGGTAGCTAACCTCGATAGTTACTCTATACTACACCTTTATCTTTGATACAAATACAACTATGTAGCTAGCCAACATTACACTAATCAAATCGTTCCATTGTAATGTAATGTGTCATATTACCTGCGGAGCGAAGTACAGCATGACTACTCACTCACCACTACAGCCCCGTAGTTGATTAATTAATACAGGCAACGAGTGGAGGACAGAGGAGCCTCTTAAAGAAGAAGTTACAGGTCTGTGAGAGCCAGAAATCTTGCTTGTTTGTAGGTGACCAAATACTTATTTTCCACCATAATTTGCAAATAAATTCATTAAAAATCCTACAATGTGATTTTCTGGATTTTTTTTTCTCCATTTGTCTGTCATAGTTGACGTGTACCTATGATGAAAAGTACAGGCCTCTCTCATCTTTTTAAGTGGGAGAACTTGCACAATTGGTGGCTGACTAAATACTTTTTTCCCCCACTGTACAGTGGGGAAAAAAAGTATTTAGTCAGTCACCAATTGTGCAAGTTCTCCCACTTAAAAAGATGAGAGAGGCCTGTACTTTTCATCATAGGTACACGTCAACTATGACAGACAAAATGAGAAAAAAAAATCAAGAAAATCACATTGTAGGATTTTTAATGAATTTATTTGCAAATTATGGTGGAAAATAAGTAATTGGTCAATAACAAAAGTTTCTCAATACTTTGTTATATACCCTTTGTTGGCAATGACACAGGTCAAACGTTTTCTGTAAGTCTTCACAAGGTTTTCACACACTGTTGCTGGTATTTTGGCCCATTCCTCCATGCAGATCTCCTCTAGAGCAGTGATGTTTTGGGGATGTCGCTGGGCAACACGGACTTTCAACTCCCGCCAAAGATTTTCTATGGGGTTGAGATCTGGAGACTGGCTAGGCCACTCCAGGACCTTGAAATGCTTCTTACGAAGCCACTCCTTCGTTGCCCGGGCGGTGTGTTTGGGATCATTGTCATGCTGAAAGACCCAGCCACGTTTCATCTTCAATGCCCTTGCTGATGGAAGGAGGTTTTCACTCAAAATCTCACGATATATGGTCCCATTCATTCTTTCCTTTACACGGATCAGTCGTCCTGGTCCCTTTGCAGAAAAACAGCCCCAAAGCATGATGTTTCCACTCCCATCCTTCACAGTAGGTATGGTGTTCTTTGGATGCAACTCAGCATTCTTTGTCCTCCAAACACGACGAGTTGAGTTTTTACCAAAAAGTTCTATTTTGGTTTCATCTGACCATATGACATTCTCCCAATCCTCTTCTGGATCATCCAAATGCACTCTAGCAAACTTCAGACGGGCCTGGACATGTACTGGCTTAAGCAGGGGGACACGTCTGGCACTGCAGGATTTGAGTCCCTGGCGGCGTAGTGTGTTACTGATGGTAGGCTTTGTTACTTTGGTCCCAGCTCTCTGCAGGTCATTCACTAGGTCCCCCTGTGTGGTTCTGGGATTTTTGCTCACCGTTCTTGTGATCATTTTGACCCCACGGGGTGAGATCTTGCGTGGAGCCCCAGATCGAGGGAGATTATCAGTGGTCTTGTTTGTCTTCCATTTCCTAATAATTGCTCTCACAGTTGATTTCTTCAAACCAAGCTGCTTACCTATTGCAGATTCAGTCTTCCCAGCCTGGTGCAGGTCTACAATTTTGTTTCTGGTGTCCTTTGACAGCTCTTTGGTCTTGGCCATAGTGGAGTTTGGAGTGTGACTGTTTGAGGTTGTGGACAGGTGTCTTTTATACTGATAACAAGTTCAAACAGGTGCCATTAATGCAGGTAACGAGTGGAGGACAGAGGAGCCTCTTAAATAAGAAGTTACAGGTCTGTGAGAGCCAGAAATCTTGCTTGTTTGTAGGTGACCAAATACTTATTTTCCACCATAATTTGCAAATAAATTCATTAAAAATCCTACGATGTGATTTTCTGGATTTTTTTTTCTCAATTTGTCTGTCATAGTTGACGTGTACCTATGATGAAAATGACAGGCCTCTCTCATCTTTTTAAGTGGGAGAACTTGCACAATTGGTGGCTGACTAAATACTTTTTCCCCCCACTGTATATCAAGACAATGTCAATGGCAACAGTGCACTGGTTGAACCCATAGCCAAAATGAAAGTGGACTCGATCTTAAAGTTGCAGCTTAATGTATTGGCATTCTTGCACTTTTCACAATTTCTTCTAAAATAAGTTGAAATTTGAGATTTAATTTTTTGGGTCTCCACACCTTGTTATTGGATTTGGAACATTGCAGAGCACATTTGTTGTTGGTGTTGGGGGGGGGGGGGACTTAAAGGGGCAATCAGCAGTCATCCATTTTTGGACTTATGAATTAATAATACGTACCCATTGATTCTTCAAGAATATAACTTATAAATTACTCATGAGCTCAGTTCAACCATCGTACCCCATCAGAACCCAAAATATAAACTTGTTTTACTCCAATGTAAACAAACACTATATACTGTATCCCCAAACATGGTTAAAACTATAATTTTGATATAATTGATTGTCAGTTCTTGCATCCATAGCTCTGTCTATGAATTTGAGAGTGTTTACATTTCTCCAGCCCCATCCCTCAGCTTTTTACCAAATGTACCATTTTAATTTAGAAAGTGAAAACAAATGGCATTGGCAAAATGATTGGTACCTGGGAGCTAATACTTGGTTGCACAGCCTTTGGCCAAGATAACTGCCTACAAATGCTTCTTGTAGCCATCAAAGAGCTTGCTCCACCTTTCTACTTGCAATTTGGCCCACTCTTTAGCGGAAAACTGCTCCATATCTTTTCAGACCTCTCCTTAGGTTTTTGATGGGATTCTAATCTGGACTCATCGCTGACCAATTTCTTCAATTTCAACTTATTTTAGAATTTTTTTTCGAATTATTTAAGAAAAGTGCGATGGTGCCATATTAGACGCACATAGGTGAAACCACTGCATCAATTTGTGTATCATGATTTCAGTGGGAAAAGAAAAACAGTTGATATCATAACTTACTTACAGTAAATACATTAGCTTACCCTAACCCTTCTTCAACCCATGTAAAAAAACTAACAGTTGTTGACCTCTTACAAAGCAAATAAGGTCAGGGCAGTGACTAGAGGCACAGGGAGTTGTTCGTTTAATTTCCTCTTTGGATCGGCACAGCTTCCAATGAGCAATCCAGGAAATTGACATGCCTTTATGATGTCTTTATCGGAACTGGTTACATAAACTTCACTCATTTGTATGTAATATGGCTAGTGTGGCGCCTCATCGGGTGTTTATCACCTGTTTTTGTTTCTAATTCCACAAGGAAATTGGTCCTCAATCTGGACCCCATTCGTTTCATATCATTTGTGTTCAGTGAATAAACAATTACTATTTTACAATCATGGACAAACAATACTAGTTCCTGGGCACCACAGAGTTTAGATGTCAGTCCGGAGAAGTTTGCTGTTGCTCGGTGAGAGGTGAGAGAATACAAAGTGCTCTTTGAACAGGGCACAGCACTTATTGTAGGAAATAAATGTATTATTATTGTACAGCCAATGACTGTCTGTGTGTGTGTGGTGATGCACAAGTCTTGTTAACTAGAGGGAATTCCTCAACTAAGCGTTATCAGAGTGACGCAGGCAGTAGTGGGGACCAGTCTCTCTCCTAGTACTGTATTGGATGACTAACTATCTCATTGATTTACTACTTAATTAGTGTTGTAATACTGAGACCAGTGTCGCCTGACCAGCCCACAGGTCCAAAGGGCACTCCCATAAGTGCTCCTAGGTCACAAACTCTATCTAACATGTTCTGTAGTTGAAGTTGTAGATTTTGAAATAAATTATTATGGTGTTTCCACTATTACTGCTTAGAAGCAGGCCCAGAATTGAATGGCGTATTGGGCCAAACGCATTCAGAGAATGAGTGGGTAGGAGGTGACTTTCCTCCTGTCTTCTTGAGCTGTGAGTTTGCATGACAGATCAAAGTCAAACTGCCATAAAGGAGATGTGTCAGGGGTGTCACCCACTTCCTTGTTCCTTGTGGTATCCAGGTGGGTTTGAGTGAACGTCAGCTAACAAACATTTGAGCTCCACAACTGCACAGGACTTACTAAAGGACTGGGATTTCAATGAGGACCATCACTTCAGTTGCTACAAGTAAGCTGGCTGATATGTTTTTTTTGTGGTTGTTTTTTTGGTTATGAAATGAGGCAATAGTCATTAGGCTGAATGGTGTAGAGTAACGATGTGCAGTCATTTCAGTCACCCTTATAGAGTCGTTAGGCTGAATGGTGTAGAGTAACGATGTGCAGTCATTTCAGTCACCCTTATAGAGTCATTAGGCTGAATGGTGTAGAGTAACGATGTGCAGTCATTTCAGTCACCCTTATAGAGTCGTTAGGCTGAATGGTGTAGAGTAACGATGAGCAGTCATTTAAGTCATCCTTACAGAAGAAGGTAGCAGTTGTATTGACTTAAGTTCTGTATTGTTTGTCATGTATAGTATGTTGTTTTTATGGATGATTGTAGTTCTTGCGCACCATTGTCACCATATAATCACCCTTGGATCTTAAAATTGGAATGACAGTGACATATTTCTTACAACATTGAGAAGACACGCACTGAGATCACAGTATGTCCAGACTTATGTAATCTACAGATATGTTTTAGAAAATGCATGACTTGTGTCTCTCTTGTTTCTTGAATTTAGGGAATAGGAGAGTTGTATCATGGTGGTGTTAAGAAAGGTAAGATCCTCAACATGATCTTTGTTGACTATTTTATCAATGTAACCCGAATGCCATGCTTTGATTATAAAGGTTTTTGAAATGTAATGTAATCAACACTTCCATTGCCTAGTCATTCTATGGAGAATCTCTGCCAATTGTGTCTGGATGTGATTGATCATCTAGGGTTTGGGGTCAATGCCATTGCCATTCATTTCAGGAAATGGCTTGAAATGGGAAATCCTTAGTCTTTTCCCAGATCTGTTTGTGCTGTACCTTTAACCAACTTCTATCGCCAATAGGAGTTGGCAAGACAGCACAAATAGTGATCTTTAGCACACTGGCACTCTTTGATGCTCCACAGATGATTTATTGGATCTTATACTCGTTTACATTTTAGTCATTTAGCAGACACTCTTATCCAGAGCGACTTACAGTAGCTAGATGGGACAAATACATATCTCCTAGTAAGTCAATTTTTCATCAATAAAGTAGCTATCAGCAAAGTCAGAGCTAGTGAGGGGGAAAGAAAAGTCAAGTGTGAGTGTTAGTTCATGAAAGGCTCTTTTATTTATTTATATGTTTACCAGTTTGATGGAATTACAATAGGTGTGTGCACACTATACTTTCTTCAATTGAATTATATTAAGTGTAAAAGCTGCGTTCTTTGGATGTATGACCCTGACCATGACATTTACATTTTTTTTTACATTTACGTCATTTAGCAGACGCTCTTATCCAGAGCGACTTACAAATTGGTGCATTCACCTTATAGCCAGTGGGATAACCACTTTACAATATGTTTTTTTTTTTTTTTTTTTTTGGGGGGGGGTGGGGTAAGGGGGGGGTAGAAGGATTACTTTATCCTATCCCAGGTATTCCTTAAAAAGGTGGGGTTTCAAGTGTCTCCGGAAGGTGGTGAGTGACTCCGCTGTCCTGGCATCGTGAGGGAGCTTGTTCCACCATTGGGATGCCAGAGCAGCGAACAGTTTTGACTGGGCTGAGCGGGAACTGTGCTTCCGCAGAGGTAGGGGGGCCAGCAGGCCAGCGGTGGATGAATGCAATGCCCTCGTTTGGGTGTAGGGACTGATCAGAGACTGAAGGTACGGAGGTGCCGTTCCCCTCACAGCTCCGTAGGCAAGCACCATGGTCTTGTAGCAGATGCGAGCTTCAACTGGAAGCCAGTGGAGTGTGCGGAGGAGCGGGGTTACGTGAGAGAACTTGGGAAGGTTGAACACCAGACGGGCTGCGCCATTCTGGATGAGTTGTAGGGGTTTAATGGCACAGGCAGGGAGCCCAGCCAACAGCGAGTTGCAGTAATCCAGACGGGAGATGACAAGTGCCTGGATTAGGACCTGTGCCGCTTCCTGTGTAAGGCAGGGTCGTACTCTCCGAATGTTGTAGAGCATGAACCTACAGGATCGGGTCACCGCCTTGATGTTAGCGGAGAACGACAGGGTGTTGTCCAGGGTCACGCCAAGGCTCTTTGCACTCTGGGAGGAGGACACAACGGAGTTGTCAACCGTGATGGCGAGATCATGGAACGGGCAGTCCTTCCCCGGGAGGAAGAGCAGCTCCGTCTTGCCGAGGTTCAGCTTGAGGTGGTGATCCGTCATCCACACTGATATGTCTGCCAGACATGCAGAGATGCGATTCGCCACCTGGTTATCAGAAGGGGGAAAGGAGAAGATTAGTTGTGTGTCGTCTGCGTAGCAATGATAGGAGAGGCCATGTGAGGATATGACAGAGCCAGGTGACTTGGTGTATAGCGAGAATAGGAGAGGGCCTAGAACTGAGCCCTGGGGGACACCAGTGGTGAGAGCACGTGGTGCGGAGACAGATTCTCGCCACGCCACTTGGTAGGAGCGACCTGTCAGGTAGGACACAATCCAGGAGTGAGCCGCGCCGGAGATGCCCAACTCGGAGAGGGTGGAGAGGAGGATCTGATGGTTCACAGTATCAAAGGCAGCTGACAGGTCTAGAAGGACAAGAGCAGAGGAGAGAGAGTTAGCTTTAGCAGTGCGGAGAGCCTCCATGACACAGAGAAGAGCAGTCTCAGTTGAATGACCAATCTTGAAGCCTGACTGGTTTGGATCAAGAAGGTCATTCTGAGAGAGATAGCAAGAGAGTTGGCTAAAGACGGCACGCTCAAGAGTTTTGGAGAGAAAAGAAAGAAGGGATACTGGTCTGTAGTTGTTGACATCGGAGGGATCGAGTGTAGGTTTTTTGAGAAGGGGTGCAACTCTCGCTCTCTTGAAGACGGAAGGGACATTGCCAGCGGTCAAGGATGAGTTGGTGAGGTAAGGGAGAAGGTCTCCGGAAATGGTCTGGAGAAGAGAGGAGGGGATAGGGTCAAGCGGGCAGGTTGTTGGGCGGCCGGCCGTCACAAGTCGCAAGATTTCATCTGGAGAGAGAGGGGAGAAAGAAGTCAAAGCATAGGGTAGGGCAGTGTGAGCAGGCCCAGCAGTGTCATTTGACTTAACAAACGAGGATCGGATGTCGTCAACCTTCTTTTCAAAATAGTTGACGAAGTCATCCACAGAGAGGGAGGAGGGGGGAGGGGGAGGAGGATCCAGCAGGGAGGAGAAGGTGGCAAAGAGCTTCCTAGGGTTAGAGACAGATGCTTGGAATTTAGAGTGACCCACTGTGCTCCTTGCTTTCAGGGTGAGTGGGTGTGGGTTGACTCTGGTATTGGGGTACCCATCGGAGCCCGGGTCAAAGTGACCGACACTGGACACCAGCTGCTGGTTGATGATGAAGGAAAGGTGACCATGGCATTTCTTTATTACATGTATTGTATTGAATTGTGTGTCTACTGTATTTGAATGTACTGTTGGTCTCAAATGAGTTCAAGATCTAAGTCATTACCTGTAGGGAATAATCTGTCAAACTACTATATCTCATTTTTACTATAGAAGTTATGCACTCTAGAATGTTGACATCATTTGTTCATCATTGTGTTTCTACTGTACTTCCATGGACAGTGATCTTGCATTCTGCACTGGTCAGTCATACAACAATATAATGCCAAACCCCAAAACTTAAAGGGACGGTTTAAAACCAAAGCCAACATTTTCAGGCTTACAGACCTCAAAATGTGACGTTATATGTAACTCAAGATTTCTAACAAATCCTACATTGATGTCAATGGAGATTTGCGCTAAAGTTTGCATCGCACCGCCATATAACTTCCTGAATTTTCCTGTGTCATTCCAGGAACACAAGCTATCCCAGAAGGAGGAGGGCTCCATCAGGGTGATGCACCTCACCTCAGTGGAGGGGGTGGACGACATGATCCGCCTGGGGGACCTGAACGAGGCCGGGCTCCTCAGGAACCTGCTGGTCCGACACAGGCAGGGCATCATCTATGTGAGTCCCCTAATGGATTATGATGTACTACACCCACATGACAAAATACTATAGTGTACTATGGTATAAATATTATAGTATTCACTGTGGTATACTGTAGTATTAACAGTTAACTATAGTAAAATTAAACTGTAGTATATACTATAGTCATTAATGTAGTGTCTTTGCAGATTGTAGTATACTGTAGTATTTACTGTAGTGTTTTTGCAGACATTACTGTAGTATTGTCTATAGTGTTTTTATTTTATTATCTTTGACATAGAAGTGGAGGCTTTCTCCTTGAGGAAACCTACTGGAGAAATACAAAAATAGTGCATAATAATATTTTCCATGACCTGTAGGTAGGTAGGACTGGGAGCTGAACAGATAGTTCAGAACTTCTGCTCTTTGCATAACCTGTAGGGAACACAATATATGGTCTATACTTGGCATGTATGTTTCTCACTTATGGGTGGCACAAATTGTGATATGGGGGAGGGGAATGGATAGGGAATATGCTAATTAAATACTGTAGTATTGACTATAGTTAGTAAAGTGTTGTGTTCCTGTGGACTGTAGTGTTTTTGCAGACATTACTGTAGTATTTACTACCATGTTTGTTTTGCGGATAATACTGTAGAACTTACTATTCTACAGTATACTACAACATTCTATAGCAATGTTTCCCATTTTGGTTTTTGCCCTAGCACTACACAGCTGATTCAAATAACCAGGTCATCATCAAGCTTTGATTATTTAAATCATTGTGTAGTATAGTATTCTACAGTAAACTACAGTTTACTACAGAATTCTACAGTAAGTACTGTAGTATTCTATAGTAAACTGTAGTATCTTTTTCATGTGGGCGGTACCCAAAATGCTCTGTGTTACACAGTTTGGTCATAATGTTCTGAAGCTTTTTAAGTTAACATGTTGGTCTAACCCATCTCCTTACCAAAACAACCATCACCGCTCTTACATATGCTGGACATTCAGACCCTTTCTATGATATGGATGGTGGATTATTTTGTTTATGCTGAAAGATTTATGAAAGACATTCACAGATTTATTAATGGGGGTGCGTAACAACGGTTAATGTAATCATACCGGTTAATGTAATAACTTTTCTATTTGTAATAACTTTTCGATTGTTTATGCAATAAAACCGGTTAATGTAATAACTTGCCGGTCAACATAATAAAATGTTGAACGGTTAACGTGAAAACGTTTTCCGCTAAATGTTATAAGTTATTACGTTAACCGGTGGTTATTACAAACCGGTGAGTAACAACTTTTTTGATGAATAATTTAATAACTTCAACCAATCATGTAATAACATACCAAGATCAATGTTTTGATGTACTACTTCCCTCCATTTGATGCTCATACCACCACCCACTGCCAATTACAACACAAATTCATGCTCCCACTCACAAGCACACATTGAAATGTACACACATGCACAGTCATAGACACACACACACACACACACACATGCACACACACACGCACACACACATGCACATATGTGAACACGAGAAGTGTTCCAAAAACATGTGATCTTATGTGAAGTTTATGTGATAACGTGACAACATGAAACTACTCATGTGAAAACATGTGATCACATGTGAAGTGTTCCAAAACCACTCTTTTTCACATGGTTTCACGTGAAATTTCATGTGAAATCATGTGTTTTTTCTGTAAGGGTGTACATTTCAATGTGTGCTTGTGAGTGTCTCTATATATGAGCATTCCTGTATGATGTGTGTGAGTTTGTTTGTGTTGTAATTGGCAGTGTGTGGTTGTATGTGCATCAAATTGAGGGAAGTAGTACAAAAACTATTACATGATTAGTGGAAGTTATTACATTATTCATCAAAAAAGTTGTTACTCACCGGTTAATGTAATAACCACCGGTTAATGTGATAACATTACATTTAGCGGGTAAAGTTTTTACATTAACCAATCAACATTTTATTACGTTAACCAGCAAGTTATTACATTAACTGGTTTTATTACTTAAAAAATGTAAAATGTATTAAAAATAGAAAAGTTATTACATTAACTAGTGTTATGACATTAGCCGTTGTTACAGCGGGCCCAGAAAATGTGTGCGGAAAAAGCCTAAACCGCTGTTATTGTGCTGTGTCCAGACCTACACAGGCTCTGTGCTGGTGGCAGTCAACCCCTACCAAGAGCTTCCTCTCTACACAGCCGACCAAGTGAGGCTGTACCATGGGCGTAGGCTGGGCGAGCTGCCCCCGCACGTCTTTGCCATCGCAGATACCTGCTACTTCAACATGCGCCGCCACAACCGAGACCAGTGCTGCATCATTAGGTGAGACCAAAAGTACATTTGTCCCAGACAGGCAACATTCCACTTTTGAAAGTCATTCAGTTGAACAAAAGGAAACCAAGGCAGAAGCGTCACATATTCCAATGTTGTGGACTATATTTGAAGATGCTCTTTGGAGGGGTTCAGTTTTACTTTTACATTGACAATTACACTGGAATTAAACTGAAATCCAAGAATATGACACACTGTCTCTTTCTACCTGTTAGTGGGGAGTCAGGTGCAGGGAAGACAGAGAGCACCAAGCTCGTCCTTCAGTTCCTGGCTGCAGTAAGTGGACAGCACTCCTGGATAGAGCAGCAGATACTGGAGGCTAACCCTATACTGGAAGGTAGGATCTCTTTACTATAACAATATCTCTCTCCCACATTATCCCAACTGTTGCTACTCATGACACACTTCTCATTTCTGCGTTCCCCCAGCATTTGGGAATGCCAAAACAATTCGCAATGACAACTCCAGCCGCTTTGGGAAATACGTGGAAATCTTCTTCAACAAAGGTGGCGCCATCGAAGGGGCTCGCATTGAACAGTACTTACTGGAGAAGTCTCGTGTCTGCCATCAGGTGGGGAAGCACAGGCTGTAAAATCAAAACAATTGGTGAACCAGGACGTTTTGCTGTTGTCCTTATATTTTAATGAAATGTAGAAATCTCATAGCTAATTGCATCATAAAGTGAATTGCTTTCAAAACTGTGTAAACTATCTCTCGTAAACAACAGGTTTATCTAATTTAAGTCTCATTTACATGTTTTTGTTCGTACTTGGAAGAGGACCAAATCCATTGCTGGATTGTCCAGTAACCAGGCAAAATGGTGTAATGTCATGAGATCTTGATATCTGTAACACTACTGTTCATTTTCACTAATTAACCCTAGGCCACGGAGGAGCGGAACTACCACATATTCTACTGTATGTTAGCGGGGATGACGGCAGAACAGAAGAAAACACTGTGTTTGGGAAATGCCGCTGAATTCAGCTACCTCAAGAGGGTAATAGCAATGCACTACTAAAACATCATCACTTACAGGTTTTCTCACGTACAGTTATAAATCTACCTCATTAAGGACATTTTTACTGAGTACAACTAAGTAACTGACGTCCTCTTTACAACGCTCCTAGAAAACTGACCCAGAGCTGAAAAAAAAACAGCCACAAATATGATTTGCTTTAGTATCACCAATGAAGAGAGAAATGGGTCGATAGTAGCTGTAATTAAGTAGAGAGATGGGGCGATAGCTATAACCTTTAACCTCTGACCCTGTGTTCTATAGGGTGACTGTATTGTCTGCAATGGACGTGACGATGCTAAGGACTACACCCGTATCCGCACGGCCCTGAAGATCCTCACCTTCACCGAGACCCACTGCTGGGAGATCCTCAAGCTGCTTGCTGCTCTCCTCCACCTGGGCAACGTCAGCTTCGAAGGTGAGGTCTTCTCCTGGTGTATGACTCAGTTGATGTCTGAGTGTATGATCTATGACCGTAGTTCTTAGGGAATATGACCTGCGCCTTGTCATCCCCCCACCAACCCCAATGGCCAAATGTATTGAGATCCTGAAATACTTGAATGTTGAGGTGTTTATGTTGTTGTTAGTTTTTTTTATGTGAAAGTTGTGATTGACCAAGTTTTATTTTGTTATTTGCCTTGCAGCCGCCATCTTGAATAACATGGAGAGCTCTGATGTCAGTTCATCGGATCACTTCACCCTTGTAGCCAAATTGCTGGAGGTATGTACAGTGCCTTCGGAAAGGATTCCGACCCCTTGACTTTTTCCACATTTTGTTAGGTTACAGCCTTATTCTAAAATTGATTATTGTATTGTTTTCCCTCATCAATCTACACACAATACCCCATAATGACAAAGCAAAAACAGGTTTTTAGAAATATCACATTTACATAATATAAGTATTCAGACCCTTTACTCAGTACTTTGTTGAAGCACCTTTGGCAGCGATTACAGCCTCGAGTCTTCTTGGGTACGACGCTACAAGCTTGGTACACCTGTATTTGGGGAGTTTCTCCCATTCTTCTCTGCAGATCCTCTCAAGCTCTGTCAGGTTGGATGGGGAGCATTGCGGCACAGCTATTTTCAGGTCTCTCCGGAGATGTTAGATCGGGTTCAAGTCCGGGCTCTGGCTGGGCCACTCAAGGACATTCAGAGACTTGTCCCGAAGCCACTCCTGCATTGTCTTGGTTGTGTGCTTAGGGTCGTCGTCCTGTTGGAAGGTGAACCTTTGCCCCAGTTGGAGGATCATCAAGGATCTCTCTGTACTTTACTCCATTCATCTGTGCTTAAATCCTGACTAGTCTCCCAGTCCCTGCCACTGAAAAACATCCCCACAGCATGATCCTGCCACCACCATGCTTCACCGTAGGGATGGTGCCAGGTTTCCTCCAGACGCGACACTTGGCATTCAGGCCAAAGAGTTCAATCTTGGTTTCATCAGACCAGAGAATCTTGTTTCTCATGGTCTGAGAGTCTTTAGGTGCCTTCTGGCAAACTCCAAACGGGCTGTCATGTACCTTTTACTGAGGAGTGGCTTCCGTCTGATCACTCTACCATAAAGGCCTGATTGGTGGAGTAACTGCAGAGATGGTTGTCCTTCTGGAAGGTTCTCCCATCTCCACAGAGGAACTCTAGAGCTCTGTCAGAGTGACCATTGGATTCTTGGTCACCTCCCTGACCAAGGCTCTTCTCCCCCGATTGTTCAGTTTGGCCGGGCGGCCAGCTCTAGGAAGAGTCTTGGTGGTTCCAAACTTCTTCCTTTTAAGAATGATGGAGGCCACTGTGTTCTTGGGGACCTTCAATGCTACATACATGTTTTGGTACCCTTCCCCAGATCTGTGCCTCGACACAATCCTGTCTCTGAGCTCTACGGACAATTCCTTCAACCTCGTGGCTTGGTTTTTGCTCTGACATGCACTGTCAACTGTGGGACCTTATATAGATAGGTGTGTGCCTTTCCAAATCATGTCCAATCAATTGAATTTACCACAGGTGGACTCCAATCAAGTTGTAGAAACATCTCAAGGATGATCAATGGAAACAGGATGCACTAGCTCAATTGCAAGTCTCATAGCAAAGGGTCTGAATACTTATGTAAATAAGGTATTTCAGTTTTTTATTTTTAATAAATGTGCAAACGTTTCTAAAACCTGTTTTTGCTTTGTCATTATGGGGTATTGGGTATAGATTGCTGAGGATTTTTTTTTTTGTAATGTGTTTTTGCTGGTATGTTCTGTAATAACATATACAGTACAGTTGATATATTTTGTCTTTGTATGTTCCCTACAGGTGCAGCCTGCTGCTCTGGCTGTGAGCCTGACCTGCCGCTCCTTCATGACCAACAGAGAGCGAGTGTCCAAACCCCTCAACTCTGAACAGGCAGCCGACTCCAGGGACGCCTTCGTCAAGGTAATGAGGCCACTCCTGTTTGAAGGTACCAAGGCAAGATATACAGTAGGCTACCACCTGAAACAAGAGGGAAAGCTTAAACATAAATATTCACAAAGGCACATAGACCCGAATCCTAACTTGAGATCCGTGTGCGAATGGACGTAACTCAAGTTTTCGCACAAGTCTTCCGTTGACATCAATACATGATTTGTTTGATTGTTGAGTTAAACATGCACATTTCAAGTTAGGATTTTGTCCATATTCTATTCAAGTGTACAGTATGTGTGTTGTTTGTGTCATGATTTCTTCAGGCGATATATGGCAAACTCTTCATCTGGATCGTTGGGAGAATCAACAGTGCCATCCATAAGACTCCTGCCAACGGTCCCAAATACGTCCGTAACTCCATCGGCTTGCTGGACATCTTTGGGTTTGAGAACTTCGACTCAAACAGGTATGCCAGTCAATATCAAATACTAATTTCCCTTGTCGTTTGTGAGTGCAACATACTCCTTGTATGTCCTTCATCCCTTCTCCCTGATGGCATATAACCAACCGGTCAATAACACAAACCTTTTCCCCATGTTTTTTCTCAGCTTTGAACAGCTATGCATCAACTTTGCCAATGAGCAGCTGCAGCAGTTTTTTGTGCGTCATGTGTTCAAGCTGGAGCAGGAGGAGTACACCAAGGAGGACATTGTTTGGAAGAACATCACCTTTAGCGACAACACAGAAACCCTTGATCTCCTCGCTGGGAAGCCCCTCAACGTGTTGGCCCTGATCGATGAGGAGAGCCACTTTCCCAAGGTCAACAATCTCAAATTCCTCTAGTCAACCATGTTGTGGTGGCAGTCTGAATTGGTGAGGTTTGTGACAACCTTGAATGTTTCTTCCAGGGCACAGATGTCACCATGCTGAACAAGATGAACCAGGTTCATGCAAAGTGCAACAAGTACATTCCATCCAAGAACACACATGACATGGAGTTTGGGATCCGCCATTTTGCTGGGGTTGTTCACTACGACTCTAAAGGTAAACAGAAGAAAAAGGGATCACACCTATACAGCATTAGTTGATTCTCTCAAACATAGGAGTATGATCAATCAGATATTGGGGGGGGGGGGGGGGCACCATTTGATCCTGTATGTTTTTCCTTCAGGATTCCTGGAGAAGAACAGAGATGCTCTTAGCTCAGACATCCTCAAGTTGATTGACACATCCACCAACAAGCTGCTGAGACAGATCTTTGAGAAGGAGCTCTCTGCAAATGTAGTGAAGAACCCTGCAAGCAACAACAGGATCGTTATGACACCCAAGAGCTCTCTAAGGGTTTGCAGCTGTTGTTACTATTAAGATTCTGACTCTCACGCCAACTCCCATTAGCTACATCCACCAAAAAACAAAGCTAAATTGCACTGTGGGAATTCCAGTTTCTTCACATGGCTTTCCTGCAGAGAAAGTCACTGACAATGGTAAAGAAGTCCACGCAGTTGACATTGTGATTTTTCTCCCCACAGGCGGCCCAGACGGACGGCAGGAGGCAGGTGTCCACGCTGAGCGGTCAGTTCCGCCAGTCCCTGGACTCCCTCATGAAGGCCCTGTCCATCTGCCAGCCCCATTTCATCCGCTGCTTCAAGCCCAACGACGATAAGAAGTCCATGGTGAATAAGGCAGCCATTTTGTAGCACTGGGCCAGATACAGGGAGACATGATTAATTGTTTTTATGGTGCAATGTGACAATCGGTAGAGGTTAAACTCACACCCATACGGAAAAAATATAGGGCGTTATACACAATGAAAATGGGACAATTCCACGAAAGTCAAATTTTTCCATACCACAGTGCACTCCGCTCTACTAGTCAAGCTTATGAAAGTCTCTGTCTTTTTCAGGTTTTTGACAGAGACCTGTGCATACGTCAGCTGCGGTATTCTGGAATGATTGATACCATCAAAATCCGGAAACTGGGATATCCGATCCGTCACACATTCAAGCAGTTTCTGCAGCGGTACAGAGTGCTTCTTAATACAACCGTCTGTGACCCCAAAATTGTGAGACGTATACCTTCATTATTTTGAAAATTATGCCGATGATGATGATGATGACATTTGTTAACACGAAAAGCTCCACGGTTACCATTGCTTTTAGTTGTGTGGTTATGGTTACCAATATCCTCCTCCCTCTCCTAACTCAGGAATCAGCATCAGCCTGCTGTAATGCCATCTGCAAGGCCGTGATTACAGGACAGTACGACTGGAAGACCGGCAAGACTAAGATCTTTCTAAAGGTACAGTTATAACTAGCCCACTAGACAACCACAAACATTGGCACGTTGTGACAGTAGTGATGGAATCCCAAATGTCTGTCACAAGAAGCAATTCAAAGATGCTAGAATGATGTCGGTAACCCTATCCGAAAAGGTCCATATTCACCCTCTATAACCGGTTTTCACTTTCTTCCCATTCAGGATGCCCATGACTCCCTACTAGAGCGGGAGAGAGAGCGAGAGCTCAATAGGAAAGCCCTCATCATCCAGAGGGTCATGCTTGGCCAAAGAGACAGGTAAGGGAAGAACACTGAGACACACAGCTTGGGCAGAACACAGGATAGAGAATGACAGGCGACGTGTCATACCTGACACAGGGACCTTACATAGCACACTGGCAGTGGTTACTGACATGGTTTTATCTGTTATTCTTCAACACCCCAATCTAAAGCTTTACCCCAGAGTTACTTCAGTTGTACCTATTGTAATACAGTAGTTGTTAACAGTCGGTGATATTCCAGTTTTGTTGAAATGTATTCCTCTTGTAGAAAGAGCTTTGTGAAGAAAAGGAAAGCTGCCGTGGTTATACAGAAGCGATGGAGAGGTTACAAAGAGAAGAAAGAATACAGAAAAGTAAGTCACTGGCTGTCAAAGTCCACTAATATCACGTCAACATAAGCACGGTAAGGAGTCAAGTCAGATACACTTCTGAAGACAAATCTAGATGATATTGATTCATTGCCATAGCTTAGGAGTGCACATTGTGCTGATGGAGATTTGCTCATATATACTTTTTTATAGACTAGATCAACTTTGAACATATCTTTCGTGTTTCTCTCTTTTGCTCACATTTACCTGCTGCTTCTGGCATAATTTCTACTCCTCTCTGTCTCATTCAATCAGCTCCAGCGTGGCTTTGAGCGTCTGCAGTCTAAGATCCGTGGCCGTCTGGCCCGGGAGCATTACCTGAAGGAGCTGGCGGCGGCCGTCACCATGCAGTCCCAGGTGCGCGGGTACCTGGCCAGGAAGAGTTATAGGAGCAAGAGAGAAGCTGTGACAGTCCTCCAGGCCCACACCAGAGGCATGCTGGCTAGGAGGACCACCAACAAGATGAAGACAGATGTGAGTTATGACATTTGAGAAAAGTGCGTGTGTGGGTGTGTTCGCGCACCTGTGTGTGCAATTGTGTGAGTTCAATATATGTGTGTGTGTGTGTGTGTGTGTGTGTGTGTGTGTGTGTGTGTGTGTTAGGCCTTCCTATCTGCCCAGGAGCGTGAGGCGAGGGAGCGGACAGCCGCGGAGCTCCAGCGGAGGCTAGAGGAGGCCCTCAGCCAATCACAAAAGGCTGCTGCCAAGCCAGAGCCAGTCAGTGAGCAGGAAATGGTGGAAACCATGTTTGACTTCCTGCCCAACAAAGTGGCAGTAGGAGGACGGGAGGGACCAGCTCCAGAGGGCTTTGAGGTTAGGCTCACAACCAATGGTGGATCTCCATATTATATCAACATAGGCTTCTTACTCAATGATTAACACTGCTAATAGAATGACCAAATTCACCTAATCGTTTCTTCTCATTGAAGAAACATTATAATATTTTACTATTCTCTACAACTTAAAAAACGAACTGAGTATCCATCTGCACTCTCCCTACCCGTCCTCAGGACTTGGAGAGAACTCAGACCATCCCAGAGGTGATTGAGGAGAGCCAAGAGGAAAGTCCAGTAGAAACCCCAGCTCCTGTAGTAATACAAGTACCAGCACCAGCACTAGCTCGGACTGCACCAGCTCCAGAACCAGTACCAATCGCAGTACCAGTGGAGCAACCAGTGGTGGACTACAATGATGAGGATGAAGAGTTCTCCTTCACCACGTTCAGTGCTCTGCACTTCCAGGGCTCTGCTACCCACAGTCACATCACCCAGAGGCTGCGGCAGCCCCTGCTCTATCACGAGGACGAGGGAGACGCACTGGTGAGAACTCAATATCAAGCTTCAGTGATCTCAGTGGAATCCAAAGAAAGTATGACATTTTTCTTCCTCAAGAACATATTCCATATTTCCCTCTCATCTTTTCTCTTTGTGTACCCTACTTTCTCCTTTCCTTGTTCCCTTTCCTCTGCTTTCCTCACACTTTTTTTCTCCCTTTCTTTTCTCTTCCATTCCCCACGTTCTCCTCTGCTCCTGTCCTCTCCAGGCCTGTCTGACAGTGTGGTGGATCATACTGAGGTTCATGGGGGACATAGCTGAGCCAAAACTGATCAACCAGGAGCCCTCCACTCCCATCCAGAAGAACCTGGGCCAGAGGCAGAACAGGAGGCTCAGCAACCTGGTGGGCCTGGATCAGGTACTGAAGCCTTACTAGGACTTCACCTCAAACTCAATTCAACTTAGTTCAATATGCCGTCATTTTACATGCTTCCAATAGGTTACTGTTGTTACTGAGTTTTTGCTGACTGAATTGACACACTAACAGTTTGTCAGATGTCTAAATAGTCATATCAATTTTTCCATCAGAAAATACTAAGGAAAAACAGAAAGAAAGAAGGAATGGGGAATAGAAAAGCTTCGACCATTATAGAGGAGGTTTGTGACATACATATTATTTTGTCCTAAGAACTAAAACTAAGCTGAATATCCATAAATCAACAACACAGGATAATTGGCTCTTTGTGCTCCTCACCTCCTCCAGTCAGAGACTATGACAGAGGAGAAAGACATTCTGATTGGAGAGGGGCGCACTTTGGATCGGCCAATATCCGACCTTGAAAAACTGCACATTATTGTTGGATACGCCCTATCCAGACGTGATATAAGGTAACAAACCGAATTACAACATGTAAACAATGTTACCCAGTTATCAATGTCTAGAAAGGTGATTTGCTTTAATACCAAAACTGTTAAATTCATAACTGATAGAAGATTACAGCTACAGTTGAAATGGAAATTAATAGGATCCATCTAAACTGATAGATAGCTACTTGAGCCCTGTCTGTCCTTGTTTGTCCGTGTAGGGATGAGATCTACTGTCAGATCATTAAACAGCTGGTGAACAATAAGAACCAGACGAGTTCCCTCAGAGGCTGGGTCCTCCTCTCTATTTGTCTGGGTATCTTCCCCCCAACAGAACTCCTTATGCCGGTCAGTCTAAAGTTGACATTTGTTTACTTATGGCTATACTGTATGTCTTAAGGCGCTGTGTTTTTATGCATAATCGTACTGCATTTAAAATCCAGGCCCCCTTCAATTAATTACATACACTGTAATTATATTATGTTCTATTCTATTCTATTTGATTCTATTCCACAGTACCTGGAGAGCTTCCTGCGCAGAGGATCAAATAGCTACGGTCCGTACTGTGCTGAGCGCCTGCGTCGCATCGTGGCCAATGGGGAGCGAGGTGAACCACCCTGTTGGATAGAGCTCCAGGTAAGATACAACATCCATGACAGAGAGATACTCATCTGGCTGCATCACCCTTCTGACACAATGCAACAGAATTGGGGGGGTTCACCCTAGCCAATGAAGCTCAAATCTCTTGACGATGTTGCTAGGTGTGGACTACTGCTGCTGTTAAGCAGTGTCAGCATTACAGGTCATGGACAATATTCTTGACTCAGGTTTGGTAAGACAACAACACATTGACTGAAGCGGAAACATACTGGCACCCACACTATATGATGAGAGGTTGCATCAGTTCTGTGGGAGAAAGTTGCTCAACTACAGCTATATTAACCATTGTTTAATATCTAACCTGTCAAATCAATCCATTCTCTGTTTTTGCTCTGCCGACATACCTTTATGCCGGCAGGTTCGACCTTGTGTGCAATTGACAAATAAAGCAATCTTAGTCTTAATCTTATGACAGTGACTGTATTAGTAAGGAGACATGACACTAAAAATAGATATATATACAGAGCATTATGTGTACTGTAGTAGTACATCATACTACAAGGACTACATATTACCATGCCTCCATCTTCTCATGTGTAGGCCGTCAAGACCAAGAAGACCACACAAGTGCTTGTGGCCTTGATGGACAGCCTTAGTGTCAGCCTGCCTGTAGACTCAGCCTGTACCTCTGCTGAGGTGTGCCAGGCTCTGGCCAAGAAAATCAACATCAAGGACATCTACGGATTCTCTCTCTACATCGGCTTCTGTGAGAAGGTGAAGGAAACCCCCAAGGGATTTGGGGATACCTAGCCATGCAACTAAAAGGAGTACATATTAACGAAGAAGAGACATGATGAATACAGCAGTGTCAATAGTTTTTCTTCTTAGTCGCATGGCTAGGGGATACATTACTGCGGTATCCTGGTACTGGGCATCGTGCCTTGTGTATTGAGAAATTTAATTTGCTTATTCATATTGTGTCAGTTGAATATTATGAAGGAACATTTAAAAAGGATTTTGAAATTAGTCTCGACATCATTTGACTACCATTTATTAGCATATGCGCTAGCTTTCAGAACTTGACTAACATTCACTTGCATTGACTAGCCCTGTGACATGTTCTGACATAGCCCTGTGACATGTTCTGACTAGCCCTGTGACATGTTTTGACTAGCCCTGTGACATGTTTTGGCACTGTGCTGTTTCCAGGTGTGGTCCCTGGGCAGTGGCGGGAGACACGTGATGGACGCCATCTCGCAGTGCGAGCAGGAAGTGAGACGGAAGGGCGAGGAGGAGCAGCACGCCCCCTGGAGACTCTACTTCCGCAAGGAGCTGTTCACACCCTGGCATGATTCCTCGATAGATGCCGTCAGCACGGATCTCATCTACAAACAGATCATCAGAGGCCTCAAGTCTGGGGAGTACCATTCTGAGAAGGTGAGACGTTTTTGACAGTACACACACCTAAGAGTCCATCTACCCAGACAATGTGGATATCATATCACTGATACAGCAATGGTGTAATTGTGAAAGTGGCCTCCACATCTCTCTCTCTCTCTCTCGACTATGAACCAAGCATGGATCTTAGGAGTCATATTGTCTCACTGAACTCTATGTGAGAAATCATAAAATTACCACTATTGTTGAAAAATATTAAGATATAAAGACTGTTTGAAGTGGAGACTCTATTAACCAAAGACTGTCTTTCTTTATAATTGATAACAGATGTTTTTTTGTATTTTTGTCATCCAGGAGGATGACTTTGTCCAGCTGGCAGCAATGTACTACTATGTGATGTTTGGGTCTGCCAGCAGTGGAGAGAATGCCAAGAAGGTGGTGGAGGATTGCATCACTACTGAACTTATTGAGACCAAGTCTCAAGGAAAATGGATTCAGCTGGTCAACACAGCACACACACAGGTAAACTACTACTCACTGGTGCAACAAGTAATGGCCAGACAATTTGTATTATATCAAAAATTCCTGCAATTCAATTTCAATTAGTCTATGTTATCCCAATCAAGTATAGTAAAGTTAAGTAATGTAAAGCAAAGTAAATTAAAAAGTTAGGTTAAGTTAAGTTACTGTTAAGTTATGTAGAGTAGGATCCCAGGCTGTGTCACAGCCGGCCGTGACTGGGAGACCCATGAGGAGGCGCACAATTGGCCCAGCGTCGTCCGGGTTAGGGGAGGGTTTGGCCGGCTGGGATGTCCTTGTCCCATCGCGCTCTAGCGACTCCTTGTGGCGGGCCTGGTGCCTACAAGCTGACTTCGGTCGCCAGTTGTATAGTGTTTCCTCCGACACATTGGTGCTGCTGGCTTCCAGGTTAAGCAAGCAGTGTGTCAAGAAGCAGTGCGGCTTGACAGGGTCGTGTTTCGGAGGACGCATGGCTCTCGACCTTCGCCTCTCCCGAGTCCGTACGGGACAAAAAAACAAAAAATATATATAAATAAATTAACAAAAGTTATGTAGAGTAGAGTAGAATAAGGTTAATGCCAGACAAAATGTATCAACAAATAATGATCCTAATCATTCTTACAGGGTCCTTACATAAACAGCAGAAGGAGCACAGACAGCGTGAAGGGGGATGTGGTTGACTACGCTCGTCAGAAATGGCCCATCTTCTTCTCCAAGTTCTACGAGGTTACGCAAATGTCAGGTAAGTCTAACAGGAATATGTCTGCGTAATGTACCAGGTGAGGTTGGCTTCATTTCACATGGTGGACCTTTTAGTAGTTGGTTTACATCAGGCAAAAAAAATGTTTTGTTGTTAAAGACAATTTTATTACTAAGGTATTTACATATCCACAGGACCTCCTCTACCCAAAAGCAATTTTATTGTGGCCATCAACTGGAATGGGATCTCCTTCCAGGATGAGAAAGAGAAGAAGCTCCTTGAGCTGTCCTACCCAGAGGTGACTGGGGTGAACAAGTCCAGGTATGGACAGGTTACACCAAGGCCCTGTTCAAATATTTCCTTCCTTCCTTCCTTCCTTCCTTCCTTCCTTCCTTCCTTCCTTCCTTCCTTCCTTCCTTCCTTCCTTCCTTCCTTCCTTCCTTCCTTCCTTCCTTCCTTCCTTCCTTCCTTCCTTCCTTCCTTCCTTCCTTCCTTCCTTCCTGCCTTCCTTCCTTCGTTCCTTCAAGTGATCACTGATCTGTATTGGTTGGATTTGTGGAAGCAATAGAGTGATAATCTTACTTTCACCTATCCATTCACTATAGATCTGTATTTACTGTACCTCAAGGAAACAAGGAAGGATGCGTTTCTTAAGTATTCCAACAGGGCCCAGAATACATAGCCCAACCTAGTTTTATACAGTGGCAGTTTATTGTTCAATTGTCAAGTAGTGGTGGTCGTCACCGTTCACATACTCCCTCATACCGACATCCAATCCACCATGAAGTTATCACATACATTTCACGTGTTTCACATACACTTCACATATGTTTCACATACGTTTCATATGCTCCTCAGTGATGACGGCAGGATCGGCAGCAGTCAGTCTGTGAGCCTGGCCACAGTGAGAGGGCAGTTCCTACTGCAGTCTGTGGATGCAGGGGAGATGGCTGACCTGATCCAGTGGTACCTGGAGGGCCTGAGGCAGCGCTCCGTCTACGCAGTAGCCCTGCAGGACAACAACAAACAGGGTATGAGTATGACGATGAATCACTTCATCACTCACCTCACAGCTGAGATACACTGATTTTGGATAGGTTTGGCTGGGGTTAAGCTGTGTATCTCTGAACAAGGGGTTAGTTAGATTGATGTATTTGGCAGAATCATAGTACACTGCTCAAAAAAATAACGGGAACACTAAAATAACACATCCTAGATCTGAATGAATGAAATAATCTTATTAAATACTTTTTTCTTTACATAGTTGAATGTGCTGACAACAAAATCACACAAGAATTATCAATGGAAATCAAATGTATCAACCCATGGAGGTCTGGATTTGGAGTCACCCTCAAAATTAAAGTGGAAAACCACACTACGGGCTGATCCAACTTTGATGTAATGTCCTTAAAACAAGTCAAAATGAGGCTCAGTAGTGTGTGTGGCCTCCACGTGCCTGTATGACCTCCCTACAACACCTGGGCATGCGCCTGATGAGGTGGCGGATGGTCTCCTGAGGGATCTCCTCCCAGACCTGGACTAAAGCATCCGCCAACTCCTGGACAGTCTGTGGTCCAACGTGGCGTTGGTGGATGGAGCGAGACATGATGTCCCAGATGTGCTCAATTGGATTCAGGCCTGGGGAACGGGCGGGCCAGTCCATAGCATCAATGCCTTCCTCTTGCAGGAACTGCTGACACACTCCAGCCACATGAGGTCTAGCATTGTCTTGCATTAGGAGGAACCCAGGGCCAACCGCACCAGCATATGGTCTCACAAGGGGTCTGAGGATCTCATCTCGGTACCTAATGGCAGTCAGGCTACCTCTAGCGAGCACATGGAGGGCTGTGCGGTCCCCCAAAGAAATGCCACCCCACACCATGACTGACCCACCGCCAAACCGGTCATGCTGGAGGATGTTGCAGGCAGCAGAACGTTCTCCACGATGTCTCCAGACTCTGTCACGTCTGTCACATGTGCTCAGTGTGAACCTGCTTTCATCTGTGAAGAGCACAGGGCGCCAGTGGCGAATTTGCCAATCTTGGTGTTCTCTGGCAAATGCCAAACGTCCTGCACGGTGTTGGGCTGTAAGCACAACCCCCACCTGTGGACGTCGGGCCCTCATACCACCCTCATGGAGTCTGTTTCTGACCGTTTGAGCAGACACATATACATTTGTGGCCTGCTGGAGGTCATTTTGCAGGGCTCTGGCAGTGCTCCTCCTGCTCCTCCTTGCACAAAGGCGGAGGTAGCAGTCCTGCTGCTGGGTTGTTGCCCTCCTACGGCCTCCTCCACGTCTCCTGATGTACTGGCCTGTCTCCTGGTAGCGCCTCCATGCTCTGGACACTACGCTGACAGACACAGCAAACCTTCTTGCCACAGCTCGCTTTGATGTGCCATCCTGGATGAGCTGCACTACCTGAGCCACTTGTGTGGGTTGTAGACTCCGTCTCATGCTACCACTAGAGTGAAAGCACCGCCAGCATTCAAAAGTGACCAAAACATCAGCCAGGAAGCATAGGAACTGAGAAGTGGTCTGTGGTCACCACCTGCAAAACCCGTCCTTTATTGGGGGTGTCTTGCTAATTGCCTATAATTTCCACCTGTTGTCTATTCCATTTGCACAACAGCATGTGAAATGTATTGTCAATCAGTGTTGCTTCCTAAGTGGACAGTTTGATTTCACAGAAGTGTGATTGACTTGGAGTTACAGTGGGGGGGAAATTATGGTGGAAAATAAGTATTTGGTCAATAACAAAAGTTTCTCAATACTTTGTTATATACCCTTTGTTGGCAATGACACAGGTCAGGCATTTTCTGTAAGTCTTCACAAGGTTTTCACACACTGTTGCTGGTATTTTGGCCCATTCCTCCATGCAGATCTCCTCTAGAGCAGTGATGTTTTGGGGCTGTCGCTGGGCAACACAGACTTTCAACTCCCTCCAAAGATTTTCAATGGGGTTGAGATCTGGAGACTGGCTAGGCCACTCCAGGACCTTGAAATGCTTCTTACGAAGCCACTCCTTCGTTGCCCGGGCGGTGTGTTTGGGATCATTGTCATGCTGAAAGACCCAGCCACGTTTCATCTTCAATGCCCTTGCTGATGGAAGGAGGTTTTCACTCAAAATCTCATGATACATGGCCCCATTCATTCTTTCCTTTACACGGATCAGTCGTCCTGGTCCCTTTGCAGAAAAACAGCCCCAAAGCATGATGTTTCCACCCCCATGCTTCACAGTAGGTATGGTGTTCTTTGGATGCAACTCAGCATTCTTTGTCCTCCAAACACGACGAGTTGAGTTTTTACCAAAAAGTTATATTTTGGTTTCATCTGACCATATGACATTCTCCCAATTCTCTTCTGGATCATCCAAATGCACTCTAGCAAACTTCAGACGGGCCTGGACATGTACTGGCTTAAGCAGGGGGACACATCTGGCACTGCAGGATTTGAGTCCCTGGCGGCGTAGTGTGTTACTGATGGTAGGCTTTGTTACTTTGGTCCCAGCTCTCTGATGGTCATTCACTAGGTCCCCCCGTGTGGTTCTGGGATTTTTGCTCACCGTTCATGTGATCATTTTGACCCCACGGGGTGAGATCTTGCGTGGTGCCCCAGATCGAGGGAGATTATCAGTGGTCTTGTATGTCTTCCATTTCCTAATAATTGCTCCCACAGTTGATTTCTTCAAACCAAGCTGCTTACCTATTGCAGATTCAGTCTTCCCAGCCTGGTGCAGGTCTACAATTTTGTTTCTGGTGTCCTTTGACAGCTCTTTGGTCTTGGCCATAGTGGAGTTTGGAGTGTGACTGTTTGAGGTTGTGGACAGGTGTCTTTTATACTGATAACAAGTTCAAACAGGTGCCATTAATACAGGTAACGAGTGGAGGACAGAGGAGCCTCTTAAAGAAGAAGTTACAGGTCTGTGAGAGCCAGAAATCTTGCTTGTTTGTAGGTGACCAAATACTTATTTTCCACCATAATTTGCAAATAAATTCATTAAAAATCCTACAATGTAATTTTCTGGAAATGTTTTTCTCAATTTGTCTGTCATAGTTGACGTGTACCTATGATGAAAATTACAGGCCTCTCTCATCTTTTTAAGTGGGAGAACTTGCACAATTGGTGGCTGACTAAATACTTTTTTCCCCCACTGTACATTGTGTTGTTTAAGTGTTCCCTTTATTTTTTTGAGCAGTGTATATGAACAGACAGTGTATGAATATGACAACTCACTTTCTCACCTCATTACTGAGGTTCATCTATTTGGACCATTCATATACAATAGGCGTTTTTGGCTGGGGATCAGCATGACCAATATGGTTCCTCTTATGTACGTGGGTGACTTACTTATGTCTCTCTCGCTCTCTCTCTCTCTCTCTCTCTCTCTCTCGCTCTCTCGCTCTCTCTCTCTCTCTCTCTCTCTCTCTCTCTCTCTCTCTCTCTCTCTCTCTCTCTCTCTCTCGCTCTCGCTCTCTCACACTGCAGACGACCCCACGTTGCTGAGCTACAAGAGAGGGGATGTGCTGGTCATCGTGAAGGACGGAGAGTACTCCCCCGACCGGGGCTGGATCAAAGGCACTAACGAGCGCACTGGGAACACCGGCGCCATCTCCATGGATACCGTCCTGGTTCTGCCAACCCTTGAAAAGCCCAGTGATACCACACTGGTAAGATCATAGTGCCAATGGGGATGTGCAAGGGTGAATTATAAGATTCTTATATATAAGGTAATAATGGCACATGGCTGCATTCCATTCCAGATAGTTGTCCATTGAACTGCTGTCTGTCATTCCCCTGTAGAGATGAGAAAGGAAAAACACTATAATGGATCCTTGGTGGAGTACACCTAAACCTAACCAGTTGGAATGCTGCCCATATGTTAGGGATGGGCAGACTTGTTACATTGTTACACTTACGGTGGGGCAAGTCCACATCATGTCCAGTTCCCATTCTTAGGAGGATTGCGGCAGGGGAAGACTACTCTCTTGGGGTCGTACTAACGTTGTGTTTTTGTTTGGTTGAACCATCAGAGTCTGCTGAATCTGAGCCCAGACCAGAAGAGGACAGTGGCTCAGAACACCTCCGCGAGGGAAGAAGCAGTCTCCCCCGTCTCACTGAAAGAGTTCGCCCTTGAGTACTTTAGGTAGAGAAAACCCTTCAATAAATCCACTCAAAATCCACTCTCACCTTTTATTTCAATTACAGATGCAACCACTGACTTCAATAACCATTTCAAATGTAATAATAACCATGACGGTTTAACAAATGAGTATTCCAATGTTACAGTAATCTGACCAATTATCTCACTACTACATTTTGCATGGTTTACAGTCTTTTTTACGGTTACACTTTATTCTTAAGACAGCAACTTAACTTTGTTTTCTTTATTTCCCCCAGGCAGCCTGGTAAAGAGGGCGGCCGTGGGGCGCACGCCAAAGGGGCAGGCAGGGAGAAACTGTGGGCTGCATCCAAAGAACCCATCAAACAGCCCCTACTGAAGAGTCTGGTGGACAACACCGACCTCAGCCATCTGGCCTGCATCTCCTTCACTGATATCCTTTACTCAAATACTTTATTTGTTAAAGGGGAAGTTCAGGATTTTACAACTTGATGTTAGATGGTTTCTCACCCTGAAAGTAGCCTATGGGCCACGAGAAACTGTAATCCATGGTTCAGTTTTCTTTAAACAGCCACTACAAACTTAAGCTAACTTTAGCCACCACTAGCTACCAATCAATTGAAATGATAGGTTCTTGTTTTTTTTAAATGGCCAAATCACATATAAAGGTCCAGTGCAGTCAAAAATGTGATTTTCCTGTGTTTTATATATATTTCCACATATGAGGTTGGAATAATACTGTGAAATTGTGAAAATTATGATAATGACCGTTTAGTGTAAGAGCTGTTTAAAAGGACCGCCTGAAATTTCATCCTGTTTTGGTGGGATGGAGTTTTGTCCTGCATCGCGACATCACCAGGTGGTATAAGTTAATAGACCAATAACAAAGAGAGTTTCAAATCTCTCTGCCAATAACAGCTAGTTTTCAGGTTACATATCCCTCCTTTTAGGCTCATCATATTCGACCCCTCACTCAAACCACTCCCAGACATCCCTAGCAAAGTTCTTGCTTGAGAAATGGCTATTTGCAAAAAACTATTTTTGTTTCTTTTTGACCATTTTAATTGAAAACAATCACAGTAAGTTACTTAAGTGTTACCCAGAAATGGGACCCATGGGGCGGCACACAATTGGCCCAGCGTCGTCCAGGGTAGGGGAGGGAATGGCCGGCAGGGATGTAGCTCAGTTGGTAGAGCATGGCGTTTGCAACGCCAGGGTTGTGGGTTTGATTCCCATGGGGGGCCAGTATGAAAAAAATATATATAAAAAATAATGTATGCACTCACTAACTGTAAGTCGCTCTGGATAAGAGCGTCTGCTAAATGACTAAAATGTAAATGTAAATGTAAATGATTTGATATTGAGAAAAAAATATCTGCATTGGACCTTTAAATCTGGAATCATTAATGGTAAAACTACCATGTCTGTTTGTGACATTACAACAACAAAGAAGTTACTGCAAACCACAGACACTGTTTTCCCCCCCACCAGATATCATTGCACGTGCGATAGAACAGCAGCATATGTACAAAAAATTTTTAAAACCTTGATGCATGACGCTCCCCATCTGTGCTTCATCAACAAAACTAAAAAATAACAATGGCCGTGGGGCGGACAGTGGCGCTGTTTCCCCCTTCCGTGGATTCCACCTTTGAGTAACATCAAACAAAATATGGAGTTGAGTTGAATTGATTTGGCCATAACATTTAGCCAATTGCACACATTCCCCTATCTCTACCATAGATTTTTAGCTAGCAGTGGCTAAACTCATCTGAAATTTGTTGTGGCTGTTTAGAGAATACCGAACCATGGATTACAGTTTTTCCTGGCCCATAGATTACTTTCAGGGTGAGGAACCATCTAATATCAGGTTTAAAAATCCTGAACTACCCCTTTAATTTAGGGCCATTTGTTGATGTTCATATTGATATTGAGGCTAACACTGGAGGAGTTTTAGTTGTTGAAGAAGACACTAGAGAGTGATTATACCTGTGTTTATTAGTACTGAATACCTTTAAAAGTGAATAAAAATAATAATAATTCAATTGGAGTAGCCTTCACCGAATTACCCTACAAAAATGTATTTCCAAGTGGAGTTTTCCTGTTGTCCTTAACCTTTCCCTCACCTATTCTAAAGTACATGGGAGATTACCCTATCAAACAGGTGCACCAGCCCATAGAGCTGACTGACCAGATCTTTGGCCCGGCCACTCAGCATGTGCCTTTACAGGACGAGGTCTACTGCCAGATCATGAGGCAGATGACCAGTAACAACAGCAGGTATGTGTGGTAATGGGCAACAATATACTGTCATGTCAGCTATTGCACATGTATTACTAGGAAATAATCATCTATATATGCATGTATGATGTTCTATTTTTTATTCTATGATAAAAATGCTCTCTCTCCCTTTATTGCTATCTTTCCCTTCTCTCCCCCCTTCTCTCTCTACTCTCTTCCCTCTCTCTCTCACCCCTCCCCATTTTTTCCATCTTCCCCTTCCCTCTCCCTCCCTCCCTCCCTCCCTCCCTCCCTCCCTCCCTCCCTCCCTCCCTCCCTCCCTCCCTCCCTCCCTCCCTCTCTCAGGATGAGTGTAGACTATGGTTGGCAGCTCATGTGGCTGTGCACTGGCCTCTTCCCCCCCAGTCAGTCCCTGCTGAGGTACACCCAACGTTTCCTAGAGTCACGGCCCAGAGAGCCCCTGGCTGCAGACTGCCTGCAGCGGCTACAAATGCTGCTCAGGTAGGGCTCCAAAACACACTGTAGGGGGCGACTGGGACTCGAACCAATGCCACTGCGAATCCAACACCTAAGCCAAGTTACCAAGAGGTCTCAATCTGAATCTCTTGGACAAGGTTGCTGGTGTTGTGAGGTGTTACGTACAAAAATTAGTGGGGGGAAATAAACGCTATCGTTCTCTTGTTGTAGTATGGAGCCCAGGAAGCTGCCTCCCCATCAGGTGGAGGTGGACGCCATTCAACAGAACAGCAACCAAATCTTCCATAAAATCCACTTCCCCAATGACTCAACTGAGGTGAGCCGCATGCTTCCATAATACTTGTTTAATATAGTTATCTTATGTCTATCACAATATAATGTATCTTTGATGTTTGTGTTACTCCTTTATTTAGCTCTTCGAGGTGACTTCAACAACTAGGATTCGTGACCTCGTTCGTAACATTGCCTACAAGCTCATTCTGGCCTCAGCTGACGGTTACAGTCTCTGCATGAAAACGACAAACAAGGTTGAATTCAAGTTCTTATCACAACTTTTGGGGAAAAAAACATTTTCAAGCCACTGCTTTAGTTTATTTTGGTAGTGCAAATGAATGTACGTAAATGTTTTCTTGCTTTGTTGCTTTCAGGTGATAAGCTTGGAGGACCAAAACTACTTCTTTGACAGTTTGAGGCAGACCATAGGCCAACCTAAGAAAACAAAGAAAGTCAGAGAGGCAAAAAAAGGTGGTAAAACTGAAGGTAAGGCACAGTATTGAATTGAACAGATACAATGAACATGCATCCACCAAATTGGCAGTGCATTAAGATGGTAGCACAAAAAAACTAACAGGCAAAAGCATAACATAATGTATGCAAAATATCAAAGTAAACCCTTACACCCACCAAGTTGTCAGTGGATTGAAACGTCTATGCTATGCTATGCTATGCTAGAGGGTCTGAGGATCACTGTTTTTCAGGAGCTCCAGCCACCATGCCCTACCTGGTCATCTTCCTGAGGAAGCTGTGGTTCAACGTGACCCCAGGAAGAGACCTGACCGCTGACCTTACTTTCCACTTCCCACAGGTCGAGCAGAAAACACACATACACATACGTGCACACACAAACACGCACGCACGCACACACACCCACCTAGTTCTTCACCACCACTCATACACAAACCTCTCCCCCTCAGGAGTTGCCAAAGTACCTGCGTGGCTACCACAAGTGTACCAAGGAGGAGATGATCAGCCTGGCTGGCCTGCTGTTCAGGGTCAAGGTGGACACGGACAGGTCCCAGTTTGTCATGATTCCCAGGATGCTGAAGGACCTGGTGCCAGCTGATGGGATGAAAACCATGTCCCCAGAGGACTGGAAGAAGGTAGGAGGAGAAGGAGAAGGAGGAGTAGGAGGAGGAGGAAGAGAAGGAGGAGGAAGAGGAGGAGGAGGAGGAGGAGGAGGAGATAACACAAATAGGACTTTTATTTATATCTATTGTACACTGCTACACTGTCAGTCCTTCTCATGTTATTTTGTTTATATGATATTTGGCGTGCATCTCTTACTCTCTCCATTACTAAGCTCATTCCAATAAAGGATTCTTTCTGCAATTAGAACTGCCATCATGACCTCAAGTCTAGTTATTTAGCCACTACCCCAACAGTGTATTAATGGTGCATCATTATGACAAATATTTTGTCCAGATTCTATCATACATATGTCAATGATTGAAAGCATATAGTAATAAAGAAATACTGAAACTCGTATTTCTGAATCTTTCTGTTGTTTTCTTCTTCCCTTATAGCACATCATCTCCTCCTACAACAAGCAGGCCGGGATCACCTTGGATGAGGCTAAAGTGGCCTTTCTAAAAGGCATCTGCCACTGGCCGACGTTTGGCTGTGCTTTCTTTGAAGTAAAGGTATGTTAGGAGACAGCTCAAGTCAAGGTAGCTTAGCGGTTAAAAGTGTTGGGCCAGTAACTGATAGGTTGCTGGTTCAAATCCCTGAGCTGACTAGGTGAAAAATCTGTAAATGTGCCCTTCAGCAAGGCACTTAACCCTTGTCGCTCTGGATAAGAGTGTCTGCTGTAAATGTAAATATGGAAAGGAATGTAAATACGAAAATGATGCATGTTGACACATCAAACTTCGCATGCCAATGTTCACTTTCTGTATGCTCTTGCTTCACAGCAAACCTCTGAACCGAGTTACCCGAGTATTGTCCAGATTGCAATCAGCAAGCAAGGAGTCAACTTTATAGACCCCAAAACAAAGGTAAAAGCACCATAGTTTTATATGATTATTTAGATTTTATCACCATTATCAGTTAATTTTACTTACATCTAGAGGGCATTTACTGCCAGATGGTCATATACAGTAACTATGCTGACCTTAACTGCACTTTCTGAAATGCTTACATGTGAACTCCATACGCTTCACCACAACATCAAGCTAAGATCCCACTTCTGCCACCATCAGCACTATAAAGTATTGACCTTCCCTGTTTAACCAAACATGACCTTTTGGTCTTACCCTAACCTCAGGAGTTGCTGGTCATGCACCCATTCAACCGCATCACCAACTGGTCTAGCGGGAGCACCTACTTCCACATGACCATTGGCAACCTGGTCAAAGGGAACACTTTCCTTTGTGAGTCCTCATTGGTAAGTGGCCATTACGTCTTCACTCTCAAACGAGAGGCAAAATGAAAGATGTTACCTCCTATAAACCAGTACATTTACATTTTGTGTGAATCCAAAGTGCTGATAGTGTTTGTTGAGGGCGTACTAAATGACCTTCCCAAACACTTGTATTGTAGTGACTTATTCACTAGAGAATGTGATGTAACTTTGCCTCAATGTGCACACCCCAACAACTGTATTTGTCTCTCCTCTTCAGGGTTACAAAATGGATGACCTTCTATCATCTTATGTGAACATGTACGAGATGCAGAGGCAGGCTGTGCGACCCAGAAATAACTCCATGTTCCCTACCTAATGCCAGTTGGGAAATAGGGAGGACAAGGCAGATTAATTTATAAAACAGTAAACCAAGCATGAAGGGAAACCCACTTGTCATTTGATGGAGGGATTACTTTTCAGTTGGTCTAAACCCCTTTGCATAGCTTTGTAATGGTTGCCATATTGAATTGGCACTGTGCCTTGTATTGTGTTGTGTGTAAAAGAGATCTCATAACAATTTTGAATACCGGTATCCACAGCGTGGAACTAGACAAAAATGGAAAATCATGTGTATATACAAACAAGACTTGCCTCACAGAACAAAACTAATAAAGCATTTTTGAAATATGAGATGGCAGCTCATGTTGTGTATGTGCATAAATTGAAGTTTTTTTTATTTAAATGTTGTCATGTCTCTCCTGACTGAGGATCAAAGGACTCAGATCAGCTTGGCAAATGGTTGACAACAACCAGACCCTCTCACCCACAGGAGAGGGGAAGGGGGGGCTGGGCCGGTTTTGACACCTTAACACTGGGTCGTAAATTAGGGGTAATTTCTCTCCTACTCTCCAGTATTGGTAAAGGAATGTGCTTTGTCTCCAGAAAACATTTACGTCCAAAAAGTCAAATATTCCTAACATCCGAATGTTTGGAATGGTCAGTGGGGATAATAAATAATTATTTTGTGATGTCATTAAGGATGGTATCAATAAATACAGTTGAAGTCGGAAGTTTACATACACCTTAGCCAAAATCCTTTAAACTCAGTTTTTCACAATTCCTGACATTTTTAATCCTAGTAAAAATTCCCTGTTTTAGGTCAGTTAGGATCACCACTTTATTTTAAGAATGTGAAATGTCAGAATAATATTATTTATTTAAGCTTTTATTTTTAAATCACATTCCCATTGGGTCAGAAGTTTACATACACATAATTAGTATTTGGTAGCATTGCCTTTAAATTGTTGAATTTGGGTCAAACGTTTCGGGTAGCCTTCCACAAGCTTCCCACAATAAGTTGGGTGAATTTTGGCCCATTCCTCCTGACAGAGCTGGTGTAACTGAGTCAGGTATGTAGGCCTCCTTGCTCGCACACGCTTTTTCAGTTCTGCCCACAAATTTTCTATAGGATTGAGGTCAGGGCTTTGTGAGGGCCACTCCAATACCTTGACTTTGTTGACCTTAAGCCATTTTGCCACAACTTTGGAAGTATGCTTGAAGTCATTGTCCATTTGGAAGACCCATTTGCGACCTAGCTTTAACTTCCTGACTGATGTCTTGAGATGTTGCTTCAATATATCCACATAATTTTCCTTCCTCATGATGCCATCTATTTTGTGAAGTGCAGCAGTCCCTCCTGCAGCAAAGCACCCCCACAGCATGATGCTGCCACCCCCGTGCTTCACGGTTGGGATGGTGTTCTTCGGCTTGCAAGCCCACCTTTTTCCTCCAAACATAACGATGGTCATTATGGCCAAACAGTTCTATTTTGTTTCATCAGACCAGAGGACATTTCTCCAAAAAGTACGATCTTGTCCCCATGTGCAGTTGCAAACCGTAGTCTGTTTTTTTATGGCGGTTTTGGAGCAGTGGCTTCTTCCTTGCTGAGCGGCCTTTCAGGTTATGTCGATATAGGACTCGTTTTACTGTGGATATAGATACTTTTGTACCTGTTTCCTCCAAAATCTTCACAAGGTCCTTTGCTGTTGTTCTGGGATTGATTTGCACTTTTCGCACCAAAGTACGTTTATCTCTAGGAGACAGAACGCGTCTCCTTCCTGAGCGGTATGACGGCTGCATGGTCCCGTGGTTTTTATACTTGCGTACTATTGTTTGTACAGATGAACGTGGTACCTTCAGGCGTTTGGAAATTGCTCCCAAGGATGAACCAGCCTTGTGGAGGTCTACAATTTCTTTTCTGAGGTCTTGGCTGATTTCTTTTGATTTTCCCATGATGTCAAGCAAAGAGGCACTGAGTTTGAAGGTAGGCCTTGAAACAACTTAGTGTATGTTAAACTTCTGACCCACTGAAATTGTGATACAGTGAATTATAAGTGAAATAATCTGTCTGTAAACGATTGTTGGAAAAATTACTTGTGTCCTGCACAAAGTAGATGTCCTAACTGACTTGCCAAAACGGTAGTTTGTTAACAAGAAATTTGTGGAGTGGTTGAAAAACGAGTTTTAATGACTCCATCCTAATTGTATGTAAACTTCCGACTTCAACTGTACCTGTATCTCGGAAAGCGTACACATTCTATTTGTCAACTTTACATCTAAATGTTGTATAAAATATATGATTAAGTATGAGAGTATTTGGTGAAAATAGGAATGTGATTTTAGTCATCTAATGAGATAATTGTTTTTCAAATAAAATTTTGCCCAGTCAGTAACCACGCCCCAAGTGAGCACAGACATTGTGTCGGCGTGATGGAACGCCCCCTTTTCCCCCGAGGATAAAAAGCCTTGGTAACGATATTCACATCAGACGTGAGGCGTGAGCTAAACGTTACAAATGGTTGAGACTCTCAGACCAGAACATTGCCGGGTTGCTACTGGCGTGTAAAATGGTGGGAAACTCTGAAACTCTCAACCTCTACACGAGGTGAAGAAGAAGATAAACGCACCTTAGCTTTACCAGTCTGCAGCTGTACATGTAAAGTAGTCTAGAACTTTGAATAAAGACACAAGGTGGGAAGAAAGGAGAATCCCATCTCAGACGACCATTAGTGCATCTGAAGTATCTGTTCTAACAAACACTTCACTACCAGAGAAGCTCTTCAAAGAAGAAGGACATTGTGACCTCTAGTGGACAAGCCAAGCCTTACACCGAACATGACACTAAAGCCAACGACCCCCCTTTCCCATAGAAGGATCGATCGAGTCCAACAGAGATAGACGACGAGCAAAGACATATACACGTAAATGTATACATTACATTTGTTATCCGAATGGGCGGTGGTTAGGGTGCTAAGTATTCTGATTTCTGTGAGCGCAGTTTCCAAATGTATCAGCGATAAATTTTAATCTCTCTTCATCTCCCTCTCCCTCTCTCTTTCTGACCCCTCCCATTTGATAACCAAGCAGTCATACTGTTGTTAGTATACTACTGACCTTTTTCCGTTGTATTACATTTCTAATCAATAACCTATACCGTGTGTGTGTGTGTGTCTATGTATTCTGTGTTATTGTTTAGTTAGCTAGTAAATAAATAATTAAGCTCATTTGTGTATTACTGATTCATAAGTAAGGTTAGGGTTCTTGCAGATATCAAGGAGTATGCGACCTTCAGAATGAGACTTATATGAGGTAGTGATTAATAAGTGACTGTTATCGATATATAACATATATATATTTTAGAGTTAAATTCGGGAGATGGTAGCTCTATAAACAACTTCTTCCATGGTGCCCCAAATCCTAATGAGTTAATTGTTACATTATTAATTTAATCGAGTAACAATTAAACATAGTTAGTTGATTCGATAAATAACAGTCTTCATATTAATGAAAGTCACATCAATGTTATACTTTTTCTATTGGCCCATCCACCACCTCTTCAGAGGACAAAAGTTACTTTTGTTTTTGTTTTTACAGCTTTTTTGTTGCATATACATTTTACACACATTTGACATACATGGTACCTTTATACACAGTAGTTACATAACAAATATATAGTTTTTTATATATACACATTACATTTAGGATAGCTGGTACTCAGACATCTCCGGTATACATTATATATTGTGTTTTCAGTAATAACTATTACCGATCATGAGCTTTTTAATCCCACTCCTCAGCTCCTCTCATTTTTTGCCAACGAAGTCCTTAGACATATTAATGTTGACATGGAGGTCCAAATAAAGCTGAGGCCAAGTGGTTAATTTTAGGGAAGAGGTTGTTGTTAAGAAGTGGCAGGAGATGTGGAATTCGGGGTGGACTGGCCGTAAGGCAGTTCAGGCAAATGCTAGATGAGCTGGTCCATTTTTATCCTAGTGGGCCAGTCTAAATTGTTTTTTTTTAACATTATTATAATTATTTGGCTAATAATGGGGGCCTTAAGGCAGGTGTGGGGGCCTTGAGGGAAGGAATGGGCAAGTGTGTTAGAAATGCCCGGGCCGATTTCTGGTCTCAGTCCACCCCTGTGTGGAATAAAGAGGGAAAGGGCTGACATCTTTATAAGATCCAGGGAAAGATGGGGGCAGGGAGGTCCTCAGGTAGACAGAAGGGAGACCATAATTTCTAGGCCAAGACTGGATCATATTAGGTTGAAAGCATAGGCAGCACCCAACTAGGAGGTGAGATTATTGCCAGGAGGTGGAGACAGTGGAACATGTCAGGAGGGAAAGGGAGAGTTTCCTGGTGAGTTGAACAGCATTCAGGAGGCAGATATGAAAGAGATGCTTAGTAAACCACCGGATATGTGATTTATATATTTAAATGTAGTTTTCTTAGGGAGTTGGTGGGCGCAGAGTTCTAACACCATATCGGCAAGGTTTCTTCCCTGCCACTAGTCCACACTCCAGTCCAGTAGGGGGGGTAAATAATTTACCATTTAAATTGCCAACTGCCATTAAAACCCACAGAAGAAGAAGAACACAAGTAGATTGGAGGCGAGTTTGCTTGGATTTTGAACATTCATTGTTTGTTTTTTCGTTTGGGCAAAAGTCCGTCCTCCATTCTCTCTCCTCTGTGACCTGGAAACTGATAAGTGGTCAAGTGGTCGAGGAGTGTGTCAATTCGTTAGTAGGCAAACGGACAACGGTCCTCCCCTCCTCGATATCCTCCTTTTGGCGAGGAAGCACAAGTGTATCCTACCAGAGTCCTTCACAGAGTTTTGAAATCTGCCTTTGAATCAGCTATTGTTTCTTGAAGGAGAAAAGCATGCAAACTGTTTCAAACAATATGCTACTTTATCCTTTTATCTATAAAATGTCTTACATAACTAGCTACATTTGTTTAGATTTTTTTTAAATGTATTTTGGGATTCCACCTTGTAAATGTAATTTGCCTGATGATGTGCGATTGGAAGTGCATTTTCGGTCACTTTCCCTCTCTTCGCCACCTCTCCTCGATTACCTTTGACCTTTTTCAAAAGGAGACCAGAGGACGGAGGAGAGAGGATGCAAGTTGATCAAATATAATTGAGAAAAGGCCCTTGTGGACTACGCCTGCCTGAAATATATAACCTGATTTGCTAACATTCCACTCCTTGTACTCAATGTCATTGCTAAACATGACAAGGAGTGGCAAGGAGTGGAGTCAAAGTTAAACAGACTGGTACTAAATACCAGCTGAATACCCCTCTCAGTCCACTGTCTGAAAATGTCTAAATTACAGTCATTGCATGTGTTTTTCAATTAGCAGTTATCAGCAGCTGCCGTTGAGATTTTTGGGGCACTTGAGAAAGCAGTAGAGGAATACCAGGAGGAAAATGATCAGCTATATATGTCATCTACTAATGCAGCTAGCTGCAGTTCTACTCAATTAATAAAGTGTTTAGGAAATATGTTTTAATCTGTGTTAATTGTTTGAGTCAGGAACAGCGTTTTGAAATGTCATGGCACTAGGCAATAGGCAATAAGCCAGGGAATGTCTAAGCTGTAACATACTCGATAGACCTCTGTTCCTCTCTACTTCCTTCCAGACACCCTGCAGCTCTCTCTTCCTGTCTCTGAAGAGGAGGTTCCCCCTGAACAGCAGCACCGTGAGCAGGAGTGGAGCCATGTCTAAAGACTCACAAATGCCTTGACCGTGGTAAATGCTTCTCTCAGATTGGACAGCTAAAGATGGACATGAGGATTCACAGAGGGGAGGGAATCTATCGCTGCCATGACTGTGGAAAAACGTTTGCTCTGAAAATTGACCTGCATAGGCATTTTACTGAATGCCGCTTCTGCAAAAGGCGCTACAACACCTGTAAACTAAAGACCCTGCCCCACTTGTGGCAAGACCTTCAAACACAAAGGAAATTTGTCCAAACACATGATGATTCACACAGGTGAGAACCCATTTAGATGTGGTGACGGTGGAAAAAGCTTCAATCGCAAGGAAAAGCTGAAAGCACATACACTGAGTGTACAAAAAAATAGGAAAACCCTATTTTTCCATGACATAGACTGACCAGGTGAATCCAGGTGAAAGCTATGATACCTTATTGATGTCACCTGTTAAATCTACTTCAATCACTGTAGACAGGTTAAAGAAGGATTTTTAAGCCTTGAGTCAATTGAGACATGGATTGTGTATGTGTGCCATTCAGAGGGTGAATGGGCAAGACAAAAGATTGACTTGTCTTTGAACGGGGTATGGTTGTAGGTACCAGGCGCACCGGATTGAGTGTGTCAAGAACTACAATGCTGCTGGATTCTTCACACTCAACAGTTTCCCATGTGTATCAAGAATGGTCCACCATCAAAGGGACATCCAGCCAACTGGACACAACTGTGGGAAGCATTGGAGTCAACATGGGCCAGCATCCCTGTGGAACGCTTTCAACACCTTGTAGAGTCCATGCCCCGACGAATTGAGGCTGTTCTGAGGGCAAAAGGGTGCAACTCAATATTAGGAAGGTGTTCCTAAGGTTTTGTACACTCAGTGTCTACGGATCCACACAGGTGAGAAAGCTGTGGTTACTGTGGAAAAAGCTTCAATCATAAGGAAAACCTGAAAACACATATACATAATCGCTCATATACAGATAAATCCCTTTAGCTGTGGTGACTGTGGGAAAAGCTTCAATGACAATGAGAACTTAACCGAACATCTTCTGACCCAAACAAAAGTTTTGGGAAAAGTTTCCATCAGAAGGGGACTTTAACCATTCGTATACGGATTCACTCAGCGGATAAATGACATGTCTGTGGTAGCAGATTCAACCAGAAGAGTGACCTGCTAAAGTTTTTGAATAACATCCACAAAGAAAGAGAACTGGACAGAAACAGAAACAATACAGAAGATAAGGACAAAGATATATCTAAGATGGGAATAAGGCAGGATGTGGACAATGCTTTTAAGAAAGAAAACCAACTTTTTGAATGACAGAGAGAGGAAATATGGAGGGAGGCTCACTCAGAGAGAGAGAGAGGTGGACCACAACTCCATAATCGTGTACTTACACTCATTTTATCTCTCTTTTATGCTGAAATTGTTTACCAAAAATGTATTCAGTGCCAACAAGAGAGAAATGTGTCAAAGGACTAAAAGGTAGACCCTCTATCAGCACAAAATGGCAGTTGTTTCTTGACTTTCAGATGGTAATGTGTGAAGTATATGTGACCTGGGCTGCATCCAAAATGGCACCCTCTTCCCTATTTGTCATTTGGGACGCAGCCCTGCCCATCTTCCTCAGAGTTAGGGTGGACATTCTTGTCCACAGCCAGACCTGCACACAAAATGTGTATTGAAATGCAAGAAATCGTTTTTTATTGACTACTATATTGGATGAACATTTTGAGTTTTTCCTGACCACTGTGCTTCTGGGGTTTTAGGCTGAGTATCTGTAAAGCACTTTGTTACAACTGCTGATGTAAAAAGGGCTTTATAAAATACATTTGATTGATGAACCAAGCTGGTCAGAGCCACTAGAAGGCAGTATTTAGTTTTAGTAGAACTGCATGTCAAGGGCACTAACACTGATGTACTATGGAGCATTCACACAATGTGAATTCCTTTATATGCTCCCTGAAAACGTTAAATTGTGAAGATTGGCGGTCATTGATTCTGGACCGCACACCCCATATTGCTTAGAGACATGACACATACTTTCCCACAAGCTAAGCTTCACTCGCTCTTCCCTGAGGGATGTTTGGACAATGTTTCGCTGTGTGGAGAGGGGAAATGATGTCAGTGAGAGATGGGTCCCAGAAGAGTGTGAAGGACGGGCGGTAAAAAACTGAATTTGGACCCAAAGTAAAACAACACTTTGCTTGTGTTAACATTGTGGGTGTATAGTGGAAAAAATAAGTCAAGGAAAACTCATTCTTGAGGTATTTAGGCCTATGTTTTTACTTCCCCTATCTTTGCTGAAGGATTCCAAATATTAATGTTCAATTATCAAATTAATGTTCATTCATCATCAACCGTATCTGCCCAATGGCCATTTCCCCTAGTGATCGTCAATAGACATTGGTTAACATGTCGTTTTTAGTTCCCTAATTAGGTCTACCCAAGTTCTAAATTGGTCCACACTCAATAACTGGTACGATCACATTAGAACTAAGTGCTCATAAAAAAAGCTTAAATCCTAATGAGGGAGTAAGCATATGGGCCAATGAAAAGGGGGCTAGAGGTGCCAGTAACAGCTTTTGGCTTTAGTAGGCCAGTAGGTGGGGCGAGTTAACTCCCTGCGGATCTAAAGCCACCTTCACACATTACACATGCATTACCTAAGGTCCAAACTATGTTTTGGTTTGATGACAAGAAAAACAAATGTCGCGCGGCTATGTCAATTCATTTCCCCTTTGGGTGTTTTAAAAATCCCTATAAGCTGGAGCAGACCCGGATTCTGAACGTTATTCCATGTGCCCATTAATCAATAGTGGAAATGTCTGCCCTTGGAAAAGTGAATCAATCTCACCACTGAAAACGCCACAACAACATACAATGAGTTCAGCCCCAGTGGGGCGCTGCATGAGGACACATTCCGAGTTTGGAAGAACAAAACTGGTTTGTGCAAACATCAAACACAGATGACTGGAAATTACATTGTTATTATATTATAAATTATATTGTTATTATATTATACATTATATTGTTATTATATTATAAATTATATTGTTATTATATTATAAATTATATTGTTATTATATTATAAATAATATTGTTATTATATTATAAATAATATTGTTATTATATTATAAATTATATTGTTATTATATTATAAATTATATTGCTTCACTGCACAGAGCAGAGAGCCCATCCCTTGACAAAGGCAGTTAACTGAAATGTTGAGGATTTCTTTGTGGTGTCTAATGTTTGGAATAAAAATAAATAACTAATTAAGTATGTGTTTTCCTCTTGAATCACTTCCCCCTTTCAAGGATGATACTTTTACAGCGCTTCTTGCCAAAGCCAAAGGGAGTTTGAAATGGAGTGTTCTGCATAGGTCCTAGGGTCTAGTACATCTTATGGCCCATACCAGAAACATGTGTTGATAGGCTCAATGTAAAGACTGATCTCTAATCTCCACTGCCTGATTCACACGATCATGCCAACCCGAATCATACTGTGCTGGCGCGTGTATTTCCTTTTCACATTGTCATTTCTAGCATGGTTCCAGCAACTATGGTGGATGCCTAACCAGGCCAGCCTAGTACAGCTTGGCTTGGCTCAGCTTGGTTTGGCTGTAATGTGAAAAGGGTATTTTCTTGACTTCCAATGCTTTTCACTGCTTTGATATCACCCACTGCTTTGATATCACTTTTTCCCATCAGTGTTCTAAACCCTCATACTACAAAGCCTCTTCTACACTATTAAGCCTATGTTGTAAAACGTAAAGGGCCCAAGAAGCCACAAATGCTACAAAAACAGTGTACATAAATAATTTATGCGTATAACACATCAACTCATTTGATCCTCTAATCACAATTGACGGAGGACAAGGCAGAGCTTTCAAGTGGTTGAGCAAAAAAAACGCTAAATTAATTTTATCCTGAAATGCTAGCCCCACTGCGGAATGTCACCTGTGACCCTGTCAACATTCCGATCCATAATTTAAAGTCTGGGATAGAGAACCTTGTTTAAACATGTCAACCGCCTTTAAGAGAATCAGAAAGAATGTTGGCAGCTCCTCAAACTACTGTCAGTGAAAGGTGGAAGAAAAACACACTCAGTTCATAAATAAGATTGATAGCTGTGCGGCGTGCACATGCCTCCAGTTCCTGTGTTCCCATAGAAGCTTTTCCGCTCCTATTAAATCAGCCATATCTTGCCATCTAATTTCCCTGGCTTGTACAAGGAAGGGCCCTGCCAAGTTCATGCTTGTTGAGGTGCCAACCTCTATCTAACTATCAACCAACCAACAGTACCTCTGCCTGTTGGAATGTTGCCTGCCTTGGATGCTTGTGTGTGAAAATCAACATGGTGGACAAATGCTTCCCACTGGTCACACCACTTAATTTAAACATACATCATTGGGCAATATTTGGTTGAGACCTATATTCACCCACTCAAAAAGACAGCAAAAAGTTAGTTGAATTTCCAATGTGTTATCACTATGCTTTCAACTATCTAAAAGCACAACCAAATTTCAATGGAAAAACAATGTCTGATTTTTGGTTTAGTTGTCACCCAAATGTCTATCACTGCGCTTTCAACCATTTAAAAGCACAGCAAAGTTCAAATGGGAATACAATGTCAGATATTTTGTTTATTTATACAAGATGAATGTATTAAAATAGATTGAATTGTCATTTTTTTGTAATTTTTTGTAATTTTTTGTCATTTTTTGTCATTTTTGTCATTTGTCATTTTGAAAAGATTAATGAAAAATAAAACACTAATATACCTTGATTAGATACATATTCACCCCCCTGAGTCAATACCAGTGGCGGCCAGAGCCGTTTTTGATGAGGGAGGACGATTTCTCTTTTCATGAGCATGGCCTTATTTATATTACAGCATATTGGATGACTGTCATTCATATTCCATTCACCCATTTCAATGTAACATCGATAGGTTTAGGCTACTGTGAGGTTGCTACAACCTAGCCTATGAATTAAAGTTTACAACGTAGGTGCACACAGGTCGGGAGAAACATTTAAGGTGACAGACAGTGACACATGGACAGACAGTGACACAGTTTCTATTGGACAAAGGTATGTTCACCCCCGTTTCGTTCCGTTTGCTCCTGTTATGAAAGTTTTTCAACAGAATTGGCAGAATGAATACACCCCTGATCACCCGTAAACACAGTTCACTTTCATAGCAGCCATGTTGTATTCCTTCTCACATCTATGCGCGCTACTCCTCTCACCTTTTCCCTTCGCTTGTGGACTTCAATGCACAACACATTATCTGTACACTCTAAAAATAAAAGGTTCCTGGAGTATCGTTTAGGGGTTCTTCATATTGAAACTGTGGGGGAACCCCTATAAGTTCTTCGAAGAACCCTTTTAAAGGGTTATTCAAATAACCCTGTCACGCCCTGGCTCTGGGGACTCTAATATGTTGAGCCAGGGTGTGTAAAGTCTATGTGTTTTGTTCTAGGTTTCACATTCTAGTATTGTTGTTCTATGTTGGCCAGTGTGGTTCTCAATCAGAGGCAACGTGATTCAGCTGTTGCTTGTTGTCTCTGATTGAGAACCATACTTTAGCAGCCTGTTTCCCCACAGAGTTTGTGGGATCTTGTTTCTAGTCGGTTGTGTTAGACCGTGAACTGTCACGTTATCGTTTTGTTGTTTTTTGATCGTGTCTCTAATAAAGAGTATGTTTGCCTGCAACGCTGCACCTTGGTCCTCATCTCTGTTAGACGATCGTGACAGAAGATCCCACCAAGACTGGACCAAGCAGCGTGTCCAGGAGCCATCACCAGGGAGATCTCTAGCAGATCTCCTTCGCCTCCTCGACTGGGTCAAGCCGGGTGAGGAAGAGAAGGGCCGGACTTGGAAGTAGAAGGGCGAAAGTCTGGCGAGGGACTTGGAGACCTGGTCCACGGGTAGGAGAGACGCCCAGACATTTTTTAGGGGGGGGCTCACGCCGTGGATGACGGGGCAGCAGGGGGCCGCGATGGAGCGGTTGGCAGAGGAGGCCGCCAGGTTACGGGGGCCACTGGTCGAAGAGGGGATGGAGGATGTAGAGGCACGGCGAGAGGTACTGGGGTGTGTTGCCAGTCCGGTCCGGCCTGTTCCTGATCCCCACGTAGGGCCAGTGGTGTGTGTTCCCAGTACGGTCCAGCCTGTTCCTGCCACTCGCACCAAGTCTACGGTGCGCGTCGCCAGCTCGGCCCGGCCTGTTCCTGCTCCACGCACCAAGCCTGTGGTGCGCGTCGCCAGCCCAGTCCGGCCCATTCCTGCTCCCCGCACCAAGTCAGTGGTGCGTTTCGTCAGCCCTGTCCGGCCCGTTCCTGCTCCCCGCACCAAGTCAGTGGTGCGCGTCGTCAGCCCGGTCCGGCCCATTCCTGCTCCCCGCACCAAGTCAGTGGTGCGTTTCGTCAGCCCAGCTCGGCCCGTTCCTGCTCCCCGCACCAAGTCAGTGGTGCGCTTCGTCAGCCCGGCTCGGCCCGTTCCTGCTCCCCGCACCAAGTCAGTGGTGCGCTTCGTCAGCCCGGCACGGCCCGTTCCTGCTCCCCGCACCAAGTCAGTGGTGCGCTTCGTCAGCCCGGCACGGCCCGTTCCTGCTCCCCGCACCAAGTCAGTGGTGCGCTTCGTCAGCCCGGTCCGGCCCGCTCCTGCTCCCCGCACAAAGTCAGTGGTGCGTTTCGTCAGCCCGGCTCGGCCCGCTCCTGCTCCCCACACCAAGCCAGTGGTGTGCGTCGTCAGTCCGGCACGGCCCGTGCCTGTTCCACCGGTGGCTGGTCCGGCACCGGTCAGATGCTTCACGCCGGAGCTAGAGCAATCCGCTCCACTAGTGTGCAGTCCAGCTCCGGCCAGCGGGGCCAGACCGGACCAGGGGTACTTTGGGGGGTTGGAGAGGGAGCGGGGATCAGGCCCGGAGCCGGATCCGCCGCCTAAGCGGAGTGCCCACCCGGTCCCTCCCCTGTGGTATTTGGTGGGCGCGGTCGGAGTCCGCGCCTTTAGGGGGGGGTACTGTCACGCCCTGGCACTGGGGACTCTAATATGTTGAGCCAGGGTGTGTAAAGTCTATGTGTTTTGTTCTAGGTTTCACATTCTAGTATTGTTGTTCTATGTTGGCCAGTGTGGTTCTCAATCAGAGGCAACGTGATTCAGCTGTTGCTTGTTGTCTCTGATTGAGAACCATACTTTAGCAGCCTGTTTCCCCACAGAGTTTGTGGGATCTTGTTTCTAGTCGGTTGTGTTAGACCGTGAACTGTCAAGTTATCGTTTTGTTGTTTTTTGATCGTGTCTCTAATAAAGAGTATGTTTGCCTGCAACGCTGCGCCTTGGTCCTCATCTCTGTTAGACGATCGTGACAAACCCCTTTTAATGGATCCTCAAATAACCTTTTTGAATAACCTTTTGGGGTTAATTTTTGAACTACCACCTCTCCCTTATTATTATTATTAATAATAATAATACCCATAACAATAGAATCAATAACACAATATTTTAGTTGTCAGTGTTTATTATGATTTTAGCAGCAAAGCAGAATAAAAAAATCTAAATATGAGGTAAACTCCCAGCAGAGCCCCAAGTCCAATGGGTACATCCTCTGTCGTGTTGATGTTAATGTGTTGATGTTCTCCGTATCCATAGCCAGAATGATTTTGCAGTGCATGGTGATCAAACAGATTTCCTGTTATATTCATCAGAAGTGTAGGGAGGGTGAAGTCTGTGAATCCAAAAAATAGTAATTATACAGATGATTGACAAAACATGCACACAACAGTATTCATACCTTGGTTTTGTGGTAAATGTGAATGAAAAAAACTGTTTTGTTAATGGTTTTCATACACATACCCTGTCCATAATGTAGAGGCCTATGGGATTTTCATTGAAGAGGTAAGGGAGGAGGATGGTACATGTGATCTGCATGTACCATCCAATACCAATTGACATACCTTCGTATGCCTCCTCGTCTGTATACCTGCAGACACAGACACAGAAGTTCAGTCATCTGCACCCAATACAGCTAGCCTTCAACATATTCGTATAGCATACATATTCTTACCTCTTTGTTGATTGACATCCATTGAATTGTGTCCATTTTCTGTTTTTAGAAAGATTTGCATCAATTTAGATCATACAAGGGACAAACCTTTCCTTAAATTGAGGAGATCTTTAAATGTTTCAGTTAAGTGCCTGCACCGGCTGTCCTTTCAAATTCAAATCCAAGTGTTTATGTTGGGCAGTTAGGTTCCTGCAAGAACCCCCACCAACTAGCCTCCTATGGGGTTCTTGGAATAACCTTTTGGGGGCCATTTTCAGTGCCAAGAACCCTAAGGTTCTTCGAAGAACTTTGAGGATCTTAGAAGAACCCTTGTTGAACCCCTAATTGTTAGAGTGTATGTGACCAGGCGAGAAGGTGACAACAGTTGGTGCGATTATTCGCAAATGGAGGAAACACAAAATAACTGTCAATCTCCCTCGGCCTGGGGCTCCATGCAAGTTCTCACCTCGTGGAGTTGCAATGATCATGAGAACGGTGAGGAATCAGCCCAGAACTACATGGGAGGATCTTGTCAATGATCTCAAGGCAGCTGGGACCATAGTCACCAAGAAAACAATTGGCAACACACTACGCCGTGAAGGACTGAAATCCTGCAGCGCCCGCAAGGTCCCCCTGCTCAAGAAAGCACATATACATGCCCGTCTGAAGTTTGCCAATGAACATCTGAATGATTCAGAGTAGAACTGGGTGAAAGTGTTGTGGTCAGATGAGACCAAAATGGAGCTCTTTGGCATCAACTCAACTCGCCGTGTTTGGAGGAGGATGCTGCCTATGACCCCAAGAACACCATCCCCACCGTCAAACATGGAGGTGGAAACATTATGCTTTGGGGGTGTTTTTCTGCTAAGGGGACAGGACAACTTCACCGCATCAAAGGGACAATGGACGGGGCCATGTACCGTCAAATCTTGGGTGAGAACCTCCTTCCCTTAGCCAGGGCATTGAAAATGGGTCGTGGATGGGTATTCCAGCATGACAATGACCCAAAACACACGGCCAAGGCAACAAAGGAATGGCTCAAGAAGAAGCACATTAAGGTCCTGGAGTGGCCTAGCCAGTCTCCAGACCTTAATCCCATAGAAAATCTGTGGTGGGAGCTGAAGGTTCGAGTTGCCAAATATCAGCCTCGAAACCTTAATGACTTGGAGAAGATCTGCAAAGAGGAGTGGGACAAAATCCCTCCTGAGATGTGTGCAAACCCGGTGGCCAACTACAAGAAACGTCTGACCTCTGTGATTGCCAACAAGGGTTTTGCCACCAAGTACTAAGTCATGTTTTGCAGAGGGGTCAAATACTTATTTACATTTACATTTTATTTCCCTAATTAAAATGCAAATCAATTTATAACATTTTTGACATGCGTTTTTCTGGATTTTTGTTGTTGTTATTCCTGTTGTCTCTCACTGTTCAAATAAACCTACCATTAAAATTATAGACTGATCATTTCTTTGTCACAAAATCAGCAGGGGATCAAATACTTTTTTCCCTCACTGTATCATAACCTCTACACACAGCCTACATCGTTGTCACCATATTAGCTAAAGTAATGTCATAGTCAACATAGCTAACAGAACTAATGCGTTAGTAAACCCGCAACAATCACGCAGTAACAATACCGTGTAAGCAGTTTAACAGTTACACTGGCGGACCCTGGTGGCAATAAATTAATACAACCAAAAGTTTACCTTGACTTGGAAGAGTTCCAGTGCTGTGTTGGATAGTCATTGCCAGCTAGATAACATAGCATCCTTCTGCTTGAGCAGGGTGTTTGAGTAGGCTAAACTAGCAAGCTGCATGTGCTAGCTAAATAACTGAAACTGAAAGTTTAAAAAATGACGATATCTCTCTCTTGCTTCTCCTTCATTTTGAATAAATTAATTTCTTCAAAACTCTTCCACTATTGTCTGTTTCTCTCTTTGAGTCAACTACTCACCACATTTTATGCACTGCAGTGCTAGCTAGCTGTAGCTTATGTTTTCAGTACTAGATTCATTCTCTGATCCTTTGATTGGGTGGACAACATGTCAGTTCATGCTGCAAGAGCTCTGATAGGTTAGAGGACGTCCTCCGGAAGTTGTCATAATTACTGTGTAAATCTATGGAAGGGGGTGAGAACCAAGAGCATCCTAGGTTTTGTATTGAAGTCAATGTACCAAGAGGAGGATGGAAGCTAGCTGTCCTCCGGCTACACCATGGTGCTACTCTACAGTGCTGTTGAGGCAAGTGTTGACAATGTTGTTGATCTATTCTCAGTTTTCTTCCATCACAGCCATTGAACTCTTTAGCTGTTTTAAAATCACCAATGGCCTCATGGTGACATCCCTAAGCAGTTTCCTTCCTTTCCTGCAGCTCAGTTCAGAAGGACGACTGCATCTTTGATGTGTCTGTGGTTTAATACATCATCCACAGCATAATTATTAACTTGACCATGGTTAAAGATATATTCAATGTCTGATTTGTTATTGTTACCCATCTACCAATCACTGCCCTTCTTTATGAGGCTCTCCCTGGTCTTTGTAGTTGAATCTGTGCTTGAAATTCAATACTTGACTGAGGAAGAGGTAGTCATTCAAAAATCATGTCAACCCATATTATTTCACACATAATTATGTGATTTGTAAAGCCACATTTTACTTCTGAACTAATTTAGGCTTGCCTAAACAAAGGGGGTGAATATTTGTGCAGCAACTATATTTGAGTTATTATTGTAGAATTTTCTTTTCACTTTGACATTATGGAGTATTTTGTTTAAATCAATGACAAAAAAATACAATTAAATCTATTTCAATCCCACTTTGCAATACAACAAAATGTGATAAAAGTTCAAAGGGGTGTAGAATAGGACTAAATCAAATCAAACTTTAAATGCACTTTAAATACAGTTTGATTTGATTTAGATTTTTGGTTGAGATGGAGATGTGAATCCAACATATAAATTATTAATTTGCAGACAAACTGGAATTAAAGCCAGACTAAGTCAGTGGCACAGATGTAACTTCCCATGCAGAAGATACAGCTCATTCAAATGTTGATATATGGTTGCATCAGGGTAGAACGACTGCCCCCTCTCTTATAATTTCTAAAGTGGAAGTTGGGAGAGTTATATTTGAGTGTTTCAGTGAAACGTAAGTGAGGGAGGCCCCGCTCTCTCGCTTTCCCAGATGTTTAGTTCATTTCATTCCGATCTCCTTTGCATTATTGTAGCCATTTTCTGTAGCCTGTCAACTATGTGTCTGTCTATCCCTGTTCTCTCCTCTCCGCACAGGCTATACAAACGCCTCGCACCGCGTGGCTGCTGCCACTCTAACCTGGTGGTCCCTGCACGCAAGACCACGTGGAGTTCCAGGTCTCCGGCAGCCTCTGGAACTGCCGTTCTGCGGCCAACAAGGCAGAGTTCATCTCAGCCTATGCTACCCTCCAGTCCCTCGACTTCTTGGCGCTGACGGAAACATGGATTACCACTGAAAACACTGCTACTCCTACTGCTCTCTCCTCGTCTGACCATGTGTTCTCGCATACCCCGAGAGCATCTGGTCAGCGGGGTGGTGGCACAGGAATCCTCATCTCTCCCAAGTGGACATTCTCTCTTTCTCCCCTGACCCATCTGTCTATCTCCTCATTTGAATTCCATGCTGTCACAGTCACTAGCCCATTCAAGCTTAACATCCTTATCATTTATCGCCCTCCAGGTTCCCTTGGAGAGTTCATCAATGAGCTTGACGCCTTGATAAGTTCCTTTCCTGAGGATGGCTCACCCCTCACAGTTCTGGGTAACTTTAACCTCCCTACGTCTACCTTTGACTCATTTCTCTCTGCCTCCTTCTTTCCACTCCTCTCCTCTTTTAACCTCACCCTCTCACCGTCCCCCCCCCCCCCCCTACTCACAAGGCAGGCAATACGCTTGACCTCATCTTTACTAGATGCTGTTCTTCTACTAATCTCACTGCAACTCCCCTCCAAGTCTCCGACCAATACTTCATATCCTTTTCTCTCTCGCTCTCCTCCAACACTACTAACTCTGCCCCTACTCAGATGGTAATGCGCCGTCGCAACCTTCGCTCTCTCACTCCCGCTACTCTCTCCTCTTCCATCCTATCATCTCTTCCCTCTGCTCAATCCTTCTCCCTCCAATCTCCTGATTCTGCCTCCTCAACCCTCCTCTCCTCCCTTTCTGCATCCTTTGACTCTCTATGTCCCCTATCCTCCCGGCCGGCTCGGTCCTCCCCTCCTGCTCCGTGGCTTGACGACTCATTGCGAGCTCACAGAACAGGGCTCCGGGCAACCGAGCGGAAATGGAGGAAAACTAGACTCCCTGCGGACCTGGCATCTTTTCACTCCCTCCTCTCTACATTTTCTTCCTCTGTTTCTGCTGCTAAAGCCACTTTCTACCACTCTAAATTCCAAGCATCTGCCTCTAACCCTAGGAAGCTCTTTGCCACCTTCTCCTCCCTGCTGAATCCTCCTCCCCCTCCCCCCTCCTCCCTCTCTGTGGATGACTTCGTCAACCATTTTGAAAAGAAGGTTGACGACATCCGATCCTCGTTTGTTAAGTCAAATGACACCGCTGGTCCTGCTCACACTGCCCTACCCTATGCTTTGACTTATTTCTCCCCTCTCTCTCCAGATGAAATCTTGCGACTTGTGACGGCCGGCCGCCCAACAACCTGCCCGCTTGACCCTATCCCCTCCACTCTTCTCCAGACCATTTCCGGAGACCTTCTCCCTTACCTCGCTCATCAACTCATCCTTGACCGCTGGCTATGTCCCTTCCATCTTCAAGAGAGCGAGAGTTGCACCCCTTCTCATAAAACCTACACTCGATCTCTCCGATGCCAACAACTACAGACCAGTATCCCTTCTTTCTTTTCTCTCCAAAACTCTTGAGCGTGCCGTCTTTAGCCAACTCTCTTGCTATCTCTCTCAGAATGACCTTCTTGATCCAAACCAGTCAGGTTTCAAGACTGGTCATTCAACTGAGACTGCTCTTCTCTGTGTCACAGAGGCTCTCCGCACTGCTAAAGCTAACTCTCTCTCCTCTGCTCTCGTCCTTCTAGACCTATCTGCTGCCTTTGATACTGTGAACCATCAGATCCTCCTCTCCACCCTCTCCGAGTTGGGCATCTCCGGTGCGGCTCACTCTTGGATTGCGTCCTACCTGACAGGTCGCTCCTACCAGGTGGCGTGGTGAGAATCTGTCTCCGCACCACGTGCTCTCACCACTGGTGTCCCCCAGGGCTCAGTTCTAGGCCCTCTCCTATTCTCACTATACACCAAGTCACTTGGCTCTGTCATATCCTCACATGGCCTCTCCTATCATTGCTACGCAGACGACACACAATTAATCTTCTCCTTTCCCCCTTCTGATAACCAGGTGGCGAATCGCATCTCTGCATATCTGGCAGACATATCAGTGCGGATGACGGATCACCACCTCAAGCTGAACCTCGGCAAGACGGAGCTGCTCTTCCTCCCGGGGAAGGACTGCCCGTTCCATGATCTCGCCATAACGGTTGACAACTCCGTTGTGTCCTCCTCCCAGAGTGCAAAGAGCCTTGGCGTGACCCTGGACAACACCCTGTCGTTCTCCGCTAACATCAAGGCGGTGACCCGATCCTGTAGGTTCATGCTCTACAACATTCGCAGAGTACGACCCTGCCTTACACAGGAAGCGGTCAAGGTCCTAATCCAGGCACTTGTCATCTCCCGTCTGGATTACTGCAACTCGCTGTTGGCTGGGCTCCCTGCCTGTGCCATTAAACCCCTATAACTCATCCAGAACGCTGCAGCCTGTCTGGTGTTCAACCTTCCCAAGTTCTCTCACGTCACCCCGCTCCTCCGCACACTCCACTGGCTTCCAGTTGAAGCTCGCATCTGCTACAAGACCATGGTGCTTGCCTACGGAGAAGTGAGGGGAACGGCACCTCCATACCTTCAGGCTCTGATCAGTCCCTACACCCAAACAAGGGCATTGCGTTCATCCACCTGTGGCCTGCTGGGCCCCCTACCTCTGCGGAAGCCCAGTCAAAACTGTTCGCTGCTCTGGCACCCCAATGGTGGAACAAGCTCCCTCACGACGCCAGGACAGCAGAGTCACTCACCACCTTCCGGAGACACTTGAAACCTCACCTCTTTAAGGAATACCTGGGATAGGATAAAGTAATCCTTCTACCCCCCCTTACCCCACCCCAAAGAAAAAAAATATATATATATATTATATATATATATATATATATATATATATATATATATATATATATATATATATATATATATATACACTGCTCAAAAAAATAAAGGGAACACTTTAACAACACAATGTAACTCCAAGTCAATCACACTTCTGTGAAATCAAACTGTCCACTTAGGAAGCAACACTGATTGACAATACAATTCACATGCTGTTGTGCAAATGGAATAGACAACAGGTGGAAATTATAGACAATTAGCAAGACACCCCCAATAAAGAAGTGGTTCTGCAGGTGGTGACCAAAGACCACATCTCAGTTCCTATGCTTCCTGGCTGATGTTTTGGTCACTTTTGAATGCTGGCGGTGCTTTCACTCTAGTGGTAGCATGAGACGGAGTCTACAACCCATACAAGTGGCTCAGGTAGTGCAGCTCATCCAGGATGGCACATCAATGCGAGCTGTGGCAAGAAGGTTTGCTGTGTCTGTCAGCGTAGTGTCCAGAGCATGGAGGCGCTACCAGGAGACAGGCCAGTACATCAGAAGACGTGGAGGAGGCCGTAGGAGGGCAACAACCCAACAGCAGGACCGCTACATCCGCCTTTGTGCAAGGAGGAGCAGGTGGAGCACTGCCAGAGCCCTGCCAAAATGACCTCCAGCAGGCCACAAATGTGCATGTGTCTGCTCAAACGGTCAGAAACAGACTCCATGAGGGTGGTATGAGGGCCCGACGTCCACAGGTGGGGGTTGTGCTTACAGCCCAACACCGTGCAGGACGTTTGGCATTTGCCAGAGAACACCAAGATTGGCAAATTCGCCACTGTGCCCTGTGCTCCTCACAGATGAAAGCAGGTTCACACTGAGCACATGTGACAGATGTGACAGAGTCTGGAGACGCTGTGGAGAACGTTCTGCTGCCTGCAACATCCTCCAGCATGACCGGTTTGGCGGTGGGTCAGTCATGGTGTGACATCCTCAGTCCAGGAGTTAGCGGATGCTTTAGTCCAGGTCTGGGAGGAGATCCCTCAGGAGACCATCCGCCAACTCATCAGGAGCATGCCCAGGCGTTGTAGGGAGGTCATACAGGCACGTGGAGTGTGATTTTGTTGTCAGCAAATTCAACTATGTAAAGAAAAAAGTATTTAATATGATTATTTCATTCATTCAGATCTAGGATGTGTTGTTCAAGTGTTCCCTTAATTTTTTTGAGCAGTGTATATATATATATATATATATATATATATATATATATATATATATATATATATATATACATTTACATTATATAACATTTACGTCATTTAGCGACTTACAAATAGGTGCATTCACCTTATAGCCAGTGGGATAACCACTTTACAATGTTTTTTTTTTTGGGGCAGTGTATATATATATATATATATATATATATATATATATATATATATATATATATATATATATATATATATATATATATATATAATATATATATTTTTTTTTTTGGGGGTGGGGTAAGGGGGGGTAGAAGGATTGCTTTCTCCTATCCCAGGTATTCCTTAAAGAGGTGGGGTTTCAAATGTCTCCGGAAGGTGGTGAGTGACTCCGCTGTCCTGGCGTCGTGAGGGAGCTTGTTCCACCATTGGGGTGCCAGAGCAGCGAACAGTTTTGACTGGGCTGAGCGGGAACTATGCTTCCGCAGAGGTAGGGGAGCCAGCAGGCAAGAGGTGGATGAACGCAATGCCCTCGTTTGGGTGTAGGGACTGATCAGAGCCTGAAGGTACGGAGGTGCCGTTCCCCTCACTGCTCCATAGGAAAGCACCATGGTCTTGTAGCAGATGCGAGCTTCAACTGGAAGCCAGTGGAGTGTGCGGAGGAGCGGGGTGACGTGAGAGAACTTGGGAAGGTTGAACACCAGACGGGCTGCGGCATTCTGGATGAGTTGTAGGGGTTTAATGGCACAGGCAGGGAGACCAGCCAACAGCGAGTTGCAGTAATCCAGACGGGAGATGACAAGTGCCTGGATTAGGACCTGTGCCGCTTCCTGTGTAAGGCAGGATAGTACTCTCCGAATGTTGTAGAGCATGAACCTACAGGATCGGGTCACTGCCTTGATGTTAACGGAGAACGACAGGGTGTTGTCCAGGGTCACGCCAAGGCTCTTCGCACTCTGGGAGGAGGACACAACGGAGTTGTCAACAGTGATGGCGAGATCATGGAACAGGCAGTCCTTCCCCGGGAGGAAGAGCAGCTCCGTCTTGCCAAGGTTCAGCTTGAGGTGGTGATCCGTCATCCATACTGATATGTCTGCCAGACATGCAGAGATGCGATTCGCCACCTGGTTATCAGAAAGGGGAAAGGAGAAGATTAGTTGTGTGTCGTCTGCGTAGCAATGATAGGAGAGGCCATGTGAGGATATGACAGAGCCAAGTGACTTGGTGTATAGCGAGAATAGGAGAGGGCCTAGAACTGAGCCCTGGGGGACACCAGTGGTGAGAGCACGTGGTGCGGAGACAGCTTCTCGCCACGCCACTTGGTAGGAGCGACCGGTCAGGTAGGACGCAATCCAAGAGTGAGCCGCGCCGGAGATGCCCAGCTCGGAGAGGGTGGAGAGGAGGATCTGATGGTTCACAGTATCAAAGGCAGCAGACAGGTCTAGAAGGACAAGAGCAGAGGAGAGAGAGTTAGCTTTAGCAGTGCGGAGAGCCTCCGTGACACAGAGAAGAGCAGTCTCAGTTGAATGACCAGTCTTGAAACCTGACTGGTTTGGATCAAGAAGGTCATTCTGAGAGAGATAGCAAGAGAGTTGGCTAAAGACGGCACGCTCAATAGTTTTGGAGAGAAAAGAAAGAAGGGATACTGGTCTGTAGTTGTTGACATCAGAGGGATCGAGTGTAGGTTTTTTGAGAAGGGGTGCAACTCTCGCTCTCTTGAAGACGGAAGGGACATAGCCAGCGGTCAAGGATGAGTTGATCAGCGAGGTGAGGTAAGGGAGAAGGTCTCCGGAGATGGTCTGGAGAAGAGAGGAGGGGATAGGGTCAAGCGGGCAGGTTGTTGGGCGGCCTGCCGTCACAAGTCGCAAGATTTTATCTGGAGAGAGAGGGGAGAAAGAAGTTAAAGCATAGGGTAGGGCAGTGTGAGCAGGACCAGCATTGTCATTTGACTTAACAAACGAGGATCGGATGTCGTCAACCTTCTTTTCAAAATGGTTGACGAAGTCATCCACAGAGAGGGAGGAGGTGGGGGGGGGGGGGGAGGAGGATTCAGCAGGGAGGAGAATGTGTTAAAGAGCTTCCTAGGGTTAGAGGCAGATGCTTGGAATTTAGAATGGTAGAAAGTGGCCTTAGCAGCAGAAACAGATGAAGAAAATGTAGAGAGGAGGGAGTGAAACGATGCCAGGTCCGCAGGGAGTCTAGTTTTCTTCCATTTCCGCTCAGCTGCCCGGAGCTCTGTTCTGTGAGCTCGCAATGAGTCATCAAGCCACGGAGCTGGAGGGGAGGACCGAGCCGGCCGGGAGGATAGGGGACATAGAGAGTCAAAGGATGCAGAAAGGGAGGAGAGGAGGGTTGAGGAGGCAGAATCAGGAGATTGGAGGGAGAAGGATTGAGCAGAGGGAAGAGATGATAGGATGGAAGAGGAGAGAGTAGCGGGAGAGAGAGAGCGAAGGTTGCGACGGCGCATTACCATCTGTGTAGGGGCAGAGTTAGTAGTGTTGGAGGAGAGCGAGAGAGAAAAGGATACAAAGTAGTGGTCGGAGACATGGAGTAGAACAACAGCATCTAGTAAAGATGAGGTCAAGCGTATTGCCTGCCTTGTGAGTAGTGGGGGGGGGGGCGGTGAGAGGGTGAGGTCAAAAGAGGAGAGGAGTGGAAAGAAGGAGGCAGAGAGAAATGAGTCAAATGTAGACGTAGGGAGGTTGAAATCCCCCAGAACTGTGAGGGGGGAGCCATCCTCAGGAAAGGAACTCATCAAGGCGTCAAGCTCATTGATGAACTCTCCAAGGGAACCTGGAGGGCGATAGATGACAAGGATATTAAGCTTGAATGGGCTAGTGACTGTGACAGCATGGAATTCAAATGAGGAGATAGACAGATGGGTCAGGGGAAAAATTGAGAATGTCCACTTGGGAGAGATGAGGATTCCTGTGCCACCACCCCGCTGACCAGATGCTCTCGGGGTATGCGAGAACACATGGTCAGACGAGGAGAGAGCAGTAGGAGTAGCAGTGTTTTCAGTGGTAATCCATGTTTCCGTCAGCGCCAAGAAGTCGAGGGACTGGAGGGTAGCATAGGCTGAGATGAACTCTGCCTTGTTGGCAGCAGAACGGCAGTTCCAGTGGCTGCCTGAGACCTGGAACTCCACGTGGGTGGTGCATGCAGGAACCACCAGATTAAAGAGGCAGCAGCCACGCGGTGTGAGGCGTTTGTGTAGCCTGTGCGGAGAGGAGAGAACAGGGATAGGCAGAGGCATAGTTGACAGGCTGCAGCAGATGGCTACAATAATGCAGAGGAGATTGGAATGAAATGAACTAAACATCTGGAAAAGAGAGAGCGGGGCCTCCCTCACCACAACTCCCAAATATAACTCTCCCAACTTCCATCTCAGAAACTATAATTGTTGTAAACTACAGCGGTTCAATGTTTTCTAGGAATAGACTAACTTAGTTTATTCAGCTAGCTAACTAGGTGCAGTATTATTCCGTGAAAATCTTCCGGGCACGTAGTCAATTAGACGCCACAGCCAGCTAGCATGCCGGACTCCAACAACACGGTTTAGCGCCAATACTCGGCCACAACAAACCACCAGTGTATCAACACGCAAGCAGATCGTCCGTGTCCGTGTCTAACGTTGTGGGTTAGTCCCGACAGCTTGAGCGAGTCCGTCATCAACTTATTCAGCCAGTTAGTTAGCTAGAATAGTTAGCAAACTAGCTAGCCATTGCTTTCAGAAAAAGAAGAACCCCTCCTTTCACGGCACGAACACACAGAGAGAGCCAAACTAACGTTAACTAGTCACCCATGTCCCGAATTCCTTGAACGACTCGGGCTATCAATATGTAAAAAACAAAACACAAATGTAGATTATGACTTACCCCTAGCAGCTACTGTTAGCTAGCCAAGTGCAAAGCTAGCCACTGAATTTACTCAGCCAGTTCGCGTCTGTTCGCTCGGTCGTTCCATCTATTGTTTACTAGTAGCTATCCAGGTAGCAACAAGCTAGCTAATTTTCAAGCACAGTAGCCACTTGCTACCTAACGTTAACGGTTCAGACAATGAGGTTAGAAAACAGCTGAATGGTAGGCAATTATTGTATGTAATTATTGTAGGCAGCCAGCTGGCGTAATTACAGGCACTCTCAGGCGTGAAACAACTATACCGTTGCTAATAGCTACTCGCCAGCTAGTCCAGGTGGTGGGTTAGCTAGCTAGCTTCCTGCTACACCGGGCACAGCCGAATACAATACTAACCTACAATAATTACATACAACAACCCACGATAACTACCTACAATACCTAACTACAATCTAAATACATAGTTTAAGCCTTACTCGACAAAGCCCAAGCTATGTATAAAGCCAAGCTTACCCGACGCCAAGTGGGGAGAACAAGTATTTGATACACTGCCGATTTTGCAGGTTTTCCTACTTACAAAGCATGTAGAGGTCTGTAATTTTTATCAAAAAATCAAAATCAAAAATCCAGAAAATCACATTGTATGATTTTAAAGTAATTAATTTGCATTTTATTGCAGGACATAAGTATTTGATCACCTACCAACCAGTAAGAATTCCAGCTCTCACAGACCTGTTAGTTTTTCTTTAAGAAGCCCTCCTGTTCTCCACTCATTACCTGTATTAACTGCACCTGTTTGAACTCGTTACCTGTATAAAAGACACCTGTCCACACACTCAATCAAACAGACTCCAACCTCTCCACAATGGCCAAGACCAGAGAGCTGTGTAAGGACATCAGGGATAAAATCGTAGACCTGCACAAGGCTGGGATGGGCTACAGGACAATAGGCAAGCAGCTTGGTGAGAAGGCAACAACTGTTGGCGCAATTATTAGAAAATGGAAGAAGTTCAAGATGACGGTCAATCACCCTCGGTCTGGGGCTCCATGCAAGATCTCACCTCGTGGGGCATCAATGATCATGAGGAAGGTGAGGGATCAGCCCAGAACTACACGGCAGGACCTGGTCAAGGACCTGAAGAGAGCTGGGACCACAGTCTCAAAGAAAACCATTAGTAACACACTACGGCGTCATGGATTAAAATCCTGCAGCGCACGCAAGGTCCCCCTGCTCAAGCCAGCGCATGACCAGGCCCGTCTGAAGTTTGCCAATGACCATCTGGATGATCCAGAGGAGGAATGGGAGAAGGTCATGTGGTCTGATGAGACAAAAATAGAGCTTTTTGGTCTAAACTCCACTCGCCGTGTTTGGAGGAAGAAGAAGGATGAGTACAACCCCAAGAACACCATCCCAACCGTGAAGCATGGAGGTGGAAACATCATTCTTTGGGGATGGTTTTCTGCAAAGGGGACAGGACGACTGCACCGTATTGAGGGGAGGATGGATGGGGCCATGTATCGCGAGATCTTGGCCAACAACCTCCTTCCCTCAGTAAGAGCATTGAAGATGGGTCGTGGCTGGGTCTTCCAGCATGACAACGACCCGAAACACACAGCCAGGGCAACTAAGGAGTGGCTCCGTAAGAAGCATCTCAAGGTCCTGGAGTGGCCTAGCCAGTCTCCAGACCTGAACCCAATAGAAAATCTTTGGAGGGAGCTGAAAGTCCGTGTTGCCCAAGCGACAGCCCCGAAACCTGAAGGATCTGGAGAAGGTCTGTATGGAGGAGTGGGCCAAAATCCCTGCTGCAGTGTGTGCAAACCTGGTCAAGACCTACAGGAAACTTATGATCTCTGTAATTGCAAACAAAGGTTTCTGTACCAAATATTAAGTTCTGCTTTTGTGATGTATCAAATACTTATGTCATGCAATAAAATGCAAATTAATTACTTAAAAATCATACAATGTGATTTTCTGGATTTTTGTTTTAGATTCCGTCTCTCACAGTTGAAGTGTACCTATGATAAAAATTACAGACCTCTACATGCTTTGTAAGTAGGAAAACCTGCAAAATCGGCAGTGTATCAAATACTTGTTCTCCCTACTGTATATATATATATATATATATATATATATATATATATATATATATATATATATATATATATATATTGTAAAGTGGTTGTCCCACTGGCTATCATAAGGTGAATGCAACAATTTGTAAGTCGCTCTGGATAAGAGCGTCTGCTAAATGACGAAAATGTAAAATGTAAATGTACAGAGAGCCACGGAAGTTCAAGGCTGACCGTGGTACTGCAGGCATTGTAAGCAGAAAACAATATCCCCCATTACATTGAATGGAAAAATGGCTATCTTCGTGGTCAATCTTCATATAAATAATTGCTTCTAACACACCAGATGTATGTCCTTGAACCGATTATTTTAAAATAGCACAGAGAATAAGTTATAAGTTATAATTGAGTTGCTAATGGAAGCCTGCAGTACCTTGGTTAGCCTTCAACTTCAGTTACTCAATGAGAGTGGGCAGCAATGAGCTAGCCTGCAACGTCACTTACTGGAGTAGCTCAAACTGCACATCTTATGTCTCCATAAGACGCCATCTAAACCAACATCATTTGGCTTCAATGCGCTATTGAGTCTTCACATACAGTAGGAATGAATGGTGTCACGTGATCGATGGCTTTGTCCATTCATATATACAGTCACTGGGTTGCGTTGACAACCAAACACAATTCAATATCAATAAATATCATTACATTTCAAATCAACCAGATCTTGAAACCCTAGGCCTATGTATTATTTATTTTTTTGTTGAATCTGGGGTTGATTTGAAACAATAGCTGCTGATGACTTTGCAAAATCTAATAGCATCACTGATGATGTATGAGTGATAAAGTATGGTCACATTTCATTTGCTTTGTTAAACCTACCCTTTAGAATGACTTTGATAGCAACAGTGAATCTATTTAGTGTTTAAGTAGAGATTTCTCAACAATCGTTCTCACGATAGCACATTGGTAATAGTTAGTGATAAATATCATAGTTGGGTTGGGCTTGGTTAAAACCCTGGATGGGAGACCAAAGGGTAGCAGATAAATTATCCCGTTTTTTTATGATAGTGGATATAACGTTGAAGATCTGAAATTGTTTTAAAGGTTCCACCCAGAGGAAGTTGCTGCCACTATTTCTAAGTTTTGCCCCTATTTTTCCTAGAGTGGAAATGCATGTTTAGGTTCCACCTCTAAAAAATGATGAAGGCTACATATACATATTCATGATTTGGGTGTGGGAAATTCCACGTGGAGTTGATTAACATCAACAAATAGGTCTAGCATGCTAACCTTATCTAGCTAGCTAGCTATCTTGCTAACCTTATCTAGCTAGCAAATGTTATCTGTTGTTGCTGTTTTTTTTTAACTACACTGTAATCAAAAGATTAGCCAGCTGGCTCTATGGCTGTTTCTGCAGCTCAATTTGTCATCAACATTGTAAAACTTCGCAACCACTGGCCTATCTTCACCATCTATTGTTATCTCCAAAGTTTTGGCATCTTCAATAAATTTCAGCCGCAAGTCCGCCATATAAATAGTTAGAAAGAATAAAAGGAAGCTTGGGTAATATTGAAAGACAGCTGACATGCATTTTTCTATATTGTAATGGACACTGTGCAACCTTTGGTAGGTAGGCTGCTGGCAGGCTTCAGCTGCGGTACAGCAAAGCCAAGTCAGCCCATGCTCATGGTTCTCACAGGGGAAATGAAATGATAGGCTACAATGAATTTGCTTATGACCATGCACGCTGAAAATGACATTTTCTTTCGCAGGTGCCTTTTCATTATCTGGATAGACCCTTGTGGTTTCTAGCTAATGTTACAGTAATCAAAGCAGTGCAGCGTGTAGTGAAACAAAACTTTAGTGGTCAAAACCATTCATCTTGGGGTGACGGGAGGGAGTGGGTTTGCAAATTGCTATCATATCACGCAATTATACCATTTATAAAATGGTCATATATATTTTTATACAGACTAATCCTATGGATTATGAAAATGTTCTGGTAAAAAAAAGTGGAGGTGTAAAAACATACGTTTGAACCCCCTATTTGTGCCACGGCTCAGGCAGCCATGTAGACACAAGGCAGTTTGGCTCATCTCAGTCGTGAAGAGGATTAACTGTGAAGCTGTTTCTGATTCATAAACAATGCCATGCTGGTGGTAACATTCAAAGAAAACCCAGCCTTGAAACAAAACGTAGGCAGAAAATAAGTTGTATGTCATATCACAGAAAAGACACTGCATTCACACGGATTTGCACGAAGTGGGCAGTTCGGATTTGTCACTTCAAGACCAAATATATCACACTTTGACTAAAACGATGACTTACAGTGCATTCGGAAAGTATTCAGACCCCTTCACTTCTTCCACATTTTGTTACATCACAGCCTTATTCTAAAATGGATTAAATTGTTTTTGTTTCTCATCAATCTACACACAATACCCCATAATGTCAAAGCAAAGTGTCGACAGCTCTGTATCTATGGGTCGGTTGCACAACTGTGGATCGGTTATGAATCAGACGGAACTGAATGAACAACTCAGGATACATAGAGGTCAACATGAAGTCATGGCCACAGCTATCAAGCAATACAACAGTCATACACACATTACAGTGTTGGCATACTGATACTAGTATACAATCTGTTCATTTGACATCCTTGCTCACTAGAGTTAGTCAAAACTATAGCATGATCTGGCTTGTTTTCCACATTATTATCTGGGAGCCCATAATGACACCCTCACACACACACACACACACACACACACACACACACACACACACACACACACACACACACACACACACACACACACACACACACACACACACACACACACACACACACACACACACACACACACACACACACACATACACACACACTCACACACACACACACACAGGGCACATTGGGGCACGTGAGTGAACCTCTGCCATTCTACCATACCCCAGCACATTCTCTGTCATTGTCCTGTACTCAGACACCTCATTGTGGTGTACAGATGAGAGCTATGAGAGCTGGGTCATGGTCAGTAGGGCACCCCTGTAGAAAAACATTTTGTAACGTAAAACAAAAATCTTGGTTCTTATTGGACAAGTTCAGGTAGTACCTTCCCATTTTACTCAGGTTCAGAACATTATCAAATAAAATAAAATGTTATTTGTCACGTACACAGTCTAATGACGGTATAAAAGGTGCTTCTGTGCTAGCTCCCTCAACAATGCAGTACATTAATCAATTACAATGAAAACAGTCAAGGCAAAAATAACAAGTAATAGGAGAGGTAGTATGCATAGTAATAATGGACTGTATTTACAATGTATTTACAAATATGACGTGAGTAATGACTTGGTGGAATAAATAGTATATACACTATATATGCAAAGGTATATGGACACCCCTTCAAATTAGTGGATTCTGATATTTCAGCCACACCTGTTGCTGACAGGTGTATAAAATCGAGCACACCGCCATGCAATCTCCATAGACAAACATTGGCAGTAGACTGGCCTTACTGATGAGCTCAGTGACTTTCAACATGGCAACGTCATAGGATGCCACATTTCCAACAAGTCAGTTCGTCAACTTTCTGCCCTGCTAGAGCTGACCCGGTCAACTGTAAGTGCTGTTATTGTGAAGTGGAAACATCTAGAAGCAATAACGGCTCAGCCACGAAATGGTAGGCCACATAAGCTCACAGAACGGGACCGCCGAGTGCTGAAGCGCAAAGCGTGTAAAAAATAGTCTGTCCTCGGTTGCAACACTCCCTACTGAGTTCCAAACTGCCTCTGGAAGCAAGTCAGCACAATAACTGTTCTTCGGGAACTTCATGAAATGGGTTTCCATGGGCAAGTAGCCACACACAAGCCTATGATCACCATGTGCAATGCCAAGCGTCGGCTGGACTGGTGTAAAAATCCCCGCCATTGGACTCTGGAGCAGTGGAAATGCATTCTCTGGAGTGATGAATCACGCTTCACCATCTGGCTGTCCGGCGGACTAATCTGGGTTTGGCGGATGCCAGGAGAACTCTACTTGCCCCAATGCATAGTGCCAACTGTAAAGTTTGGTGGAGGGGGAATAATGGTCTGGGGCTGTTTTTCATGGTTCAGGCTAGGCCCCTTAGTTCCAGTGAAGGGAAATCTTAACACTACAGCATACAATGACATTCTAGACTATTCTGTGCTTCCAACTTTGTGGCAACAGTTTCGGGGAGGCCCTTTCCTGTATCAGGAAATGGTTAGTCGAGATCAGTTTGGAAGAACTTGACTGGCCTGCACAGAGCCCTGACCTCAACCCCATCGAACACCTTTGGGATGAATTGGAATGCCGACTGCGAGCCAGGCCTAATCGCCCAACATCAGTCCCCGACCTCACTAATGCTCTTGTGGCTGAGTGGAAGCAAGTCCCCGCAGCAATGTTCCAACATCTAGTGGAAAGCCTTCTCAGAAGAGTGGAGCCTGTTATAGCAGCAAAGGGGAGACCAACTCCATATTAATGCCCATGATTCTGGAATGAGATGTTCGACAAGCAGGTGTCCACATACTTTTGATCATGTAGTGTAATAGAACAGCAGTGTTGACTGTGTGTGTGTGTGTGTGTGTGTGTGTGTGTGTGTGTTTGTGTGTGTGTGTGTGTGTGTGTGTGTGTGTGTGTGTGTGTGTGTGAGTTCTGAGTGTATGTGTGTGCTTGTGTGTGTGTGTGTGTGTGTGTGTGTGTGTTTGTGTGTAAGGGTTGGATGTGTGAGTAGACAGTGCAAATAATCTCAAGTAGTCTCTAAGGTGCCAATAGTCTCTAAGGTGCAGGAAGGTGCAGGGACAGCTAGGGTTAGCTGTTCAGCTGTCTTATGGCCTGGTGGTAGAAGCTGTCTCGGAACCTGCTGGTCCGAGACCTGGTGCTCCAATACTGCTTGCCAGATGGCAACAGAGTGAACAGTCCGTGGCTCGGGTGACTGGAGTCCTTGACGATCTTTTGGGCCTTCCTCAGACACCGCCTGGTGTAGATGTCCTGGAGGGCAGGGTGCTCGCCCCCAGTGATGTAATGGCCATCCGCACTACCCTCTGTAGAGCCTTCCGGTGAAGGGCGGTGCAGGTGCCATACCAGGCGGTGACGCTGCCGATAAAGATGCTCTCAATTGTGCAGCTGTAGAACTTTTTGAGGGTCCGAGGGCCCATGCTGAAAATCGTCAGTCGCCTGAGGTTGAATAGGCGCTGTTGCGTCTTCACAACAGTGGTGTGATTGGACCATGTCAGGTCCTCTGTGATGTGCACGCCAAGGAACTTTAAGCTTTTGACACTCTACACTGCAGCCCCGTCGATGACAGTAGTCGAATGCAATGCAACACCCTATCAAATGACAGAAAGCATCTAAAAAGGTCTGTTTATATATACAGTATATACAAAACATTAAGAACACCTGCTCTTTCCATGACATAGACTGACCAGGTGAAAGCTATGATCCCTTATTGATGTCACTTCAATCAGTGTAGATGAAGGGGAGGAGACAGGTTAAAGAAGGATTGTTAAGCCTTGAGACAATTTAGACATGGATTGTGTATGTGTGCCATTCAGAGGGTGATTTTTTATTTATTTAGGGGCCTTTGAATGGGGCATGGTAGTAGGTGCCAGGCGCACCGGTTTGTGTCAAGAATTACAATGCTGCTGGGTTTTTCACACTCAACAGTTTCATTTTACATTACATTTTAGTCATTTAGCAGACGCTCTTATCCCGAGCGACTTACAGTTAGTGAGTGCATACATTTTTTCATACTGGCCCCCCATGGGAATCAAACCCACAACCCTGGCTTTGCAAACACCATGCTCTACCAACTGAGCTACACGGGGCCGTGTGTATCAAGAATGGTCCACCACCCAAAGGACATCCAGCCAACTTGACACAACTGTGGGAAGCATTGGAGTCAACATGGGCCAGCATCCCTGTGGAACGCTTTCGACACCTTGTAGAGTCCATTCCCCAACGAATTGAGGCTGTTCTGAGGGCAAAAGGGGGTGGTGCAACTCAATATTAGAAAGGATCTCGTCACTGTGTCTGTGCATTCAAATTGCCATCGATAAAATGCAATTGTGTTCTTTGTCTGTAGCTTATGCCTGCCCATCCCATAACCACACCGCCACCATGGGGCACTCTGTTCACAACATTGACACCAGCAAACCGCTCGCCCACACGACACCATACTGCCATCTGCCCGGTAAAGTTGAAATCGGGATTCATCCATGAAGAGCACACTTCTCCAGCGTGCCAGTGGCCATCGAAGGTGAGTATTTGTCCACTGTCAGTTACGACGCCGAACTGCTGTCAGGTCAAGACCCTGGTGGGGACAACGAGCATACAGATGAGCTTCCCTGAGACAGTTTCTGACAGATTATGCAGAAATTCTTCGGTTGTCCGGGTGGCTGGTCTCAGACGATCCCACAGGTGAAGAAGCCGGATGTGGATGTCCTGGTTACATGTGGTGTGCGGTTGTGAGGCCGGTTGGACATACTGCCAAATTCTCTAAAATGTCATTGGAGTCGACTTATGGTAGAGAAATTAACATTCAATTATCTGGCAACAGCTCCTTCAAAACTTGAGACATATGTGGCAAACTGCATATTTTAGAGTGCCCTTTTATTATCCCCAGCACAAGGTGCACCTGTGTAATGATCATGCTGTTTAATCAGCTTCTTGATATGCCACACCTGTCAGGTGGATGGATTATCTTGGCAAAGGAGAAATGCTCACTAACAGGAATGTAAACAAGTGCTCAGCATCTGTGGGAACTCCTTCAAGACTGTTGGAAAAGCATTCCTCATGAAGCTGGTTGAGAGAATGCCAAGAGTGTGCAAATCTGTCATCAAGGCAAAGGGTGGCTACTTTAAAATAAATGTGGTTACTACATAATTCCATATGTGTTATTTCATAGTTTTGATGTCTTCACTATTATTCTACAATGTAGAAAATAGTAAAAATAAAGAAAAACCCTTGAATGAGTAGGTGTCCAAACTTTTGACTGGTAGTGTATATAAATATATATCCATATACCTGTATATATAACAATACTGTACTGCACACTGTAAATATACACACAGGGGTGGTAAAGCATTCAAGTTACTATAGGTGTCGTCTCTACTTCGTTGTGCGTGGCAACTTCAACCAGGATCAGTTGCAAAATTTTTTTTTGTTATTTATATTGTTCCATGTCCCTTTAAGAATGCTATCCATGTCAAGCATGCTCTTAAAAGTGCACAGGGCTTAACAACAGAGCTGGCCATTGGGGAAAGCTGAGCCTAAAGAATGCTTCTCTGGCATTCATTAACTAACGAGAGCCCTCATTCCCTCTCTTCATCTGGAAGGAAGGAATGAACGTGTGAAGAGAAGACGAGAGGTAGAGTGAGGGAAAGAGGAAAAATAAGACGTCAAACAAAACTCGCTAAAATAGTTTTGCGTCAACATCCAAATTATTCTCCGAAATATGTTTTTTTCCAGGAAAAATGGCAACAAAGTAACAGGAGTTATATATTAGAATATTTTATTGCTTTATGAAATGTTGTTTGAATTCAAATTCACAACCTTCATATTGTTAGGAGTTCACAGAAATCAACGCTTTTGTCTGTTGTTGGACAGCTGGACATAACCATGATTGTCAGCACATAACTTACAACACACAAAACTCTTTGGCATCCTGTTCATAGCACTACATATCTAAAATAATTATACAAACATCTGTATAAAATATATTAACCTGTTAGTTCAGAATTAGGCTCACAGTAAACAAAAACCAAATGGTGTAGTTTGCAGCTTAATCCCTATGATGAATCTGACCAGCGGATTCACCACATCAGAAAATACACACAAAGAAACATTTGGAAAATATATATACTTTTTTTAACTAATTGGTGAAAAGCAACTAAAAAACTAAACAAAATCTTCACCCTCCCCGGTTGAGAATGGTCGCTCGACCTCATATTTAGAAATCTGAAGAAGAAAAAAAAAGACTATACATTGCATACTGTATCACAACTTATATTTCAAAACCTGTAGAACCGGCTACTGAGGCTTAGGGAATATGGCAGGTGAAAATATGATCATTAAGAGTTTTTGGCATTTTTATTAAATTATGGAGATGGGGGAGTTTTGCCCAGCTCTGAAGAATTCCATGGCACAGGAATGTGGCCAGATTCACTCAACATTTCTGCACAGGGAGGGAACGGCGGTCGAAAGTCCCCAAAAGATAACCTTGTCTGTAGAATTTATCTGGAAAAGCTTGAGACTTTCAGTTAATATTTGGAAATGAAAAATGAAAAAACTGATCTGATTAAAAAAATAATATGAAGTTTCCGAACTTCAGGGATCATTGTACATGACAGTGCATGAGAAAGGTGTTGAGAATATGTGAAAAGCAGCAAACATAAATACTTTGGCATACACTGACAGGACAGTAGTACGTTGCCTGTTACAAAACTGCAATACTGTCCAAGTACCTAGAATGTTTCACATTTTGTCTCATAGACCCAGACCGCTAGCCTGCAGCCGCCTGGCTAAGAACGATAGATGAAGAGCACAAGTCCTTTTTCCACACGTTCTTCTCTCATTCTGCAACATTCTTGTCTTTTGTACGTTTTTCAGAAGAACTCTGACCATTGACGTAGTCAGTACTCTGCGCAGCTTCCGAGAGCTCACACCCCTTGAGTGAATCTCTTGTCAAAGATCAAAAGTGACTTCCTCAAATGAAGATTTCCACTGCCTCTGCCTCCAAGTCATCTAGGCCTCTCAATGTGTTCAAGGAGGAGGACTTTGGTTGTTGCGCAGCACCGTTGTCTGGAAAACAGAGAGAGGTCAAATGATTAGAGGAATGTGTGAGAAGATTTGAAACAGTGGAAAAATAAGCCACAGTTACAGTACATCATCTGTAACCAAAGAAACATGCTGATGGTTCCACAATGGGATGATCCATTCGGGTAAATGAGTGCAGTCAATACTCAGGGTTAAGTGTGACAACATAGCACATTCCGGCAGCCCACTGACGACCTCCGACCTACAGAGCCATCGACGATTGGCTGGTTCTATGGGGGTATGGTTGGTAAATCAATGACTGCTCTGGCACAGAGTGTGATGCAATTACAAAGAACGGTTTGGGTGTTTGGTTAACTGTGTGTGTGTGTGTGTGTGTGTGTGTGTGTGTGTGTGTGTGTGTGTCTGTGTGTGTGAGTGACCGACTACTCACCAATGCTGAGCTTAGAACCAGTGGTTGGATCCTTGGCCTTAGCTCCATCCTCTGATCCACAGCTCTGGCTCTGGCTGGGGTGAGCTGGGGAGGAGCACCGAAGAGGAGAGACAGCAGTCTGGTCATCTGACAGACTCTTACCTACTACACAGAGCATGATAAATATCAACCACTGTCTGGCACACATTTCATTGATAAACAGGTGCTCTAATTCTACCCTCAATCCACTTCAATGCCATCAAAATTATCTTTGACAATAACTCCCTAGTTCATATTCCGATTAGATTGCATGTATGTAGAGAACAACAGTGGTCCCTGAACAGAGCCCTGAGGGACCCCTCAAGTAATAGTTAAAAAGTTGTTAAAAGGTTTTTAGTCTCTGACCCTATCGTGACTCGTCCTTACCTTTGCTTATGCTGGCACACTTCGCCGTGCTAATTGAAGAAGTGGACGTGGCGGCGCGCAGACAAAACCCACCCTTCTCGACCTGGTCCTGGTGCAAACGCTGGTGGAGTACCTTAATGACAGCATCTTTCTCCAGGATATGGGCGTAGAGAGCACGGATCCTATGTACAGGAGAAATATGGAGTCAGATTAGACAAATGGTGGCTCTCTGAGCATTGCTATCTGATACAACAAAGTAGATTAGACTTATTAGATGCATCCAAAGTGGCATAACAGCAACAATACTATAAATGATTAACACATTCTAAGAAAAATGCTCCATCTTCATACCAGTTTTCCATCTCCTGGTTTCGGTAGTCAGCTACAGGCAGGTCCTCGTTGAAGCTGTTGTTAGAAGAGTGACAGGGGGAATGGTTGATGATGGTTGTGTCTCTGGTAGGGAGAAAATAAATTCCTTTAGGAACTGGATGCAGGTAAAAATTGGAAGTATAATAAATGTATTCAGCCTAGATGTTTTGGAAATGTTTTCTCTTGTATGTGCATACAGAACACAACCCTTGAACCATCTATCCCCTAACGTTTAACCTCTGACCCTCACCTCTGAGCGGCGGCGGTGGCGGCCACGTCCATGGCAAACTGCCTCATGGTGCTCTCCTCCAAGTACTTCTGCTCCCAGCGCACCATGTCCGCCTCCAGGGCTAGGATACGCTCCTCTCTCTCCCTCAGACGCTCGTGCAGCGAGCCCACCGTCACGCCCGGCGGGTGAGACTGCTTCTGCTGCGCCCTCAGGCTCTTCAGCTCGTGCTCTAGGCGTGTCCGCAACCTCATCTCCAGGCCCTCGCGCTTCTCACAGGTGGCCTGCAGCTGAGCCAGGGCGCTCTGCAGCCGCTCCACCTTCTCCACGTAGGCCCGCTTCCGCCGCAGCTCCTCCTCCAGCTGCCGGCCCTTGCACCGCTGGGCCTCTAGGGCCTCCTCGAGCTGCTCCGCCCTCAGGCCCTGCTCCTCGGCGAAGTTGCGGAGCCTCTGGAGTTCGCGCTCAGCACGCTCACGCTCAAACTGCTGCTCCTCGTCTGATGGGAGGAAAGAAAGAGGAGAAGAGAAGGAGGAAAGGAAAGTTAGATATGGTATAGCCACAAAGCTACAAACTGTACAACATTCAAACATTGGATAAATTGACAAGATGCATCAGTGAAAAGCTAGTGTTGTGTACTGGGCTGGACACAAGACATGAAATCCAGTCTAAGGCCACATGAAGCTATTTCGAAGGTGAAAATGAGAGCTTGGACTAAGTCTTAAGCCATCACACCACCATCGCTCTAAACCAGCTAATATGTCCCAGTATTCAGCCATCACGGCCGATGGTCTTCATTTGCCCAAGCACTCGTGGAATGTCAAGGGGTAGAAAGAGGAGGGGCAGCTCCTATCCCTTTGACCCACTTAACAAGGAACATTCCTCCAACCAAGGCTGTACACCTCCAACCCTATCTCTCATCTGGCCCTGGGAAAGGCCCACTGCTTAAATAGACAATGTAAATCAAACCAACAACCTCAGGAACCTGATGTTAGTTCAACAGTTCTCATTTATAGCTCCCTTTCCTTCCTCCTTCTTCGAGCTGGGTTGCGTTTACTGTTGAGGCGTTCTCACCAAATAAGCGGAGGTTATGCAATGGAAATTTTTGCATACAGGATGTAGCTTAGCTACAGAGTGGCCCTGTGCTATGCTCCAATCCTGTGAGGAATGCGCAACATGGCTGAAGTGGGTCTAAGACTTGGAGTGGTGGGAAAGGAGACGGGAAGGATGACACACTTACTTTGCTCGAGCAGTTTGGTCATGATGTGTTGGTTGTGGTCAGCAGCTTCCACTTCTTTGGCAGCGTGTGTTCTGGCATTTTCCAAGCTTTCTGTAACGCAAATATTTAGAGTTAACAAACTGGAAGCATTTCTCAACTGCTATACACTAAAACTGATTTGGGAAAAAGTTTCCCTGCCACCAGTCCTAGTCTTTAGAAACCATTATAATCTTCAAAAATGGCTCTGGACCAAAGTGCTAGCCAACCTGAGGTTTTCTGGTATTTGTAGTCCTTACCTCTAAGGTCCCTGTTGAAGTCCTGCAGCCTCCTGATCTCGGCCACCAGTCTGCTCCTCAGGGTCTGCTCCAGGCTCTCCCTCTTACTGCTTCCCTGCATCAGAGTCTCATAGGCCTCTGAGATCCTCTGGATCTCCTGCTCCAACTGAATGGACAGAGAGAAGCAAGGGGGGGGGGGGGACATTCTTGGTCAGCCATCTTGTTTGTTTGTTTAATATCTTTATGCGTGCTGGAGATGGGGGGGGATGTTGGTTCAGGCATAACACATCTATATGTGCAGTACAGCACATAAACATGTGGGCACATATATAAACATAAATATGGGCATATATACATAAATATACCTGGGAGCACATTCCGTACATGTGGGCAAATAGCCTACATACTGTGTATATACAGTATGCACTACATGCCTATAATCCAGAGGAATTTGAGCTAACACCACTCCCTGTGTGTGAGTGGTTTATATCTGCATTCCTGGGAGCTAACAGCCATGGTTCCAGGTGTGGGTAGTTCACGCACAGGCACACACACACACACACACACAGAGAGAGAGAGGTATGGGCGGGTTGTCATTGTGGGCAAGGTGTGCATGCCTGTCCTGTGGAAATAGAAACAGGCAGAGAAGTAGAAACGCCCACCATTACAGCAGCCACTAAGGCATGTTTACTCAGGGCTGCGGCCCAGCGGTCAGGGGAAATTTTCCAATCCAGTAATTATCATTCTTTAAGGCTGAGGGAACGCAAGAAGTGGGGTGACGTAACTCCACAGAAGAGCAACAAAGTCTTGCTACAGTATGCATTTACCATAGATATAGGAAGATGGATATAACCCATTTTAGAATAGACATTGCCATCGAGGGGTTCCACCATCTTAAAGACGAGTCCTCCATCTATCTCTATGGCATCTACCAAGATAAATGTGTGAAGTCTGTCAGTTAGTGTTGTTGCCACTATCTTGATTTATAAGAGGCAATAACATACTCAAGTAGTGATGGGGAAGAAATAGATACAGTTACATATCGCAATATTATTTTAATAATAATAATAATAATAAATATTATTATTTATTATTTTTGCGCTAGTTGGCTGTACCTGCACCAAAACGCCTGTATTTTTCCTTTATAGCTTGTTCTCGATCTTCTTTTTAAATCAGGAGCCAATTTGTTCCCAGCACTTTTATTTCCCTGACTCATCAAAACTTGTTTTCTCATGTTCTCTCGTCTCTTTGCAGCGGACATATAATGAGCAATATGTTGGGAACATCGAATATCGTGAGGTCGCTGGCAATTCCCTGCCCTATACACAAGGTGGGGAAGGATATTTATATCAGAATAATCTAGAATATGTTGAGCTGGGCAATAAAAAGGGTTGCTGTACTTCAATCAAATCAACATCAAAGAGAGAAGAAAACAAAGGTGTTCAAGTGAAAATGAAAGAGAGAGGAGGATGAAAGTAAAAAAGAGAGGAAGATGGATGAAAGTGAAAATGCAGTGGGATGAAAGTACAAAAGAGGCCTTTCAGTTTCAACACACAGTAGTCCTGCCTCCTGCCATGGCCAACAGAATATCTGTCTCTCTCTCTGGTCACTCTGAGCATGTCATCTGTGCCAGGGGTCACAACCCTATCGACTGCTGTCTGACATGCCCTGGATAGGACCCAAAAAAATATATGGCTAAAGGGAACACACATACGACCCCCCGCCTGCAGCACAATGCAGGGAGTGTGGACACAGTAGCAGCCTCTGGCCTCTATGGGTTCTCTATTTGCAGCCAATGGTAGCAGCTGTTGTACAGATGGGGGAGTGTGTCTGAGGTGGCTGTACACAAGCTATCTGCTACTTGTGTTTCCCTCCATTCCCTTCATTAAGCAACACATGTTGCAGACTACAGTACTTTGCTATTCAGTGTGGGCATGCCTACTTCAGAAGTTACACGTGTTGTATGTAACTCAAAGTTGTGCATTCATCATGCATTGATGTCAATGGGAGATTTGCCCAAAGTTGAACATGATTTGTTTCTCCAATATAATATCAGTCCTTCATGCATATAACAGCACAAACTAATCCAATGTCATGTCGCCATCTTAGAGAGGGACTGAAAGGAGAATATTCCCACCATTTAGTACGCTTCAATTAAAATGTGTGATTCTCACCTTCTGGATGCGGCAGGCCTTCTCTCGGTGGCCCTCCAGCTCTTGCCTCAGCCTCTCGTTCTCCAGTATCAGCAGTTCCATCTGCCTGGGCTCCTCCACGACACAAGGGGGCCGACTGGTGAACATGCTGTAGCAGGTCTCCGTTTGCTGCTGAGCTGGGGCCGCAAACCTGTGAAGAAGGACGTGCGTTGTTGAATTGAGTTCACTAGATATCCCAAGTTTTACAATCACTACCGTCTTCCCATGAGTGTGACTAGCTAGCAATAGTCCCTTAGCTCACAGAACTGTGGTTACGTGAGCAATCTTTGTTCGTTAAGGTTACTACAAGCTTCACTCCGCTGATCTACGTGCGTCCGTGCATGTGGGTGGAGTGGGATTTGTTTGAGTAGCTGACACCTTTTGGTAACATGATATTCTTGCCGGTCCCACTCCCATTCACAAGGGGGCGATTCAACATTTTTTATTTTTTTATTTTCATTTTGTGAATGCAAGGAAGTCGCCTTCCCTTGCTAGTAGTCGATAGCTGGCAGCCTGGCTAAAAACATAGCAAGCTAGCTAGCCTTTTCAGCTTCCCACATCTCCATGTAAAAAAATATGCCCTGGCAAGTATTCTTATAAAACATTATCCCAGGTTGATATGCTGCTTTTGCATTCATTCCCACATCAGCTAAAAATAGAATGTCATGTTTTGGTCACAGAGAAAAAAGCACATGGCTAGCCAGTTGGCTACAGCAGGTTCTACATTTACATTTTAGTCATTTAGCAGACACTCTTATCCAGAGCGACTTACAGTTAGTGAGTACATTCATAATTTTTTTCATACTAGCCCCCCGTGGGAATCGAACCCAAAACCCTGGCGTTGTAAACGCCATGCTCTACCAACTGAGCTACATCCCTGCCGGCCATTCTAGTAGCACAGCTAGCACTGCGATGCAGTGCCTTAGACCACTGCGCCACTAGGGAGGTTGCAATTACAATAGCCTGTAATTACTAGTTATTACTTCTAAACAAAATACCTTTTTGGGTGGATTCTTGTTGTTTGGTTTACTGTTTGAACAGTCGCTGAGATTATATTTGGTTATCAATGCAAAATAGGCTACTTTGATGAATAGCCTATATAGAATATAAATCAAAGAACCAAGCGACAACACTGCCCCCACGGCTGCGGAAGAAATTATACACCGTGCATCATTTTCAGGTAGTAAAAAAGTATGTCGAATGCCGGAGCGTATTACAAGAAGCCGCCCCTTTTGTGACAAAAAACGACATTGCAACACTCTGAATTTGGCATCCCAGGTACTACAACTATCTTATCTTATAATGAACACATCAACTCCACCCTAGGTAGGTTGACATGTAGTGTTTCAGAAATGCGATTGGAATTCCAACCTACGCCTGTAATGATTCATAAAGCATACTAGGGGGTAAGGAATGCAGGACACATAATGACACTTGGAATCCATTATGCGAGCGGCTACGCCCACAGAAATTACCACACTATTAAATGTGTGATCGCTGTTGATTCATGGCAAAGACAATGGGAACACACCAACAGTGGGAACACCTTTGCATGATCTCACTGTATGGCCAACACACACACATACGGTTGTGCTTTGTTGTAATGCCTTAGTACCTGTGATGCTGGGTCTGGATTGGCTGGGGCATGTCCCTGTACACACACTGGGGCTCTTGGGCGTGGATGGGCATATATCCTTGGGACATGATGGGAACAGATGAGTAATCTGGGTGCGGGCTGCATTTGTCCTGGAGGCCTTGTAGGGGGGCATAGTAACCCAGCTCTGGGTAGCTATGTGAGGAGTTCTTGACCGCCTCAGACTTCGCCATGGCACCATTCCTCTCCAGAGACAGCTGCAGTAGATGCTCACTCAGCGATCGCATGTGCCCTCGCTTCAACTCAATCAGCTCTTCATCCGTGGCACGGTAGCCCCCCTCACGCAGGAGGGTCCCCTCATGGAGCTGCTTGTGAAGGCCTGTGGCGGGTGCCCAATGCTGAGCCAGATACTGAGAGTGGGCTTTAGCCTGCTCGTAGGTGGGCAGCTCCTCGCCATGGAGCTGGTAAAGCTGGTAGCTACTCTCCGAGTGCTGGTAGTCTCCCTGGTGTTCCTGGCCCTGGGGCTCCTGGCGGGTTGACAGTTGGAGGAATGAGGAGTCTTCCTGGGTGAGGCTCTCCAGAGAGGAGCGGGGGCTTCCAACGGGGCCTTCTCCTGCTCCGCTCCCAGTCCCCCCACCAGGGGACCCACCGTTGCCTCCGCGCAGGGCCTGCTGCTGGATGGCCAGGAGGGTGCGTGCGTCTGTGGGGTTGCCGTAGCGTAGTTGTTCCTGGATGAGGCGGTGCAGGACCGTGCCAGACGGCTCTTCTGTGGATGCCATGATGGTTCTGTTGTTTGAAGCTAGTGATCAAGTGTAGATGGAATTTTTATAGATGGCTGTGAACCTGGAACAGGAAAAAAAAGGAATCAATAAGCATACTGGTCAAATATGAACTTACCAGTAGGCCTACACCTAAAACAGTATAGTTGATCATTGCTAATGTACAACATTTTCATGATCATGCAAATGTTTTGTGCTACTCCAAAACACTACTGTAGAATCCCGTAAAGCTAATATTCATGAATATCCCATACATTACTCAAGGTCTTGGTAGTCCAGGCAGAGTGAAGCAAAAATCAACAATCTATCAAGTAACTATGCACTACTTATGAGTGATGGCGTTCCATTCATTTCCTAATGGAAATTAATTATCCCTCTTAATTGTATAAGTATGCCCTCACTATTTCACTGTCAGACGTGATTTTTACGTAAACATGTTCCATTTTACATTAGTTAAATTGTCAACATTATGGATAAAATGTTTTGATGGTCGTGAAAAGTAACATTCATACAAGCCACATAGCGACAGAAGGGAAACGTGGTTGCTCGGTGGTACTACTGCAGTTAAAATGTGCGTCGAAATTCCATTCTCACGGAGGAACCAAGCGCATAGTTCTAGAAACAGTTTTAGGAACCAACGATGGAACAAACAATTAAGTAGCCTAATAAACTATAAACTATAATATAATATGTCTTGTGTTAACGCACAATAACCGACTGTTACAATTCAAGACTTACAAAGTTACAAAGTAGCTGAAAACAAACCATTCTTACCAGTTCACGCTGTCATCCCAGCAAAACGTTTTTAAAAACGTCAAACTTTAAAATAAGGTCAAAAGTAATGCACAATGTTTCGTTTAAATAGTTCTCATCCTTCCACCGCGAGATTGTGGTCTACTCTGGTCAGAACTTGCTCAACACTGAAATGGTTGTTGAGAGCGGAGCGATAATAAGTAACTGGGGACTGAGGGACTGAGGTCGGAATTCCAGGAATGTGAGAGCGCGAGTTCCCTCGGGGATCAAAAGCGTAACCCACACGGTTCCAATATGAGGGAGGAGGCCAAACTGAATAGCTGCAATTCTCCTCACAACCATGAGGATGGCAATAGTGTTCCTGATAATAAACTACAAATGGGAATTAATTATAGGCAAACCAGCAGGCAGGAGTTACCTAGGCCTAACATGTTAATAACATAAAGATGATATTAACTTGAATGCAGATAGTCCACATTTACATTTTCCTTACCTCTGTGACTGTCTGTCTACTACTGACATTTTGCAGATATTGATTGAGTGGATAGGAATAGCTTATAGACTCTATAGATCTGTTTTGACATTTCATTCAAGGTCAACTGTGCATGTAACCATGTCGTATCTCTGTTTGCACTGGGGGGAAAAAGAATGATTGCACAAGGATTGTTTTTGCAACTATCCAGTGTTTTTAGTCAATATGGCTCTAGGATTCAGCTAAAGAAAACGCCTATAGATTCAGGACTCTACGAAACTATGAACTATAATTATCTAGTGATGAGTGTAGCCATTGACTTGTATGTTTGATGAGCGTCTCAGCAGGACAGGACAGAGTTGAGGAGGGTATATAGGCAGCTGTCCACTGGAATCTGTGGCTTCAGTCTTCCCTGTGACCAGGACATAGAAAGGCGTTGTACCCAAAGCACTACATGATGCAGAGTGGTAGAGAATGTCAAACAGAAGCACCTGCTGGACTGTGGGTTCAAATCTCAAATATGTAGGCGCATAAGGCCTATGGAATGAGACACGAGGTTAGCATGCTTCAAGATTTAACATAATTTGCCTCCATAGCCCAATGAACCAAGAACACAATTTTAGTGGCATTTTGTGAGGCCACAAAGCTCCTAAACTTTTCAAAACGCATAATGAAGGCACAAAAAAGGCACAATAAACCTCCATCTTGGATGGTCTTCTCTGGAGAAATTAGCCATCCCCAAAGGGGGAACGCAGAGCTACACTGAGTGTACAAAAGATTAGGAACAGCTGCTCTTTCCATGAAAGACTGACCAGGTGAATCTAGATGAAATCTATGATCCCTTATTGATGTCAACTATTAAATCCACTTCAATCAGTGTAGATGAAGGGGAGGAGACAGGTTAAAGAACGATGTTTAAGCCTTGAGTCAATTGAGACATGCATTGCGTATGTGCGCCATTCAGAGGGTGAATGGGCAAGACAAAAGATGTAAGTGCCTTTGAACTTCAACGCTGCTGGGTTTTTCACACTCAACAGTTTCCCCTGTGTATCAAGAAAGGTCTACCACCCAAAGGACATCCAGCCAACTTGACACAACTGTGGGAAGCATTGGAGTCAACATGGGCCAGCATCCCTGTGGAACGCTTTCAAGACCTTGTAGTCCATGCCCCGACGAATTGAGGCTGTTCTGAGGGCAAAGCGGGGTGTAACTGATCATTAAGAAGGTGTTCCTAATGTTATGTACACTCAGTGTATATTACAGGCCATATTTGTGTCTTTGAAGACCAAAGGCCAGTTTAAGCTATTTATTACCTATGCACCCAACAGCTATGTAGACGGAATCTGCTTTTCAGACTAGCCCCCAAATTAGCGTAGGTGTTGCGTATAGCCCGAAGCTGTGTAATGGAGTAATTCAGAGTGATCTTTCTCTTTTCTTTACTGACCCTTTGCAAACCAAAGCTACTGGCCAGAAGCTTCAAATGACTACTGGAAAATAGAAACTTATAGTTAGCCAATTCCCATAGTTTTACCAACCTCTCTGCCGGTATGTAGAAGCTGGCCTCATGCACTTGTTTTTGGAAATGTTTGTCTGTTCTTTTTACCTCTCATGGATAAGGTGAAGATGGGGAGGGGGAAGCCGAACCAATAACTCAAGTCTCCAGTACATATTTTGAAGGATATGTTGATTGTTGGATGTAGCTTCTGATGTTAGAATCAGGGTCTTTGGAAGCAAAGGTCTTCTTGGCAACACATAAACAATTCCCAGGCAAACCTGATACATGCTTATTGTATTGGCATTTTCTTATTTGGAATAGTGAAAACAACTGCCACCTATGTCCTCACAGTGGCCTTCCTCAGGGCTACATTCAGTCGGAAAACAATGAGGAACGTTGCAGATAGAAATGTCAATAAATAGAACTGACATGATATGTAGCTGACACTACATAATATATTTATATCTGAACATTCCACAACGTTGTGCCCTGCTGAACGTGGCTCAGGGCACATTACTCACAGTTTAACCTACATTCAACATATAATAACACTACTGATAATGCATTTCCTCGGGTATATGTTCCCCTGGGATTCACTGTCCCTCTCCATCGCCCTCCCTAATTAAATCACACATTCCATACATGTTTTGGGTGGTGGTAAGCACAGGAGGTTGGTGGCACCTTAATTGGGGAGGACGGACTTGTGGTAATGGCTGGAGCGGAGTCAGTGGAATGGTATCAAATACATCAAACATGGTTTGATGCCATTCCATTCGCGCCGTTCCAGACGTTATTATAAGCTGTCCTCCTCTCAGCAGCCTCCACTGGTGGTAAGTATTCTTAAACATACTTTTTTTTTACGCAGCCAAGTTGTCTGGATGTCTAGACGGCCATTTGCAATGGGGCCAGGCGGTGGGTCAGCAAAGTATTAAAGGCATGTTTGAGTATCCCCTCGAATGTGGACAGTGGTGGATAGTGGAAGCCCCCTTTAACAGCGTGGCTTTTCATTTAACACCTCCCCACTACTTCCTCTTCCACCACCCCCCCCCCCACTAACCCTCACCCCCCTTCATCTCCGTTGGTTAACTCCGAGCCTCTAGCCATTTGCCCCTATTGTGGTAGACTTCCTGTGAACTTCCAAAGGAATGCTGAGTGGAGTGGCCCTTTGAAATCATGGACATTGAAAGGAGCCATTCCTGGTGTTAGTGGATATTCAAAATCGCTGGCCATAAACATTCCTGCTGTCTGCAGAATCAGGCAGGCTTCAGTTGACCAAAGTTATAGCCCCATGGGTTATAGGTTATACTTTATGTGAGGATTGAGGAAGAATTCACGATATGTGAGAACAATGCCACAAGAAAGATGTGACTATTTTTCTATTTAGTCCTTATTCCTTCATGTTTTATATATTTTGAGTTTATTTACTTAGAAGTGCTTTAATTTGTATTTATTCCTATCGGGTGCTGTGTTTTGGTTTACTTCTTATTTACTTATTTGAGTGACTTCCTTGGAATTGGTTAACCCCTTTTGAGTGTTTGTCTTGGTGTGTGAATGAGGGGATTTGATTAACCCGGGCGCCCGGGTAGGCGTAGTTTGCACCGGATGAAAAGTGATTGCATTTGTTTTGGAACAGGACTGCCTCCCGGGCATGAGCCGGGTGCCCGATTCTGGCCGATGGCAAGGTTGGCTCAAAACAAAAGTGACTTAGGTTAAGCACGTGGAGTAATGAGTAGGAATCTGTGTTTTCACATGCAAAAGTGAATGCTTTTGATAAAAACGCTTCATCTGCCTTCCCAATGAAAACTAGTTTGAAAATTCAAACCTATATTTTATGGAAAAGAGATGTATGTTTCTGAACGATGCACCATGCTGCCTTGTTGACAACATGACCAAGCGGCACAGATTACTGTTTGAGTTTAGCAGGGCGTGCCTCCTTCACTGGCTTCATCCAGAATCACCCCAATGAGGGAATGAGTGTGTTAATTAGGGACCTAAGCCACGCCCCCACCCCTGAGGAGCTTTGGGGTTAATGAGCTGCCCCTGCACAAAGACAGCTCTCAGACAAAGTTTGTCAGATGGCTAAGAGAATGATATGGACAGTGGTGGTGCAGAGCAGTGGAACAGATGGCAGGCATCTATTCCAAGTACAGATTAAAGTCGGGGAGGGGAGGGTGATAGGAAGAGACAGAAGAGAGGAGGCCATCTTTAAAAGGCTAAGGGTGGGACACAGCCGGTTGAAAACGACATTAAATGTGATAGGAACGTGTCCAACAGGATGGTGTGATTCCTGCCAGGAAACCGAGACCGTGGAGCATGTATTGATACAGTGTGGGCAGTATGAGAGGGAAAGAGAGAGACTGAGATCCAGTATGAGGGAGAAGGGGATACAGGAATTGAGATTATAGAGCATACTGAGTAGAACAGCATTAGATACAGTCTCAAATATTTTATATTTCTTAATAGAAACGTGGCTGGCAGGTAGGATTTAGTTCGTCCCTGCCTCTGGCCCACACTCCAGTACAGTAGGTGGCAGTAATGCACCATACCGTTGGATGCCAACTGCCGATAAATCCCACAGAAGAAGTTTGTCAGATTCAAGCAAGCAATAGGAGAGGACAGGTGCCACAGGCCGTGCTCAGCCACACCCCTACCACTACCACAGCCGTGTCTGGGGAGAGGGGAACCTGATGAGGGTGACCCTGCTCGGGAAGAGCCGAACAGAAAGACCCTGCCCGGGATGAAGAGCCGAATGACGTGTGTGTGTACCAATGTTTTCCAGTATGATGACGTTACTGATGAAGCTTTTTCCACACTCCCCAGACATGGCCTGCTATGAGGAGACTGCAGAGGCCACGACTACCTCATCGGAACCCCATGATGCCAATGATGAGGCCGCGAACGCTCTATGCCAAACAACTATGGACTAACGAGTATGTGGTGTGAGTTCCCGGGCCTGTCCTTGTTTTTGTGTTCTGTGTTGCTTTTATCCTGTAACCCCCTTTTTAATATTGAGAAAATACAATTATTAAAGAACCATAAACTGACTGTCTGCCTCCTGCCTCTGTCTGTGGTATTGGAATTGAAATAACTTAGTTTTTTGACAAAGACACAATATGTCTTTGAAATATTTGTTCTTTCATATTATTTTCCTCATTTTGTCTTTTTAGTTTTTTTTAGTTTTTCTTTGTTGTTGTTGTTTTTATGTCACAATATGACATCATTCCATTTAGGTTTTTGGTCAAAATGAACACAATATTACACTGAACAAAAGTTACAGTTCATATAAGGAAATCAGTCAATTGAAATAAATAAATTAGGCCCTAATCTATGGATTTCACATGACTGGGAATACAGTTATGCATCTGTTGATGACATATACGGTAGGGGCGTGGATCAGAAAACCAGCCAGTATCTGGTGTGACCACCATTTGCCTCATGCAGCACAACACATATCCTTCGCATAGAGTTGATTGTGGCCTGTGGAATGTTGTCCCACTCCTCTTCAATGGCTGTGCGAAGTTGCTGGATATTGGCGGGAACTGGAACACACTGTCGTACACATCGATACAGAGCATCCCAAACATGCTCAATGGGTGACATGTCTGGTGAGTATGCAGGCCATGGAAGAACTGTAATGTTTTCAGCTTCCAGGAATTGTGTACAGATCCTTGCGACATTGGGCCGTACAATATATGCTAAAACATGAGATAATGGCAGGAGATGAATGGCACGACAATGGGCTTTGAAATTCCCATCAATAAAATGCAATTGTGTTTGTTGTCCGAAGCTTATGCCGGCCCATACCATAACCCTACCTCCACCATAGGGCACTCTGTTCACAACGTTGACATCAGCAAACCATCTGCACAGTTGAAACCGGGAGCACATTTCTCCAGCGTGCCAGTGGCCATCGAAGGTGAGCATTTGCCCACTGAAGACGGTTACGACGCCAAACTGCTGTCAGGTCAAGACCCTGGTGAGGACGACGAGAACGCAGATGAGCTTCCCTGAGACGGTTTCTAACAGTTTGTGCAGAAATCCTTTGGTTGTGCCCAAACCCACAGTTTCATCAGCTGTCCGGTGGCTGGTCTCAGACGATCCCACAGGTGAAGAAGCCGAATGTGGAGGTCCTGTTCTGGTGTGGTTACACGTGGTCTGCGGTTGTGAAGCCGGTTGGACATACTGCCAAATTCTCTAAAACGACGTTGGAGGCTGCTTATGGTAGAGAAGTTAACATTCAATTCTCTGGCAATAGCTCTGGCAATAGCTCAACATGCCAATTGCACGCTCCTTCAAAACTTGAGACATCTGTGGCATTGTTGTGTGACAAAACTGCACATTTTAGAGTGGCCTTTTATTGTCCACAGCAGAAGGTGCACCTGTGTGATGATCATGCTGTTTAATCAGCTTATTGATATGCCACACCTGTCAGGTGGATGGATAATCTTGGCAAAGGAGAAATGCTCACTAACAGGGATGTAAACAGATTTGTGCACAATATTTGAGAGAAATAAGCTTTTTGTGCATATGGAATATTTCTGGGATCTTTTATTGTTGCATTTATATTTTTGTTCAGTGTACATTATTCAAACTACCAGTTGTAGAACGGAAGACATCCTGAAGACATCCTGAAGAGGGACTGTGTCTTGGCTTGGGGAACGTCCGTGTTCAGCACGCTATGATAAATGACTTTCTAAAAAAGAGCAACACAAAATGCAATGGATTTTGATTTGACACAAGACATTTTGGAAGGAAGGAGCTTTCATCGAGCTGTGATAGACTAAGCAGGTTGGCATTACTTCACTGAATGACTTCCTCTAAAAGAGAGTAGGAAGAGAGGCCATCTCACTGATGACTGGGTTTGTGTCTTGAGGCTCAGAGTGGAGTGGACAATGGGATGGGATTGAAACTGGACATGACAGAACCATGTAGAGTAGAATTCTAAAGGGGTGAGATAAAATGGGATAGGATGGTGTGGTGTTAAATAGTGTGGGAAATAATGGGACTGAATGGAATACCGAGTATTACGATAAGGTGGGATGGAGTGGAATGCAATCGGATGGAGTTGGATTTGGGTGGGATGGATTCCTTCTCTGGGCTCACATCCTTGGGCGGGCTTTCACATTCAAACAGAGAGTAATAGATAGGGATAAGATGGAATGTGTTGGGATGGTATTTTGTTCTGTTACGCCAATGACATGGGATATTCCCATGTATTCATATTTCAATACAGAACTACTGACTTTGATTGTTTATGTGCATTTGAATGATTCTGGGAAGCGGTCTCAGATCAGGACAAGTGCTGGCTAGTGTTGTTTATTTGGTTCAAATTCCTCATTATTAACTTCTGAGAAGAACCACCATGAGGAAACGCTGAATTATTTCTGCAATTACTACAGCAAGTTATTGAGCAATCTCCTGCTTGCTCCATCCATTTCAGTTGAAGGGCAGGGAATTTCCAGCAAATGTTCTAACAGACAAATATCAGACAATGACTAATGACAATGACCAGAATCCCAGAAGTGTTTGACTAGGCCACACCGCGTGTGTATAAAAACAACACAATCCTTGGCTGGCCAACTAGTTGGAAACAACTTGAAGGCTCTATTAAGCAAATATCGAACCTGTTAAAATAATTCAAGAATTGAACTAATGTGTGTTTGTGTATTGTTATGTGTTGCGTGTACTGTTTCTGAACACACAGTAAGCAGCACACCCACTCTCTCCTGTCTTTCTGTGTCAAACCAGACAGGTGGCATTTTTTTCCTGTGCCTTAATATCTGAGACACTCTTCTCATGAAAACCTTAGCTTACGCAGGATGAGGATCAGTGCCGGTGGGAATGAATGCAGCAACGGAAAACGAAAAAGTCCTAGGCCATTTTCCACTTTTCTATAGGAGCGTTGGACTCTTCTTGCTTTGTGCTTAAGCTCTTACACCACCATTCCTCTCCTCCCTATTGAAAATACAGAGAATGTCATGACATCACCATGGGGACTTGATGGTTGTTCCTCTTTGTCTGAAAACACTCTAAATAGTTGGCGTCTGCTCTCACACATATTAGTCACACGCCTCTGATTGCAAATAGTTGAGTGTCACCGAAATGATGTTCTCTGTTCCCCTCTCTCTCTCTCTATCGCGTTCACTCACAAACACATAAGTGAGGCCTCCCTTCACTGTGTTTAAGTCGCTCGGAACACAAAAGAACTTGACGAGTCCCTAAGTTCCTAAGATGACACTTTTTTAAAAAGTGTTGCTTTGTACTAAAGACAGGAGGAAATAAATCATTAAGACAGACAACTCTGGTGAGAAAGAATGCTGTTTGAATGCTCATGAACTTTTCAACCAGGGTTTGCTTAGAGCATGGATGGGCAACATTAATGGGGGTGGGGGCCACAAAAAATCTGAACTCATCATGAGTGGCTGAAGTGGCTCCCGGTTCTGTGTACCCACATCCATACCCACACATGCAGTCAGAGCCAGCCCTTTTGGGGTCCCTAAGTGAAATTTTGTTTCAACTCGCGAGCAAGGAGAGAAAAAGGTTTTAGAGTTAATTTCCTGCAATTCTACACATTTTGTCATGGGGCGTAGAGAAAATGTTGCAGTTTTAAGGCAAGTTTGCTGCAATTCAACACATGTTGCCATGGAGTGGAGAGAAGATTTTGCAATTTTATAACTAATTTCATGCAATTCTACTCATTTTGTCATGGTGGCGGATTTTTTTGTTGTTGCAGTTTTACGGCTAACTTCCTGCAATTCTACACAATTTGCCATAGGGTAGAGAGAAATGTTTGCAGTTATTAATACGATATCTGAGTGGTAGTGACCATGATTACTACAAGTTTAGCTGGTTGGACTAGTTTACCAATCTACATTTTGTTAGCTGACATGGGCTAATTGAGTGACTGTCAGTGACTGACATACTGCAACAAGATAAAAAACTGCTGATGCACAACAAGAAACAAACAAATTGGGGGGGAGGGGGAATTGATCCGGGGGGCCTTACCAATCCCTGGCATAGAGTGTGTGTGCTACAATACTTTATTTTTCCCAGCGGATGTTTGTTTGATATGCGTACACTACTTTTGACTAAAGAAAACCTCTAGTTGCCACAGGCAGTCAGGTCTATATGGTTTCAAAGCAGACAGACAAAACTCTCAATAACATTAAAAAATCTTGCATACCTTTTTAAGACAGACCTCGAGATTAAAGCAACTAAACAGAATTGCAGCACCTAGTACTACACAATACCTAAATGGTGCTTTATAGTGCTTTCTTTGTGCATACAACTTGTAAACCACAAGTACATGAGGCTTTTCCTTTGCAGTCACTCATCCAAGTGAGAGACAGATGACACAGCAGTTGTGTTTCCAACTATGACATCTGTTCCTAAAACCGTCCTCCAGCCAGCCAGGGGGGGAGATCACGGGAATGCCAATCATTCAGCCACGCTCGGCATGTGTGCCCCCCAGTACATAGCTATCTGCTGCCACTGCTGCCTAGGCCATTGCTGACCCGGCACATAGCGGCATATCAGTAATGTTGGCCACCGGCAGGCATGGTGGAAAGAGAGAGCCCTTTATGACTGGAGCTGGGAACCGTTGAGGGACTTTCCATTGACATACATGGCCTGGAGGGGAGTTTAGACGTGTTGCGGATTCTTTGATTATTATTATGCTTAGAATTTGATTGGATAATGGATATCAAATTTAGTGAATGTTGTTTTGCTCCTAAGAAACATTGATGGTTAAAACATTTACTTGGAAGTCAGGCATACTGAGAGTTGGTGTCTCTATAAATTGAAAATGACTTATGACTCTCTATATGTGAACATGATTCAGCCATGAAATATTTTAATAGCGGTAACTTATAGCTCGACATGTCAGCTGGTCTCACATGAGGCACAGTGCATTGTTTGGTGCTCAAAAAGAGGGGCATTGTCTATTTCAGACAGAAAGACAGCCTATTTTTAAGACATTGGGGGGGGGATTTTCTTGGGGAAAACATCTATTTTGGGATGAATAAAATCCAAACGATGTATGATGTTCAGTGGAACAAACACATTCGAATAGTTCTGAAGATGAGGAGATGAACAGTGCTACTGTTCATTAACCAAGATAGATGGAGTGGGCAACAGTTGAAGTTGAACTCGAGTCGAAATTTTAACTCAATACTTCTATTCAGTTCATTGTGTTAAAGGAAAACAGTGCACTCCTGATGCAGCCTGTTACAAAACTTAAATTCCCGTCAATCACATTTTACAGTATATCCCTTATAAAGGAATACCTTTATTCATTATAAAGGAATTAGATGCAGTTGTCCTAGTCCACTGAAAACACTTGGATACACTCTGTGTCACGTTTTATCATGTTATCTTTCATAATGTAGGAACTCTAAGCTCGCTCCAACTAGCTGCCACAATCACATCTACTGTGTTATATTTCATCTAGGAATTCTGTGCAGCTACCTTCACAGAGCATCAATGTCTAGGGCCAGGAGTTGGGCCCTTAAATGGGGCTGAGGCCAGGAATTTTTCCTGACCACCTGATCTGACCGTGAATAAAACGTGGGCCCTAGTTAGAGTAAAACCTCAAACTTGAGAGCCTGGAGTTTAATCCCAGTCAAGTCCCATGGTCAAGAAAACTCCTGGCCCAGCTATGTCCTAGTGCAAATTCACGGAGACGCACAACATCGGCAAGCCTCCACTTCTATCATTCTCACTCAAGACAAGGCAGTGATCACAGGCAAGCACTGTTAGCACCAACGCTCCACTCCTCTGGGGGAAGAATGCAAACACGGAGCGCTTCCAAGAATCCCAGGGCCATTCCGGAATGCCCAAATGGGATTCTACGGGTCAGTGTTTACCGTTCCAGGCCGATGTTACCCTACAATTTCCCTTCAACCATGTCATTATCTTGTCCTTGCTCGGGGGAGAGTTGGAGTACTTTAACATTTTCTCCTGTCTTATTGGATGTTGTGGACATCTCTGTATCTGACCATCTATCGCCGGAAAGCACTTAATCACAGACAGCTATGTGTGTCTCATACCAAGTCTCTTTTAGATGCAGTAAACACTATTAGGAGGAGATGTCTAGACAAGCGTCTGGGCTTTGCTGTTATGTTGGATAGTTACATGTCACACTAGAAGGCTATACTTGTCATGCCTGCTGTTGGGTGGTTTTGTCACATTAGTAGTAGGCCATCTTTGTCATGACATTTATTTAATAATGTTTGGGGACATTGTCAACCCAACTAATGAACATTAACTTAGCTTTACTCACAGTAGTGATATTGTTGGTTATCTTACAAAGTACATCTTACTATGTGCTTCCTTATTTTTACGTACTTTGGCTTTTGGCTCCTGGGGGTGTTGCAGCCATTTTTCAAAATTGCATCTGACGGTAACACCATTTTGGAATTCAGAAGGATTAAAGGCTCGGAATTCAACACAGAGGTAGATTTAAGGACCCTGAAAAGATTAAGATTTGGCCCCTGGGGGGCGTGGCAACCATTTTTCACACTATTTTACAATTGAGAAGGACAATTTTTAGGTAAACACACAAAATGTGGCACAGAGGTAGATTTGTGTACCCTGAAAAAATTGGGGTCTGTGGCAGCCATCTTTGAAAATGTCCACCAGCAGTACCATTATTTAACAATTCAGAAGGACTATTTTAACATAAAGGCTCCAAATTTGGCACAGAGCTAGATTTATGGACCCTGAAAAAGACACCACAGATTTGGCCCTTGGGGCCTTGGCATCTTACACAGTGGGCACTTTTGGTAATAAAATGTTACAGTTCTGAAGGCCTTTTTTGAGATAACTGCAACAAATGTGGCACAGAGGTAGATTCATGTATCCCAAAAAGATTGAGATATGGAGACACCATCGCTTTGGTCCCTGGGGGCTGTGGCAGCCCTGTTACAAAATGCCTTTGACCCCAATTAGGCTAGATGTTATACTGTATGTTATAGTTACCCTTATGTACATCTCCTCACGTTTTTGTAACTTGCCTGCCATTGGTTGATATATGGCATTGGTTGATATACAGCATACACTTGAATACAGGGTGTCAGGTCAGGTCCAAGGCCATGAGTTCCTTTTGCTTAGTAGCCACCAGTAAATCAGCTAGGTAGTTCCAGGGCTTTTGATGCTGTACTCATCTCTTTTGGAGGGTGTATATTCTGTCTGTTACTGTGTTTAGCTCCACTGACCCAATAATTATTAATTTAAATGAGGATTTTAGAGGTCCCTTAGTGTGCAGGAAGTACATTTTTACCTGATGCCTCAGATCAATAGTCACCAGAAGTCCATGGTATACAAAACTGTGTAAGTAAATAGCCTTGCACAAGCCTTGGCTTGTGTGAGCCAGAATGGAACAGGAGCCTAAAATCCGTTTTTGTAGCGTGAGGCAGCTTGATGTACAAGTACACCCCCTGGAGAAGACGCTAGTCTGTCGCAGGGCCTTGCCCCCAATCTATCTCGTTAATGCTGTAGTGGCTCCAAGCAAAGATGTATCGGGTCCCATTTGTACAGTCTTTGGTACGATTTGGCTGGGGATCGAATACCTTTTGTCATAACTTTGTTCAAGTTATTTAGATGTATCGGGTCCCATTTTTACAGTCTTTGGTATGACTCAGCTGGGGATCAAACTCCCAAACTTCAGGCAGACACTCTAACCACAAGGCCACTAAGTGGGTTATTTACTCAACTGTGACATGGCTCTTAATTTGTTCCAATTGCAGAACATATTCAGCTGGAATTAGAAAAACGAGTGTGTCATATCTTTATTCATGAAAGGTTGAAAGTTAAAGATGATGTGTGCCAAGCACAGTTCTGACTGAAACATAGCTTGAGATAATAGTCCACAGCCATTGTGAACTATTCCAACCTATTGGCTGCAATATTTTCCCAGTTACAGCTGTAGCTGGATGACACTCAATTACTTTTCTCCTTCCCCACTTCTGCGTGCCTGGCAGATATCTCAGCTTTGACAAGACGAAGCCACTCTTCCTCCCGTGGAAGGCCTGCCTGCTCCAAGACCTCTTCATTACAGTTGACATCTCCACGGTGTCCCCCTCCCAGAGTGCAAAGAACCTTGTGACCATGGACAACACCCTGTCGTTCTCTGCAAACATCAAAGCAGTGACTCGCTCCTGCAGGTTCATGCTCTACAACATCCGTAGAGTACTACCCTACCTCACACAGTTAGCAGTGCAGGTCCAAATACAGGCACTTGTCATCTCCTGTCTGGACTACTGCAACTCACTGTTGGCTGGGCTCCCCGCTTGTGCCATCAAACCCCTGCAACTTATCCAGAACACTGCTGCCCGCCTGGTGTTCAACCTTCCCAAATTCTCCCTTTTTACCCCGCTCCTCCTCACACTCCACTGGCTTCCAGGCGAAGCTCACTTCCACTACAAGACCATGGTACTTGCCAACAGAGCAGCAAGAGGAACTGCCCCTCCCTACCTTCAGGCTATGCTCAAACCCTACACCCCAACCCGAGTACTCCGTTCTGCCATCTCTGGTTAGTATGAAAAAAGTATGAAAATGTATGCACTCACTGCTGTAAGTTGCTCTGGATAAGAGTGTCTGCTAAATGACTAAAATGTAAAATGTAAATGGTCTCTTGGCCATCCCACCTCTATGGGAGGGCAGCTCCCGCTCAACCTAGTCAAAGCTCTTCTCTGTACTGGCACCCCAATGGTGGAATCAACTTCCCCCTGAAGCTAGGACAGCTGAGTCCCTGCCCATCTTCCGAAAACATCTGAAACCCTACCTCTTCAAAGAGTATCTTAAATAATCCCACAGTACCACCCCCCACCCCCCACCCCCCACCAAAATATAATTATATATATTTTTTTAATTAACACTCGCACTTGACTTTTTTCCCCCTCACTAGCGCTGAAACAAAACATCTTAACTATTAGACCAAAATAGTATTCCGTCCTTGTCTGAGGGTGGTTTTAAAGGGTAGGAAGCATGAGCTTTTACTCACCAATGTAACAACACATTGTGGTCAAAGACTTAGTAGCTTAGTTGTTGTCATGATCTGGTTACCTATAAGTACAAAAATAATTATGTTCTTGGGTTATTACATATTTATTAACTTATTTCCGGTTATCTTCTAAACTACCTACAATACACTATTTCTCAACATCATAGGATCTACTCTATGCTACCGAGTTCGTATGCTAGCTCGGTAGCTAGCTCAAGCTGGCTAACGATAGCCACACCTCATGCTCTTCACAGACTTTGTGGCTGTGTTATCTAGTGGGAACTTGTTAGCACTGCAGGCTCTGGTGACTTTTTGCCGTGGGCTCAAAACAAAGAGAAATCATACCTGCTTGCTCTAATTGTGTAACATTAGTACCTCGTCAGTTCTCCTTTTTGTTTTGTAAACTTTTCGGCATGTTCTCTGTGAAATAGGTTACGGGAGTTTTGTAACTTTTCCCACCTTGGCTTAGTGCTAGCGTGCTAGCTGACTGACATCTGGAATCAATCTATTTTGGATTTTTCGCGCTATAGCTATTGAATTTTCCCTGACTCTTACCATCAGATGGGCCCCAGCCATCAATCTGTAAGTGTCTGCTCTTTTGATCTGCGGTTATGTTTTAGTTGTGTTGTCTTAGTTGTGTTCTAACTAGTCTCCGGTAGTTGGGCTTTAGCTTGCCGACCATAACCGTGCTGGTTGGCTAGGCTGGCTAGGCTAATAGTTAACATTAGCTTGCTGGCTAAGATAACTGCATATAGTTAACATTCTTTGATATTTGGTTAGATGGCATTATGTATTTCCAAAACTTTGGTTTACTTTAATGTAGCTGTAAGCTGGTGGTAGATAGCAACTGAATGACTCACTCAATTCGTATAGTATTTGCTTGTAAGTGAAAATTAAATTAATTAAAACCAGTAGTCATTAGTGCAAATTATTTGAAGTTATACATTTGAAGTTATTTCTGCTGGAGTTTACATTACAGGGAATAGGCTGGCTTGCCAGGTCCTCCATATTAAGTCACACCCCCTGGAAAAATATTTTCTGACATTACCTCGGCATTCTTCAGAATTCTGATCGGTTATATGTAATAACTCCAAAAATAGAAAAGTGAGGTCTAACATTGCATTGGGACTTTTGATGCGTATAAAAATGTATACTAATGCAAATCCATCTGTTACATGTGGTTACGTTTATGCTACCTACCCTTTAAGATGCAGGCAGTGCTACCTCATCCCTAGAGCATTTTAACTCACCTCCGCTACACTCATCCTAGAAATGTTTACTTTCTTCTACAATTTGGCCTACATGACTGCTGTGTTTCCCTCTGTAATATTATACTGTAATCTACTGTGTGTTACTGTTAAACCTTTTGACTTTCAGTAGATCCAGGGCAAGGAGTACAGGCAAGAAATATATGACTTTCAAAAAATAATTAAGTATAATCTACTTTTTTGTAGATTAAAGGTTTGTAAAATAGTGGTACAGTCTGCAGCCTTTTAGTAAAATGGCTGCCATGGCCCCCATGGGCCAAATCTGTGGTGGCTTCATATCTAAATATTTTCAGGGTACCTAAATCTACCTCTGTGCCAAATTTGGTGTGTTCATCTCAGAATAGGCCTTCTGAACTGTAAATTGTATTACTATCAGTGGCATTTCATAAGATGACTTCCAAGGCCTATAAGATGACTTTTCCTATTTTGTTGTAATGCAACAAAATAGGAAAAACGCCAAGGGGGATGAATACTTTTGCAAGGCACTGTAATATCTTCTTTTTTTTGTTAAGTTTAGTCACAACATTTCTCAATTGATAGTATGTAAACCAGTCAGCTGAGCAGCCTGACTTGTTTGTCACCTTTTTCGCACCATACAATTTTTCAATGTATCGTAGCTCCAGGGGGCTCTAACAGTTCTCACAGTTAGTGTCTTTACAGGTGCATGTTTGTTAACAATTGGCAAGAATAATATTACAAATATTGCATCTAGATTCTCCTCCTTATTATAGAAAATAAATGTCACTGTTAGCATCAGAGACCTTATCTAACATCACATATATATTCTCCAGATACTGACAGTTTGCACTTGGTGGCCTATAGCAGCACCCTAAAAGAAGAGGCTTTAGATGAGGTAGGTGAACCTGCAACTACAGCACTTCTACTTCATTTGTCATGAAATTTTCTCTGAGCTTTACAGGAATATGGCTTTGAATATATATATATATATATATATATATATATATATATATATATATATATATATATAGCAACACCTCCCCTGTAGACATTCCTGTATTTTCTATAGATGTTATATCCTTGTATTCCTACTGCTGTATCATCAAAGGTGCTGTCTAAGTGCGTCTCAGAAATGGCTAATATATTAATATTATCTAAGATTAGCAAATTACTATTAAAAAACAGTGAAACACATGACAGAGACGGTTGCAGAGCTTAACAGAGCCAGGGTACATCCAGGTCTGATCTTGTGCAAATACCAGATACATTAAACCCATCTGGTTCACAATGTTCACATCTCATCAGTGGCGGCTGGCCGATAGAGGGCGCTAGGGCGCCGCCCCCTTAAATAAAATTATTTAAAAAAATAAAATAAAAAATAAATAAAAATAATAATAATAATAATAAAAACATCAGTATGTCAATATTTGTGTGTTTGAAATATGGAATGCACACAGTAATATGTGTAAGATATGATAGAAAATCATATTCGCAACCTTTCCTCTGCCTGTCAAACGCCTCGTCAGCTCTGGGCGATACAGAAAGTGCCCCGAGGAGGCGGGTCTACGTAGCAGTTAAGCCAATTGCTAATTTAAGATATGAATGTATGACATAAAATGTAGACAATCAGCGATCTTAAATCGAATCCAAGGAGGGCGATTATTTTATCGCCCCAAGCTCGCCCCTGATAAAATAAGGACCGGGCTCCAGTGGCGCCATTTTTACTAGACGACAATGGCTAGCGCAAACGTTACTCCTCCAAGACCCAACCCTAACTCGGTGAAATCTCTCCTCCAAGATCCGTTTGAGAGGAGAACTTTGTCAGAGAAAGTTCGGGTGAAAGAGCTGGGCCCAGATCAACCTGACCTCTCAATCAGACAGCAGGCTAGCGAGAAAGGGAAGCAGTATATGCGCGGCTTCTCCCGTAGCTGGTACACCAGGAAGGCTTGGCTAGCTGGGTGCACTGATGCTAATGCTTTATTTTGCTTTCCGTGCTTGCTTTTTAAAACGACGGGGTCAGATTCAGCATGGACAGGTACCGGAGTGAGGGATATGAAGCACCTGTCAGAGAAGGTAAAGAAACATGAGAACACCAGGGCACACATGGACAACTCTGTAAAGCTAGCTGTATTAGGAAGGGTGAACATTGCTACGCAGCTGGATGACGGCCACAGGATTGCGGTGAGGAAACACAATGAGGAGGTGGATAAAAACAGGCACATTCTATCCAAAATTATCGATTGTGTGAAGTTCTGTGGGGCTTTTGAGTTGGCCTTGCGTGGGCACGAGGAGACTGACTCCTCGGACAACCCCGGCATTTTCCGGGGCTTAGTGGATTTTGTTGCCTCCCTCGACAGTGTGCTGGAGGAGCACCTGAAGACAGCTACCGTTTTTAAGGGCACGTCAAAGACGATACAGAACGAGCTGTTGGACTGTATGCTGTCAGTGCTTAAGGATTACATCCTGGAGGAAGTAAAGAGTGCTGATTTTATCGCCATTCAAGCTGACGAGACGACTGACGTTTCCACCCACTGCCAGTTGGTGCTTGTGATACGCTACATCGATGCTAAAAGTAACGTCCAAGAGCGTTTTTTCGAGTTCATTTTGATCGAGAACGCAACCGCCGACACCATCGCTACAGCGCTGCTGGAGAGGCTCAGCACCATACTCTCACATGGACAAAAGGCCAAACTTATTGCCCAGGCTTACGACGGAGCAAGTGTGATGAGGGGAGCCACCGGCGGAGTGCAGCGTAAAATAGTGGATGTGTACGAAAATGCGCACTACGTCCACTGCTATGCACATCAGCTGAACCTCATCATGCAGCAGGCTACTTCACGCATCCCCAGGATCGGCACTTTCTTTTCCGACCTTGCAGGATTTTCTGCTTTCTTCTCCAGGTCTCCCAAGCGAACCACCGTGCTTGACGAAGTGGTTGCGCATAGACTCCCCAGAGCCTCTACAACACGGTGGAACTTCCACAGTCGCGCTGTAAACACTGTGTACGAGTACAGGGATGACCTCCTAACGTGTTTCCAGACCATCAGAGACTCTGGGAACTTTGATGCCCCGACTGTCAGAGAGGCGGGGGGCTTTGTGAGGATGCTCGAAGACGAGGCTTTCTGTTTTTTCCTGGCACTGTTCCACAAGATCATGCCAAATGTGGACATGCTTTTCAGCCAGCTGCAGAAGAGGAACATCGACCCTGTCTTCATTAAAGCACTTGTCCAGAGGTTCACAGACAGCATGCTAACAATCAGTTAAATAACTATATTTACTATTGGCTGATAAAGATGTTGTTAGAAAGATGAATAGTTCACTTACAACAGTTTAAAAGCCTAAATGTGTCTGGTCATCAAAGTGAGTGATTATCATAGAGCCGTCACAATTATATTTGTTTTAGTATTTTAAAAGGAAAGAGAAGACACAATCAGACGTTGATAATAATGCAGGAAAGTACTACACAGTTTGTAATAATTATTCAGGTGTCCACCAGGTCAATTTCTAGAAGAGGCCTAGTTGTTATTGAAGATTAACTTTATTGCTAAGTGCACAGCAGAACAAAATGATGTTGCATCCCTCTCACAAATGTAATAGAAAAAGGCTTTAAAACGTAATAACATCAGTTAATTATGTACATCACAGGTTAAAAGCAGTTACTAGACATAGTTTGTGTGTATATACACACTATCTGTCTGTCTGTCTGTCTGTCTGTCTGTCTATATATATATATATATATATATATATATATATATATATATATATATATATATATAAAAGTCACTGGTTGTGTGTTGAGGGGGAATTACAGTGAGTTAAGAAGTCTGATTGCAAGTTATCAAATTAAACTTTATTTTTTGGACCCAGGGCCTCAATTCCCTCCTTGTGTGGGGACAGCGCATCTGACGAGCAGCAACAGCCCATCAAGCGACGGAGGATGCTGGGACCAGGAGAACAACAGAGGTTGGCTATAGAGGTAAGTTGTGATGTAATTGTCAGTGTTTCCCCCTATAACTTTTTTCAGGCCTGGTAGTATGTAGCCAAAACCCTGAACAATCAGCACCTTGGTAATCATATACTTGAGTTGGACATAGGCATGTGTCAGTCAGGATCACTTGCATCAAAATAGCTTAATTGCAAATTAAAGCTGATGATGTATCTTTTACAGGTATGTGATACCATCCTGAGTCATGCCAAAGAGAGGTTCTCCTTCACCCAGCACCTCATCAGCGCAACACTATTGCACGGAGAGTTGTTCCCACAACACAGTGTGAAGTTCCCCGATACAGCGCTTGAAACAACCGTGGAGGCGTACCCCATGTTGAACAAGGCCAAGCTCAAAACCGAACTGTCCCTCATCTATGAGAACAGTGAGTTCAAGGCTTGTAGTGGTGCAGTGCCCCTGTACCAGTTCTTCATGGAGAACAACCTTCAGAGCACTTTCACAGAGACTGCCAGCCTCCTCAAGATCCTCATCACCACACCCATGACAACTGCTGAGTCAGAAAGGTGCTTCTCTACACTGAAAAGGATCAAGACCTTCCTGAGAAACAGCATGACACAGGATCGCCTGAACGCTCTGGCCATGCTCTCCATGGAGAAGAAACTTGTCAGGGACATTCCTGACTTTAATCAAAGGGTCATTGAGAGGTTTGCCACTCAGAAGGACAGACGGGCAAAATTCCTGTACAAATAAGATGACAGACACACACACACAGAGCAGCTCTGGCCGCATGTTTCTTTGTATATAGTTGACCTTAGCATAAAAAATCCAGTTATATATGGTACTCTAGAAAGTCTTAATAGTGTCTTTGCTAATATTACTGTATATATGTTGTTTTGTATCAATTAATTGTTGCAGTTCTGGAGCACATTAACAATTAGTCACATTTAGTATGATCATAAAATACTGTATGCTATTCTTCCAGTCAAAGGTTTGAGTTCATCCACTTGATATCCATTTCTATATTATACATCCTTTTATACAGTGTAAGATTTCCTATAAACTTTATAATAATTTCATGTTATTGTCCACTTTCCACTCTGTTCTGACAGCATGCCTGTTGCGTTGCCTGTTTACTACCAATGGTGAAAAGTTCACTTTAAATGCAAATGAAAGGCTTGAGTTTGTGTAATATGTTTTTGTGTAAGAATGCCTCAACTTTTTAATATTGGCATTAAATAATTACTGAATGTTTCACTGAGCACTGCTGTCCTGCAGTTTGTGTTAAAATATATCGCGATGGTTACAGGAAAAAAAAAGTATGGCACAGCCCCACCGAGAATATTTTTCACCAGCCGCCACTGCATCTCATGTTTGTTTTGGAAATAAGAAGAATGGCAATGTCCCCCTGCTCTGTGCCTTGGCAAGTTCCCCCCGTTCTCTCTCTCTCCTTCAGAGTCACTCTTTTGATGGGCCTCCTAAAAAGACATTGAGTTCTTTTGTAAACAAGCCTGATGATACTGTTTATTGAGAATTATCACAAATGTTTCATTTCAATGAAGAATGACATATTTTACATGATGTTGGGCCTTTCATAGATTGCCATATGAGTGCCACCTAGAGTGTCTCACTAACCAGGTTTTCATCCAAACTTTATTGGCTAGAGAGCACGTGCCATGACCAGAGTGGGCACATTTGCTATATAACACAACGTTTTTACAGACAAAACCGTCAGTAGAGTTGAAAATGCGATGGATCCCCATTTAACTTTTATTAATGGGAATTTAACCGCAAAAGTTATTTTTCTGTGCACTACGTCATCACGCACAGCCTTTTATCCGCAATAAGTCAGTTTAATGGAAACACCCCTCTGGTGGGAAAATGCACCTATTGTTTTTATAGATGGATTCCTACAAACTGTTTTCTAGTCCAACCTGGACTCGGGGGTAGACGTAACATAGTACATGTAAATCCGGGACACTCCAATTAGCATGATATGTTATGTTTCGTATGGTATGTATTAATTTATGGATGTCCATCATCCATTTCGTATGATATGTTAGGAATTATAATTTCTATGATATGTTACGGGAATTGCAATTCATACAATATGTTAGGAATTTGATAAATCTATGATATGTTACGAATTCCAAAGTTAGCTAGGTGGCTAACGTTAGCTAAGCTAGGGGTTAGGGGTTAAGGTTAGGGTTAAGGTTAGGTTTAGAGTAGTAAGTAGTTGCAAAGTTGCTAAAATGTTAAAGTTGTCCGTGATGAGCTTCGAACACGCAACCTTTGGGTTGCTAGACGTCTTATACGTCTATCCATCCACCCCGACCAACCACCCTACTTTCATTTTAGCCTTAAGTAACCATACCAAACGTAACATATCATACTAATTTGAGTGTCCCGGATTTACTATGTTACATCTAGTCTATGAGACCAGGCTGTCTAGTCAGGCATGAAGACCAGCATGAAGCGAGCTGCCGCTAGGAGTCTCCAAGTACAGAGTGTTTATTTCATGTGCCATCGAGAATTAACGCCCATTGCACCGCATCCATCGTGGAGTTATGCTAAACTCCTGAAAATGTACAAAAACAACATTCCTGAGCTAAGTGAAGGTCTTCAAGAAATTCTAGATCTGAGGCATTCTCAATGTCTGTAGCTATATAAATGAAACCATCTGTTATATTGGACTGTGGATCCTTCCTTTAAGAATGGGAGAGATACAGAGAAACAGAGAGACAGAGAGATAAAAAGAAAGAGGGAGTGTGTTTGTGTGAGATCATAACATGTGTTTTGAGCTTGTTATGTGTATGTGTGTGTGTGTGTGTGTGTGTGCGTCATTGAAAGTAGCCCTGAGTGTCCGAGAGAGGCCTGGAGATGTTATGGAAAGCCCACTGCAGGATCCCATCTATGGAGCCCTGCTGAAAGAGGACAAACACAGAATATCATTAAATAATAGTTACCTGCCACAGACATGTCTATTGTCTATTACTGAGAGATAGTATCTTTCTCTATATGAAATAGCTTAGAGATGTAATGACATGTTATTCACATCTTATATCACGTTTAACTAGATCTTGATTCACATGAAATTCTGGTGAAGTCCTATTCACCTCTCCCATGATGGAGTCTAGTTCATCCTTGTGTAGGATGGGCTCTGAGAGAGAGGAGTACTCCTGAGTGTGTGGAGTTGGACCAACCTGGGTGTACAGTGGTGGAGAGAGAAAATAAGACTGTATAATGACCACACAGACAGACAGACAGACACACACAGACACACAGACACACACACACACACACACACACACACACACACACACACACACACACACACACAGACACACAGACACACAGACACACACTGTACCTGTAAGCCCTTGGATTCCGCTTCTCTGTCTGTTGAGATGCCCCAAGGCCTACTGCAGGAGGAGCAGATGGACCTCCCACTGTCAAAGACAAAGACAGAGGAATGCTGACTAATATACTGTTGAACGTTCCATTACTAGCCATTAGTACCCATTAGCTTCACACAAATTATCCACAAACTTTCAGTAAAGTACATTGCTACATTTAGAAAATAGATGTGCAGCTTATAACATCAATTGAATTGGTGAATACACTATCAGAAACAGAAGATATGACTTGATGGTTAAAACAATAATACTCAGAGGTGGGATAAGATGGATTTAGAGGTGGTCTTACTTTGGGAAGTGGCAGTAGGTGTGATACTTCTGTAGGCACTGGAGACAGAGGGTCAGGTCTCCTCCACTGAGGAGGCAAACCCCACACATCTCCCTGACCTCCACCACCTCGCCACCTGCACACTGGTACACACAAATGCATGCACACACACACTGTTTGCATACTGCAGCACTTTATAATAACACCTTGTAATAAAGCATGTATAATGGATTAGTAAATAGTTTATTCATCATCTATTAATCATTACTCCCACATTTGTAATTGTTAGTAAGCCAGTTATTCACTAAAGCAATTGTACACGAGAATGCATGCTTTTTACACAGCCGTGCTAAAAAAGTAGTTTTGCACAACCTCGAGTGTACAATTGCTTTTCTAATACAGGTTACCAATTAAATAAAAAACATTATTTTTAGAAATATATTCATAGGCTACTATTTCATCCCTCAGTGAAAATATAGGCCTAGTCCCAACACATCTAGCCAGGCCGTCTGGCCGTTCATTCTATCGGTTAGGTTGCCAGAGACACGACCCAGTCGTGAAGTCTTTTTGTTCTATATCTATATCAGTCGTTCATTGGCTGGCAACGCTCTAATCCCTTGCTAGCCAACTACGGCTACCACAGTCAGGTTAGACAGTGCAGCTAAAATAACAGCAAAGTAGCTGCATTTGCGTTTGTTTAAGTTATGTACCATAACAATGAGCTAATGATGCGTGATTTCGCCTGGCATAGAATAATGCAATCAGTTCAAACTGAAGCTGGTAAGATAGCAAACCAGTCATGAAGTCTTTTTGTTCTATATCTATGGACGCAACCCAGTCGTTCGTTCTAAATGTTCTGTTGCCACGCTGGCTGGCAACGCTCTTATCCCTTGCTTGCTAGCTAGCTAACTATGGCTAACACAGCAAAGTAGCTGCATTTCATTTCGTTTGACCTGTTCTTCTATTGACATTTCTTTGTATATATCCATCAAAATTATGCTGATTCATGATTTCGACTGGCTGAGAAAAGATGTCCGTCTCGTCCTGACACATGAATTCTTAATAGGACAGTGGAGATCGATTTCAGTATTGAAACAATGTTGCAAATGTCGAGAGACATACAGCAACGTTTGTACAAACACCCCCATTGTTGCAAACCAAATGTTAGGCTAGAAGCAATGGGAAATAATGTCTAGATGCTTTTTACAGTGGCGATCAAGTTAATGATTTGGCTGGCAGGGCTGATGGGACAGTGGATGCGCAGGGATTTCTCAGATGGAACAGAAAACAAGATGCACATTTTTGCGTCATGGGCTTACCCGTACTAAACAGGTTTCTTTGTATGGCTTAGAACACGTCTCAACCAATCATAATGCTTGTTTTGACCAACCGGTTGTAGAAATATTTATAAACAACTTTTAAAATATGTGATAATGAGTCATAAGATCATGCATAAGATGTTTAATATAGGTCCTTATAAACCATATACTAATCATTAGTAAAGTATTTTTGCAGGGCCTCATCTAAAGTGAGAGCGATTTATACTTTTGATTGACCAGTGTAATTTCTTACAAAAAGATGGACATGCCATTGGTAGACATTCCAGCAGTACCTGACGCTCTTTAAGGTCTCAAAATATCCCAGAACATATCAATGGTAAAAGAATAAGCCCACAATACAGAAGATGTTTAAGGCAATATATTAAACATTGGATTCAAGACAGTCACACTGTTGTAATAGTGTGATGTGTAACTTCAGACATATTCTATGCAGAGTAAAGTAACGTTTTTCGTCAGAAAATGCTAATATTAGCATTTATTGGCAGTGACTTTTCTACCCAAACCAAAGTGTTGATTGCAGTCACTCCTTGGAGCAGTCCATAGACTGCCATCACATTACGTTTAAAGAGTTACTACTTCTAAAGTCCTAGTAAAAGTGCCTCCAAACAAAGCAAAGTGTGAAAATAGTCTGTGGTTAAAAGACTGAAGCACTGGAAGCATTTAAAGGTTATACATGCCACATTTCTACCTGCAAGTCATACATATAACATTCTACCTCAATCACATATCATTTGGAATGAAGGAATAAAAATCCACTAGAGAAAATGGGCCGGTCTGGCCAGCTGTTGTGTGTAGGCTATCTCCCTGTGATTTGTTTGCGAGGTTGACAACATTAGCAAAACATTTGCATTACAACTCTTCCTCATGTCCTTGCAACAGTTTTGTGAATAAAATAGTTTATTTATTTATTTCAAACGTCCTGTGTTGTGTGCTTATTCTTTAACCATTGATATGTTCTAGGCTATTTTAAGGAGCATCAGGTACTGCTGGAATGTCTACCAATGGCATGTCCATCTTTTTGAGATAAATGACACTGGTCACTCAAAACACAAACATAAAGTAATGATTAATAAATGATGAATAAACTATTTACTAATCATTATAAACGCTTTATTACAAGGTGTTATTATAAATTGCTACCTTCAAAAACTGCACAGAATAATCTGAAAGAGACGTTGAAATGACTAACGATAACAAGAACAGTTTGAAGAAAAATAGAGAAAAGAGGAATAGAAAATTGGAACAACAAAAATAAAGAAAGAATCACCTGATATGCAGAGACCTGACTGCTCTTGGTTGCGGTGACGCTGGAGAGAGAGGTGGAGAAGAAGGAGAAGTCTATGGTGGAGTTACTGGAGCTGGTCTCTGTCAACTGGCTCTGAGCCAAGGGCTATGGGAGAGAAGACGACAACTGTTATACCTCAATATCATACTGCGGTAGAACCGTTATACTTCAATATCATACTGAGATAGAGCCGTTATGCATCAATATCATACTGAGGTAGAACCATTATACTGAGGAAGAACCATTATACCTCAATATCATACTGTGGTATAACTATTTTACATCAGTGTCATACTGAGTTAGAAACGTTATACCTTAATGTTATACTGACGTAGAACCATTATACCTCAATGTCATACCTTTAGGGTGGTAGTAGTAGTAATAATAGTGGAAGTAAAATGAGATGGTATTAAAGAAAATACCAACTTTTGACACTGACCTGAACAGGTAGTACTGGGTAGATTCTCTCCCTTCTCACCTTGTTGCTACGGCATGATTGACAGCGCCAAGTGCCACTAGAGAAAGGAACAGAGATGAGTCCCAAACCTTGGGTCTTATGAAAGATTTGGACTGTTTTTAGACTAATGTAAAAAATATATATATATATATATCTATATACATGCACAGAAGTCAAGTAAGGATTATGGCCACATACAGTATACCTTGGTATTGTGGTGAGGGGAGGGTCTAAGCAGGTCAGGTGGTATGCCCTGGGACAGCCATCACAACAGATGAGCTCACCTCCATCTTTACACACTGCACACTCATCATCATTACGCTGGGCCTGGATACACACACATACACACACACACACATATACACACACACTGATAGACACTCATCTTTCATATACCATCTATTTCAATTCAATGTGAAAATAAATTGAACTGTTGATGAATGTGCATTTTCCTTGTCAACTAGATGAGGCAAATACAGAAACACACTCCCTCTCAAAATGATTTGTTATTTTCCTGAGAAAATCATACAGTGATTGGTGGTCATACTGTACTGCTTGAACTGTATTGCTTGAACAGTCACTTACGTCTCTTACCCTTGTGCTGGACTCCTCCTTGTGGTGGTATTTAGTCTTCGCAGTCTTTGTCTTGTGTCCTCCAGTCAGCTCATCCAATGGCCCAGAGGTGTAATACTCACCACCCACTTTAATACACTTTTTGGCACTTCCTGTAGAAGGACAACAAAATGTAGTCCTACTCTCCACTTTTGTTCTTAATATTTAAATGCCTACAATAAAACCTGATATGGTGAGATGGTGTCTTATGGTGTCTGTGGAGGTTCTTTGGCTGACGGCTAGCTAGATAAGATTAAAATCAACTTTAGTATCCCACCAGGGGGAAATTCATTTGGTCATGTGTTTAAAAAGACAAGGTACATAATACATAAAAACATAGAATAATACACAATAAAATTAATATGGAAGTGCAATAGGCTACATATTTACAGTGAAACTGCAATACATATTTACTGTGCACTCCTATCAACTTACAATACAAGGTTTACAGTCATCAGGTTAGGGTTGTGGTCAGGATAGTGTTGTGATTCTAGCGTTACTCACCAGATCCAAACACCTGTTTGATGAGGATCTCCTCTCTGGCCCCGCAACTGACCGGCAGCTCACTGGACGACAGAGTGACTGCCCTCTGGACCGAGGTGGACACCGCCTGGACACCTGCTAAATGGTAATAGCACAGGTCAGTTATATAGTGATGATGTTGATAAATTGATGCTGATATCAAATACTTTGTTCCTTCCTCAAATCATAACAGAATCACAAACAGAGAATGGAATATAAAACAGATTTGATTACCCTTTCCAGCAGGTATCTGAGAGACCACTGCAGCGCCTTCACTCTTCCTCACTGACTTCACTTTGCCACCTAGAACAATGACACCAAAACATGTATAATGAGCTTGGTTTAGAAAAACTTGAGTTTTGAGTATGTTGTAGTACAACTAGTTGGCATCTAGGCTACGGATTGCATTATAATGGGTATCTGGTACAATAACTTGTCTCACACCTGAACTGTTGTTACTTTTGCTGTGGTGCTGAGAATGGTGAGGGTGGTGTCTCTCTCCCAGGCTCCTCTTCCTGCTGTGGGACTCTCGAGACCCTCGTGGGGACCTCTTCCCCTGCTTGGAGCCCACCTTCTCCCTACCTGACAAAATGGAACACAACCCATAGAATAAATTAGAATTATATTAAAGCAACGCTCCTATGTCACTTCAACTCAACTCCCTCAACCTTTCAATCAAATGTTTTGCTCAACCCAAAGTACCCCCTCATGTGCAATTGATCACTATCCCAAATACCCCCTGTGGATAAACCAAGGACCCTCAGGGGTTCTAGTACCACAGGTTGAGAAACTGCTTAAAATGGGGTTACCAACCTGGTTGAATGCTGGTCAGGAGGGCCTGCAGTCTGGGGTAGCTGTCCTGGTTGTAGTCCTTGGCCAGGTTGGTCCAGAAGGCCTGGATGGTGGTCCTACTCTGCTCCAGGAGCCAGGAAAGCAGGGAGTACATGGCCTTGTGGATCCCCTCTCTGCCCTCCCTATCCAGGGTATCCTATGGGTGGTCATAGCAAACTTTTATAATAATAGTACATTTTAGCAGACACTTTTATCCAAAGCGACATACAGTCATGCGTGCATACATTCTTACTTAGGGATGGTGCCGGGAATTGAATCCACTATCCTGATGTTGCAAGCACCGTGCTCTACCAACTGTCATTCAATGTGCCATGTAGAAAATGGTACCGAGTGAAACATACACAGATTTTTTTGTTTATAGAATACGATTTAGACGATCTACAAGGTATTCTCAGCACCCAGAACCAAATCAGTTAAGGCTGTCACGCGAGACCATCTACAAGGCAATGTACTGAAGAGAAAATATTACAATTGTACATGACCTCCTTCCAGGCTAACATCATGAAATGCTCAAACTTTCTCCAAAAGAGCTCTCATATCAATATGAAATATACCATTATTAAATATACTTCCCATAGCTCACCTTCAGAATTTGGTCACTGATGATGTTGCGGTCCACCAACCCATAGAGCAGTGGGAAGGGATCATAAATCGCCATGGAGATGTCTGTGCGGAATTCCTTGAGCTGGGAACGGGGGTCAGGATCCTCAAAAGCCTCGACTCTGGACATGGCTCACAGTTAATATGTGTGGTGTTCATTCATACAGTATGTGCAAGTGGTCTAATGTTGTCTGGCTTTTATGTGTGGTGTGTTGCTGTTAAGTCGCACTTGGGAAGTGTAACAGGAGGATCTGAAATTATTGAAGTGACCTTTGGTTTGTGACCTCAGTGTTGGAGGTGTGGCTAGACCAGGTGAGGGTCACTTGATGGGTATGTCCTCCATGGTTGGTCAAAAGTATTTCTGGTTTCTTTTTTCCAGATGAACACACACACACACACACACACACACACACACACACACACACACACACACACACACACACACACACACACACACACACACACACACACACACACACACACAACACATTGGAATGATTATTTTGAAAGTCCATACTTAAGCCACTAAGGTTTGCTCTGCCACTCACCTCTCCAGGGTCCACATGCCCATTACTACTCTAACTGCCTTGCCTGTGTCCACCTGTCTCTCAGGGGGGGTAACTAAAGACCACCACTAACTCCTGCAGGGGAATACCTGATTCTAGTCTCACTAGAAAAGCCCAAACCCATGGGGACTGAGAGCCCAGGTGAGTGACAGTCTACACGTCACCGTGATACTAATCTATTTGAAGGTACTTTCCACTTCAACTTCCCCCAAAATGTATAATTGTTTGTCTGTTATGATCTCGGCCAAAAGTATGAATCCTTAATGTGTGATCATGTTGATACTGTCACCAGATGGTTAACACTTTACATGTAATTACATCATTCATGGTTTATATAATCATTTCTAAATGTGTTATAAACCATTAACAAACAGTTACTATTCCCCACAATTTTGGGGGGGAAAGTTGAAGCTTATTTACTGGATTTCTATGCAATTTAAAAACTATATTTGGAGAACAGCAAAAACAAACAAAAATGACCCCAGCTATTATCACATTGGCTGCTGTAGCTTCATTCACCTCAGTTGATCTACAAACACATAGCCCATTAGCTATGCAATTAGCTGCTACACATTAACTCACATTAACTCAAAACTATAATTTAATACGTGCCCTGAGTGCCCGGTCAGTAATGGTTACTACAAGTTTAGATAGCTGGCTAGAACTAGACTAATTAACCAATCCCAAATTGCTTTACAGACATGGGCTAATTGAGTGACTGTCAATGAGTGACATATAGAGGGAAACCAATTTTTGAAATTGCATCTTGTGTATTCTACTACTGTATTTTTTTTTTCTTTATGCAACAAAAAGAATGCAGAGTCTTATGTAGCTACGGCCATGAGATCAGATACTCTTGTGATGAGAACCACCAGAAGTACCTCTGCAAAGGCAGAAACGCGATGTGTATTCTTTGGGCAAACAAAGTTATTGAGACTGAGGATGGAAAAAACTGGACCTCTAAAGGGAGATAATCCCTGGTGTGGAGCAAAACAATTTGGACTGTATAACTACATTGAAGTCAACCTTGAAGTCTCTAAAGGTACTGTAAACCTTTGTTTCTCATCCTCAAATACATTATACATTCCTAATCAGGCCTCTGCTCTTGGCCCGAAACCTAACTTGAGATCCCTTCCCGTTACTCATTTTTCATTGACTCAATGCATGATTTACGTGATTGTCGACGTCCTGTATCTCAAATTTGGATTCCACCCTAAATGACAACACAGAGGTGTTCTCTTGTCTTTTCCCACTAGCACTGACTTTGCTGATAAATACTTTGTTGAGGGAAAATGTAATTGATACGAGTGTGATGTGTTGTTGTCTCACCTAGCTATCTTAAGATGAATGCACTAATTGTAAGTCGCTCTGGATAAGAGCGTCTGCTAAATGACTAAAATATCAAATGTCATTCAAGATATTCCCTATTCACACTATTCTGCGAACAGTGCTGTGTTGGCCCAGTGATTTTATTTTCACATTGTCCTTTAAAGCAAGGTTAAAGCAACTGTGGTGGTGGTGTAGCCAGGCCAGTGCAGTACTGCTCAGGTTGACTCAGTAGAGTGAAAAGTAGGGTTGGGGCCAATTCTGAATTGAGTTGCGAATTGCTCTTTAATTCCAATTAATTCTTGAATTTGAATTGAATTTGAATTTTCCACACCTTACAGGTCTGAATTTTCTATAATTACTGTAGTCTGGAAATATTCTAAGATCCTTTTGTAGGTTTATAATAATTCATAATTCACTTACGACTTATTAAATATGAAAGAAAATACATTTCCCAGAATGCATCAAACACTACAGAATGGAAGCGCTCAACCTATTCTCATGACAAAAGTACCAAAAAATACTGTTTGACATGTTTGAGTTGTAATCAAGCCAATATTTGAAATGGTATTTGTATTAATAGGTGGCAGATGCTTTTGGTGACAGACTCGTCAGAGGAATGAGACTTCCATGCTCCATGTCTCAGTTTAATTGCTTTGAATGAAATTCTACTTTAATTCAAATTAAATTCCAATTATGCTTCCTGTGGATGTGTTCATGGATTGAATTCAATTCAATTCAGAAATTCCGAATTGACCCCAACCCTGGTGAAAAGGGTATTAATCTCCACCATGGTCTCCATTTTTTGGTCCACTATGTGTCCACTATTCCCAACATCATTTGATAGTTATTGTAATGTAAATGAGAGTTTTATGTTATATAATAAAACGTTATATATATTATATTCTGATATATACACTGAGTGTATAAAACATTAGGAACACCTGCTCTTTCCATTATATAGACTGACCAGGTGAATCCAGGTGAAAGCTATGATCCTTTATTGATGTCACTTGATAAATCTACTTCAATCAGTGTAGATGAAGGGGCAGAGACAGGTTAAAGAAGGATTTTTAAGCCTTGAGACAATTGAGACATGGAGTGAATGAGCAAGACAAAATATTTAAGTGCCTTTGAACGGGGTATGGTAGTAGGTTCTGAGGGCAAATGGGGGTGCAACTCAATATTAGGAAGGTGTTCCTAATATTTTGTGCACTCAGTGTATATTTCAAAGGATCACCAACGTAACGGCGAGTGAAGCAAAAGAGACACCTTTGACAGACGAGACCATTTTGCAATGGGTAAGTATGGATGGTTAGGAGAGTGAAGCCCTTTAATCTTTCATTTATTAATCATTAAACATTATTACATTATTCATACCAGTGAACAAGGACCACTTCTACCGAGGGACATTCATAACATACATATTACATTATTATATACAGTGCAGTGCAGTACAGTAGATCTTTATATGTATAACAGGGGAAAGGAGGAAGGAAGGGGGAGGAGAGGGGGCGGGCTTGTGAAATTCCATTGGCTTTTTCTTCTTCTTTTACCACAGCACAGGTGTTCTATAAAAGTTGCCCATTGAGAGTGACACATTTTCACAGCTATATTACTGTAAGTAACGGTGAATCTATGGTAAATCAACGCCTGTGGGGAATATCAAATGGGACACATTGTTGATATGAGTATGCTATTATTATGATATAAAACATTCTAAGTTAGTTGAGCCGCTCCAGGGTTGTAGGCTTGAGATCAGCGTGCATGCGTGCTGCAGATATTCAGACAGGGTAGCCATCTTGGAAATGGACTTCCCCACTTTTCCCAATTTACGTGTCATTTTTGGTGCTTTCCCTTTTATATAAAAAAATACAAAACATAACGGCGAAAAGAATTCGAGTTTCATTCCATTTTCTCCCTTTTTTCATTTTCTACAACTTTTTTTTATTATTTTTATCCTTCTCTGGCACTTACATATTGACAAAGTATACACTATTTTACAACTGAAGACTGAAATAACACTTGATTCGTCCAATCAGATATACAGTACGTGGCCCATATCCAATCAGAAAAGTCAACTGGAAGCTAACCAGTAGGAAGCAACACAACAAGCCTATGGTGTGAAGGAAGCTGTCCAACAGCTCTGCATTAACACGAGCACCCGCCCGCAGGAACAGTAGGTTCTGCTGGTTTGTCCAGCTTGATGTCAATCACTGGAAAGTGTCCAATTAAGGAAAACTTAGGGAATACATAAAACATTATCTGCATATTCCATTATAAACAACAAAACTGTGGCGCAAAAGAGTCAACAGAGAGGACTATAATGCAACATTATGGACTCTCCTATCTCTCTCTCTCTCTCTCTCTCTCTCTCTCTCTCTCTCTCTCTCTCTCTCTCTCTCTCTCTCGCACACACACACACACACACATAGTCTATCCTTCATCATGTTGAAGGATAGACTGGCGCTTGTAACGCCAGGGTAGTGGGTTCGATCCCCGGGACCACCCATACGTAAAAATGTATGCACACATGACTGTAAGTCGCTTTGGATAAAAGCGTCTGCTAAATGGAATATTATATTATTATGTTTCCCTAGGCACAGGGTGCTACCCTGCTATACCGTCACTAGGGGGCATCCTCTCCCCCTGTCCTACAGATTCCATACAAACCCATTATGTAATATTACTGGTTCACTGCACTGAAGATGGCTGCCTATGTCTGCTTATTTCTTTGTTACAGTGCCAGCAACCACAATGACTTAAATACTTTTTCTCTCCACTGAGTTTCTCTTTGCTGTTCTGAGCCTTGGTTGACAGATTGTTGAGTTACTCACTGACTCTCTGTTCTAAAGGATACTGCCTTCAGGGTTCGCATCGTCCAAACTCTCCATCCCAGGTAAGGCTGCTGCAACACGCCGAAACAGCTAGAGATAAAGCGAGGGAGGGAGAAAGAGGGAGAGATGGAGAGGAAAATACATTGAAAATATATAATAAAATTAACATTTAACTACATCCTAAAAGGAATTTCCACTACATAAATCGTACACACTAAAAACAAATGGTTCTATATAGTGCCAAATAAAGGTTATTTGGCTGGTAACCATATCAGAACCCTTTCTAGTGCTACATGCAACATTTTTTTGAAGGTTCTATAAAGAACTATGCTCATCAGGTTCTAAATGGAATCTTTATGATGCTATAAAGAACCTTTTCCTAAGGTTCTATAAAGATTAGATAAACTGGAATGACACTCTCACTCACGGTTGCACAAAAAGAGCTGTGCACAAACCACGCCCAAAAATATTCGAATGAGCCGCAGTCCATACATTTTAATTATCACAAAAATAGTAAAGAACACTATTGAAGGGCTCAAAGGGTTATTCGGGTCAGTATGGTTCCACATAGAACCATCACCTTTCCCAAAGAACCCTTGAGGAACCCTACTTTTTTAGTGTGTATGCTTGAGTGAGTCAAACTTGAAGCAAATAAAGAAGCTAAAAAAGTGAAATATCAAGTGCCTAATTAAGAAATTTGAAATTTTATAGGAAGAATCACCTGTTTGACATTGGTGCCTGTCTTGGCACTGGTTTCGATGAACATCACATTCAGTTCTTTGGCTCTCTGCTCTCCCTCTTCAATAGTGATTTGCCTGTGGGAGAATCAGACCATAGCATGCATTAAGATGTTAAAGGGAAATCCTTACTAGAAATCTTGAACAGTTTATGTGGAACCAATGGCGTTGAACAATTGATGCATTAAATCAAATCAGGTAACTTATGTTCATGCTTTCAATCCATATGTAATACATTTGAAAGGATTGAAAAAGTTAAAATAAGGCAGACAAAAGCCTCTTTGATTGGATTATCCAAATTTAAAGCATTCAAAAACAGATACAGATGTACTATCTTAATTTGATCACTCTGTTGTTGCAGAGAATTTTCCTGCACAGCAGGAAATACAAACCTGTAGTGTATTTGAGGTTTAAAAAGGCTACTAAAGTTTTTAATTTCCACTTACAAACTTTAGAAGCCACAAAAATGTCTGACTTCATTTGTCCTAACAAAAAATGTATCAACTCCTACAAAAATGTCCATTCATTATAATCCACATAATAATTCACATGTCCTGTTGCTGCAGGATTATTTTCCTGCTGTAAGAAACTGGTCAATTAAGATACAACACCTGTATACAGCATGTATTCAGTATGTAGGCCTAATATATAAATAACATGTGCACCAGATATAAACTATCACCCACCTCTTCTCCTCCAGGTCTGTCTTGTTGCCCACTAACATGATGATTACATCACTGCCCCTCTCTGTTCGAACGTCGTCAATCCACTTACAGGTCTGCTGGAACGAGTTCACGTCTTTGAAGGAAATACATAATGTACCTTTTTACTGGATGTTACTGTGTATTACAGTGTAGGCCATTACAAGGCACAGTATGTGTGTGTGTGTGTGTGTGCGTATGTGTGCATCCATCTGGTTCTGCTCGTTGTGTGAGTTTTACCACTCACTTGTAATGTCATACACAACCACAGCGACGGTAGAGTCCCGTATGTAGCTGGGGATGAGGCTCCTGAAGCGTTCCTGGCCTGCTGTATCCCACAGCTGCAGTCTCACCTAGACACACACAAGCCCACTGAGCCACAGTCCTGGCTAAGCAACACTATTCAACTACAACAACCCCTTTACAAACATGTTTATTTAAATTCATTTCACCATACTAATTTAGGAATGCCTCATCTACAGTATGTAGCAATATGTATAGTATGTATAGTTAGCATGTGTAGTATGCTAGGACAAATAGGGTGCTATTGTACTAGTTAGGGTGCTAGGGCCCTAAACAAGTTGTAAATGATGTAGTCCATGTTGATCTGTGTTTATTTCAGGTAACTGACAGAGTTTCTTACTGTTCGGTCCTCCAGGTACATGGTCTTTGATAAGAAGTCAATCCCAATGGTCGCCTGTCAAATAAAACAAGAGTAAAGTGATATTAGCAATAATAGTGCAATACAAGTCCAGTGTGTCACACTAATAGCACACAGGGTCCAGTGAGTCACAATAATAGCACACAGGGTCCAGTGAGTCACCCTCTATCTTTTGTTATTCACAAAGGAAAGGATGTACTGTGATAGATAGGAGACATATAAAGCTATTTTGTGTGAAGGCCAAGCGCACAAATCGAATGAAATCTACTGTAATTACATTTGTATTGCCCTTTGTACTTTGTACTGTACGTTTTGTCCTATAATTTGTTTGTACCAGAACATTAAATAAAGCAGCCAGGTCTTACCTGATATGTGTTGTCGAAGCTGTCGTACATGAACCGGGTGATAAGTGATGTCTTCCCCACTGGAAGAGGAACAGAACACAGGGGTGAATATTGAAACGTTTATTTCCAAAACGCGATATCCACCAATTTTACACGTGTTTTTTCATCAGAAATGAATGCTTATGGGTACCTTTTTGTGTGTAAAATATTACTGGTCTCAGATTTTTTTATTCATAGATTTTAGATGTGTATTAAAATGGGTTTTGTTGCAAAACGCTATATATACATGTTTTGCTGGAATTGAATGTTCGTATCCTGTTTATTTAACATATCAATTCAACCCATCATACATCTAGCCTCATGCTATAGTGTTTGGTTACAGTTAGGCCTCATTCCAAATGGCACCCTATTCCCTATATAGTGCACTACATTTGACCAGAGCCCAGATCTCATATTCCTGTATTGATTAAACATTTAAATATATATTTAAAAAACATATTGATGTCAAAAATGTATAATTTGTACTGTTCTTTATTAAAAGTGTAATTATTTGTCACATTTTACTGTGTAAAATCTTGCAGTGCTACTATTTTCTCTGAGAGTGAGGCGGATATATCTTGTTTTGCAACAAAATGTGATTGTTTGTTCTCTGAAATAAAACCATCTAGTGTCATTTAACAACCCAATGCCATGAAACACCAATCTCTTTCAGAAGTTCTTTAAACAAAAAAAGCTCATTTGCCAACATTGCTGAAGATTGATATACTGTATAGCATTTTGGAATGAAACTTCATATACATACATACATAAATGTATGCATGCATGCACAAGCATGCTCGCACACAAACACACACACACACACACACACACACACACACACACACACACACACACACACACACACACACACACACACACACACACACACACACACAATCACAGGTACACTGAAATACAGCCTAATTAGTTCCCATTACCCAATGCTCATCACTCACAGCCCAAAACGATGCCTACAGCAGACTATGGGCAGTGGCCAATACAGGCTTGAAATCAGCACCACGGACAGCTACATAAAAGCATACCTTATGGAAAGCCATTAGGCTGCTACATACAAATACAACAACACACATGTGCACACATAAACAAACATACACACTCACACACACACACACACACACACACACACACACACAGTGCCATGGACAGCTACATCTCAGCATCCTTTTCTATGGAAAGCCATGACAGCTACCATTACATACACACAAACAGGAACATACACTCAGTTATGGAATGGACATGACACATTCTCTCTCTCTCTCTCTCTCTCTCTCTCTCTCTCTCTCTCTCTCTCTCTCTCTCTCTCTCTCTCTCTCTCTCTCTCTCTCTCTCTCTCTCTCTCTATCTCTCTCTCTCTCTCTCTCACACACACACACACTCTCACACACATGCACACACACACACAGACACACACATAGATACACACACACACACACACACACACACACATCCATTATATTATAAATAAACCATTACAATGCCCAAATGTATAGTATTGTATACTTCAGTACCATGATCGAGCAGAGGTGGATAGCCACTCGGACTGCCTGATGTCTGACCACGTATTCTAAGAGGTTTATAGCGCTAAACCATTATTGATCTAGACTCTACGCCATATCAACCATGTAAACCGCCATTGTTCGCTAAATTATTGAATTATTGAAAAAATCATAATGTTATGACACTGACAAAACATTCGTGACCATTGTGATATTATGGTTTGGAATTGTGAGTCAAGTGACTGGAGACAGTGACTGCGAGGTTTATAAATTCTACAGACATCGCCAACCTGGGTGTGTCCCGAATTGACACATGGGAACTATTTATCTATTTATCCATATTAAACCGGGAAAAAAATCATATCTAATCATATAATCCGTTTAAATGTTTAAGTCTATAATCAACAATGGAACTGTGATAAAATGTTCTTATAATCTTGAAACAGAACGAATCTTTCTGCCGGCCACTGCACCACATCAAAACATCCAAATTCGTATATCACGTCGCTTACTGTATCTGTAATACCAATGATACTAAAATACAATAAAACATGTTTAAATAGAGAAATTGGTTGAAATAAAATATGAATATCGGTAAAACGCGGAGGATAGCCTACATTTTATTTTATGACGTTTTAGATCGAAATGGATGACTAATCAAATTTTCTACAGAAACAAAATCGTGACAGGAACCAGTGAATTGGTTGATTGAGTTAACATATGACTCAACCTCTCAACACATTTAGTGAAAATAGTGAAAACTTTCAAATAGACCAAAGAATACAGTTATGGCCTTCAAGATGCGTTATCATGTTTGGCAACTGATAACCAAGCCTCCAAGGCGTTCCAAAAGACTCAACTCACCGCTCTGTTCTCCTAAAAAGACGAGTTTAAATTTCCTCAGAGGGTTCCCCAAGTCTCCTCCGGCGGACATGTTTACAGCGATAACTCTATCGGATTCTAAAAGAGGTTTTCGGATCCAGAGGCGTTGGTTCTATCACTATCACTGTGTCGGGATCCTCCTCTGCTCATAGAACGATGGTAGTGCAGCTCAGCATCGTCCTGTCAGTTTAGGATGCGTGTGCGCCTGCGCGACCTCACCTTATTCATCCTCTCACCTTCTTGAATATTATGGCATTTTCTCCCGTTATTCCTTACAATTACACAGTGTATACATATTCAACAGCAAGGTAAGTAACATAATAAAATATCGGTGTTTTTAGGTTAGTTTTATTTTCAAACACATTGTGTTATAAACCATTTTTTATAGTAATATGACACTCAAATTCATTCACAAATAGTGTCATTGATACACATAAAAACAATGTAAATACTGTACAATAAACCAGTAGTGTATACAGTTTTTCATGATAAGCAAACCAAAAACATTCCTTTATCAAAATCGCATATGAAGTTATCAAAAGTCCCTTAAAGTAATGAAAGAGACTATGTCAATTTTTATTATAGTCCCAAATAAAACACCTTCATTGTTGATACTACATAATAATAACATTTAGCAGACACTTTTATCCAACACCACTAAGAGAGCTGTCATTAACAGTGACACATATTCAGTTTAATTGGCCCTTGCGGAAATTGAACCCGCAACCTTAGTGTTGCCAGTGTTGTGCTCTAACTTGAGCCGTAGGAAACAATGGCCTTGACCATTTCCCCAGTGGCCCCCTCAGGTTCAGTGGCCCCTCAGGGTCAGTGCTGGCCTCTCAGGGTCAGTGGTCACCTCAGGCTCAGTGGTCCCCTCAGGGTCAATGGTCCCCTCAGGCTCAGAGGTCCCTTCAGGCTCAGTGCTGGCCTCTCACACTGGCCCCTCAGGCTCCTTCTCAATACTCAGGCCAGGCGTGTGCTGTACTCTCCAGCCTGCCAGGGCTAGCAGCACCAACCCAAGGCACGTATAACCTACCTGCAGCCCAAAGTACCTGGGAGAGAGGACACAGCAAGAACAACATGTACCTTATTCAGTATATTTGTGACATCAAGATAAACACTTGATGTAACAGAAGTGTCTTCATTTATTCCCAGTCTCAATAAAAAACACACAGAAAACAAGGACAACAACACTTTGTTCTTAGTGACCCCTAATGTACAAGCACATCAAGTGTGGCCGTACCTGTTCCGAAGGATGTTGTTGTCATAGTAACCACAGGCGCCCAGTTTACTCCCACAGGCCTGCTTCCACCAGACACAGGAGTAGTCAATGGCCAGCCCAAACACAGCAGGGGCTGGCAGCCAGGCTGAAACATATATGAAATACATGCAGATATAGGATTTTTTGGGACTGGAACATAATGGAAAAATGAGAATGGGGCACTGTTGTCCAGCAATCACATGCGTTTAGGGGCTAACTTACAGTACCTAGCATTCTTATCAGTAGGAACTGGACTCCAATTGCAAAGGATTTCTCCTCTTGAAAGACTGTCCTGAAAAAAACCATGCATACATATCATCATCATCATCATCATCTTCACCCCACCACCACCATCATCATCATCAACACCATAATCATCATCACCACCCCCACCAACATCATCATCAACACCACCACCACCACTATCAACAACATCATCATCATCATTACCACCACCACAATCATCACCAGTACCTGAGCACCATCATATAGATGGGGTTGTGGGAAAGGCTGGCAATGAAGCCAGCGAAGGCAATGAGGAGAATGGCAGGCAGGACAAGGTGAGGGCAAGAACCTGGGAGGGCCCTGCCTATCCCCATACCAGCCCCACCAGTGGGCACAGCAGGCACAGCGGGCACAGCGGTCACACAGCTACACGTGGTGTAAGCCTAGGGAGGAGTGTAAGGGTACAGTATTTTCTTACAGTCTTAAAGGATGTCCCACACTGCATACAGATGTAGGATCTTAATTTGAGCCAGTTTGCTACAGCAGGAAAATAATCCTGCAGCAGAAGGAAATATGAATTACTATGCGTAATATAATTGATGGACATTTCTTGTAGGGGTTGATACATTTTTCGTTAGGGCAAATCAAATCTTGCATTTTAAAGAGGAAATTACAAACTTTAGAATCCTTTTTAAACCTAGAATAAACTACAAGTTTGCGTTTCCTGCTTTCTCAGCAACATCTGTAAGCAAAAGGACAAGCAGCCCTTGACTCGTTTATGAGTTACAGAGGCTTCCAAATGTCTTTCAGATACCAATGTCACATAATGTGGTTTCAAATCGGTTTGTGCTGTCTTGCCACATATCTATTGACCAGGCTAGGGTTCACATACAGTCTATCTCAAGGATGAGCTATGTAGTACCTGGACTCTGTGAAGGTTTAGTGGGTCGATAGTGACATTGGTGCAGCCAGCGTGACAGGGAGAGATGTACTCTGTGTTGTCCTCTCCACACACAGGGTTAAATACGTTATTCAGACAGGAACAGTTGGAGTTACAGAGAGATAGAGACCTGGGATAAATAACAACAATAGTGAGATCGGATAGAATTACAGGAATAGAATCACAGAATTTGATGATGGCTGACTTATGACTTATTGTGTTAGTGATAGAATAGAATAGAATAGAATATTTGCCAACATATCAGTGATGGTTGATTAGGAATTTGTTGAGTATAGGCTACAATGGTGCAACATGTTTAGTGTACAATAAAGTCAGTGGTCTATTTAAAGATCATGACGTAGAGAGAGCATAGGGAGACTTACCATGAATAATTGAGAGTGGAGGATCTGTGCTGCCGAAAAAATAAATAAATCAATCACACAGTAGAGTACCACACAGTAATGAGGGGTATCTTTATATAGACAGATCCCACCTCACCTATTAGTCCACTGGTCCTGTGTGTCACCGTAGCTTGTGTTGACCCCCGCCACTCTCTGAGTGGAACAGCCCATGAAGAAGAGAGGTACACAGAGCAGTATGGAGAGGGAGAGAGGTACCAAACGCAGCCAGAGGAGGGTCCGCACGGGGGGACGTAGACGCTTCATCGCCACCCCACCCAGCAGCAGCCCTACAGCAGCCATGGGCAGGGTGATGGCCCCTGGCGAAAGCCAACAGGGTGGAGGTCACAGTTGGGTGTAGGGAAAAAACAATGGAAAGTTGCAAACTATATTTAGAGACATTGTGTGTGTGTGTGTGTATGTGTGCGTGTGTGTGTGCATAGGTGTGTGTATGTGTGCCTGTGCTTGTGCATGTGTAGCGTATGTAACTCCTCACCCATGAGTAAGCTGCCGTAGGCGGTGGTGGTACCGTACTGGTGCTCCAGGAACTTGCTGAGGAAGGTGGCGAGGCACTGAGACAGGATCAACAGCAGGAAGACAGGCCGCAGCAGCATCCTCAGGAGCAGACGCGGGAACACTGGGACATACACATTAACACACACACACAAACACAACGCCAACACACATATACACTATACACTACCGTTCAAAAGTTTGGGGTCACTTAGAAATGTCCTTGTTTTCAAAAGAAAAGCTATTTTTTTGTCCATTCAAATGACATCAAATTGATCAGAAATACAGTGTAGACATTGTTAATGTTGTAAATGGTTATCGTAGCTGCAACTCTGCCTAGAAGGTCAGCATCCCGGAGTCGCCTCTTCACTGTTGACGTTGAGACTGGTGTTTTGCGGGTACTATTTAATGAAGCTGCCAGTTGAGGACCTGTGAGGTGTCTGTTTCTCAAACTAGACACTCCAATGTATTTGTCCTCTTGCTCAGTTGTGCACCGGGGCCTCCCACTCCTCTTTCAATTCTGGTTAGAGACAGTTTGCGCTGTTCTGTGAAGGGAGTAGTACACAGCGTTGTATGAGATCTTCAGTTTTTGGGCAATTTCTCGCATGGAATAGCCTTCATTTCTCAGAACAAGAATAGACTGACGAGTTTCAGAAGAATTTTTTTTGTTTCTGGCCATTTTGAGCCTGTAATCGAACCCACAATTGTTGATGCTCCAGATTCTCAACTAGTCTCAAGAAGGCCAGTTTTATTGCTTCTTTAATCCGCACAACAGTTTTCAGCTGTGCCAACATAATTGCAAAAGGGTTTTCTAATGATCAATTAGCCTTTTAAAATTATAAACTTGGATTAGCAAACACAACGTGCCATTGGAACACAGGACTGATGGTTGCTGATAATGCACCTCTGTACGCCTATGTAGATATTCCATAAAAAATCAGCCGTTTCCAGCTACAATAGCCATTTACAACATTAACAATGTCTACACTGTAAAAAAATTGCTTTTCTTTCAAAAACAAGGAAATATCTAAGTGACCCCAACCTTTGAACGGTAGTGTATATACAAAAGTATGTGGACACCCCTTCAAATAGTGGATTCGGCTATTTCAGCCACACTCGTTGCTGACAGCCAAATCGAGCACACAGCCATGCAATCTCCATGGCCTTACTGAAGAGCTCAGTGACTTTCAACGTGGCACCGTCATAGGATGCCACCTTTCCAACAAGTCAGTTCGTCAAATTTCTGCCCTGCTAGAGCTGCCCCGGTCAACTGTAATTGCTGTTATTGTGAAGTGGAAACGTCTAGGAGTAATAACGGCTCAGCCATGAAGTGGTAGGGCACACAAGCTCACAGAATGGGGCCGGCGAGTGCTGAAGCACGTAACGTGTAAAAACACTCACTACCGAGTTCCAAACTGCCTCTGGAAGCAGCGTCAGCACAATAATTGTTCATCGTGAGCTTCATGAAATGGGTTTCCATGGCCGAGCAGCCACACGCAAGCCTAACACCACCATGCGCAATGCCAGAGGGATGGGCGAGACAGGGAAGAGAGAGGGGATGGGAGAGAGGGGTGAGAAGGGATGGGGGAGAAGGATTGGAAAGATGATGGACGGAAGGAGAGGATGGGGGAGATGAAGAGGGATGGGGTCCAAGAGCAGGGAGAGAAAGGTAGAGAAAATGGCAAAATTCCATTGAATTTGAAAGTCTTTGCTTCATATTTTGTATGCTGTATATGCTCTTCTCATTCTCACAAACAGGATCTAATGGTTCAACAGCGACATACCTAAACCTATCTTGTCCACATCTACATAGATTCGGAGCATCATGGAACCCAGGAGGTACCCAAAGGCTGGCCCAAACACAGAGATGGAGAACAGGATGGCTGGAACACAGAATCATTAAATTATGACTTAAATGTCAATCAGGTGATACTTGAAATATTCTCCTCACCAGGACCAGATTCAATGAAGCCCCAGAAATGATTGAATTGATAAAATCCTCAGATCAAATCAAAATCCTCAACAAAACATTTAAATCTAACGAATGTTTCAATTAACAGTTTGTCTGGTTCTCCAATCAGAAACATAATTACAGACTCAAGTAAAGCAGCACTCATGCAGTACTGTAGCAGTATCTTACCAAGGTAAAGAGCTGAATTCCCAGGCTCAGCAAAGTCATCTATGTAGGAGATGCCAAACGGCTGGATGGGCACCGAGCCAATGCCAAACAGCACCTGGGCAGCTGCCAGGGTCAGCCACTGAGTCCGCGCCTCAGAGAGGTCCCCACCACCGCCCTGCCTGCACACTTCAGGGGCAGAGGAATTCTCCCTTAGAACACACGTGTCCCACGACCCACGGGCTAAAAACAACATATATATATTTCTGTGTGGTGATCAGTTCAGTCACGTTGAGAAACATGCATTGAGCATTATTATTATTACTTGTGTCAACCCATACACATGAAGTACAAAAACATAAAAAAAGATACATTCGGTGTACAAAACATTAAGGACACCTTCCTAATATTGAGTTGGATTTAACAAGTGACATCAATAATGGATCATAGCTTTCGCCTGGATTCACCTGGTCAGTCTATTTTATGGAAAGAGCAGGTGTCCTTAATGTTTTACAATACAGACAATTTTGACTTTGTGGCTGTGGAATCTAGTGGACACCGTTTATCATCCGCACACAGGCTTGAAAATCACCGCACCAGTTTATGCACCGCCTTCGCCCAATCCTGATTCGTCCAAATAAAAAAATGAAAACCAAACCAGGAACTAACTACTGCTGCTCGAAATCACATAATTATATGTGAGCCTTGACAGATTCGCGCCGTTTCATCTGCCCACGGTAATCTGTCCGCGAGAGATTAGTTGAAATATAACTGAATTGATAAAAGTATTGTTAAAATCTAACTTAACATTTTCTACATCAAGATTTTCTCTAAAGAGTGCTATCTCGAGCCAGCCAGACACAATTAGACCTGTATTCATAATCAAACTGGTTTCATGGACTTCCTGCACTGTAATGCATTGCATTTTGGCAAAACTGCACTGTACTATTCCTTAAACAGTAATATATTGAGAGTAATATATAGGGTTTTGTCTTCTTACCAGCTGACATAAAGTGGTACTGGTAGGGCTTGGACAGGAAGTGAGGTAGGGCCAGGGTGGCAGCAGCACAGGACATGAACAGCCCCCCAAGGCCAATGAAACGAGGCCGGTTGACCCGGCTCCCAAAGTAACTGACAAACACCACCAGCACCATGTTCCCCATCTGTAGGACACAGTCACAGCCCAGTGGGCATAACTGGTTGGACTGTCATTTCAACCAGATTAAGGTTGTAAACTAGTTGTAATAATGTCATAATGTCACTGGGAGTGTGGTGGAACAGGAGAGAGACCCATCTAAAGTGAGAATGGAGCACTGCATAATATATTACAAAAAATAAATTCTTGATTTAATACAATTCAAAAGAATGTGACTTTAAAGTGGCTCTTATACCTGTGTATTTACACAATGTTTACCATTTACTTTTTACTTATCTATACTATTATACATACACTACCAGTCAAAGGTTTTAGAACACCTACTCATTCAAGGGTTTTTCTTTATTTTGACTATTTTCTACAGTGTAGAATAATAGTGAACACATCAAAACTATGAAATAACACATATGGAATCATGTAGTAACCAAAAAAGTGTTAAACAAATCAAAATATATTTTATATTTGAGATTCTTCAAATAGCCACCCTTTGCCTTGATGACAGCTTTGTACACTCTTGGTATTCTCTCAACCAGCTTCATGAGGTAGTCACCTGGAATGCATTTCGATTAACAGGTGTGCCTTCTTAAAAGTTAACTTGTGGATTTTCTTTCCTTCTTAATGCATTTGAGCCAATCAGTTGTGTTGTGACAAGGTAGGGGGGAGAGGGTATACAGAAGATAGCCCTATTTGGTAAAAGACCAAGTCCATATTATGGCAAGAACAGCTCAAATAAGGAAAGAGAAACAACAGTCCATCCTTTCTTTCAGATATGAAGGTCAGTCAATATGGAACATTTCAAGAACTTTGAAAGTTTCTTAAAGTGCAGTCGCAAAAACCATCAAGCGCTATGATGAAACTGGCTCTCATGAGGACCACCACAGGCATGGAAGACCCAGAGTTACCTCTGCTGCAGAGGATAAGTTCATTAGAGTTACCAGCCTCAGAAATTGCAGCCCAAATAAATGCTTCGCAGAGTTCAAGTAACAGACACATCTCAACATCAACTGTTCAGAGGAGACTGTGTGAATCTGGCCTTCATGGTCAAATTGCTGCAAAGAAACCACTACTAAAGAACACCAATAAGAAGAAGAGACTTGCTTGGGCCAAGAAACACGAGCAAATGAACATTAGACCGGTGAAAATGTGTCCTTTGGTCTGGAGTCCAAATTGGAGATTTTTGGTTACAACCGCCGTGTCTTTGTGAGACGCGGTGTGGGTGAACGGATGATCTCTGCATGTGTATTTCCCACCGTAAAGCATGGAGGAGGAGGTGTTATGGTGTGGGGGTGCTTTGCTGGTGACACTGTCTGTGATTTATATAGAATTCAAGGCACACTTAACCAGTATGGCTACTACAGCATTCTGCAGCGATACGCCATCCCATCTGGTTTGGGCTTAGTGGGACTATCATTTGTTTTCAACAGGACAATGACCCAGCACACCCCCAGGCTGTGTAAGGGCTATTTTACCAAGAAGGAGAGTGATGGAGTGCTACATCAGATGACCTGGCCTCCACAATCCCCCGACCTCAACCAAATTGAGATGATTTGGGATGAGTCGGACGGCAGAGTGAAGGAAAATTAGCCAACAAGTGTTCAGCATATGTGGGAACTCCTTCAAGACTGTTGGAAAAGCATTCCAGGTGAAGCTGGTTGAAAGAATGCCAAGCGTGTGCAAAGCTGTCATCAAGGCAAAGGGTGGCTATTTGAAGAACCTCAAATATAAAATATATTTTGATTTGTTTAACACTTTTTTGATTACTACATGATTCCATATGTGTTATTTCATAGTTTTGCTGTCTTCACTATTATTCTACAATGTAGAAAATAGTGAAAATAAAGAAAAACCCTTGAATGTGTAGGTGTTCTAAAAACTTTTGACTGGTAGTGTATGTATTAAAGAAGATGAAAAAAAAAACACACCATTCTTTAGTGAATTCAAGTATTGTTGTACCCTTCCAGGCTATATGGAAGTGCTAGAGTGCATTGACAATTGTACATGCAGGTGGTTATCCCAGTGGAGACCAGCAGGGGTTGCTGTACCTCGTGCAGAGAGGAGACAGTGCCCATAGACATGCTGTTGAAACCCGAAGCAACGTTCTATGGTGGTGATGCAACTCTTGAAGTAGGCACTGTGCAGCAGCTGGGTGAGCTGGAGCAGACTGTGACACAGCACAAATATCTATGTGTTAGGGGATAGTAGTCGCATGGTAAAGAGGGAAATAGGGGAAGGTGTGAGACAGAGGGAGATGTTGGAAGGAGGAGAGAGAGAGCAGACATAACAACTCAAGCTTTCAGCCCACAGCAAAGAAGATATTCTCTGCTACTACCTGAATTTCGCAGTCATGGAATTACCTCAAGTTAGTCCAGTTTTCCATGTTCCTGCAGATTTTTTATTGGTCCTCTGAGGTCTTCACTGCCTATAGACTTTCTCTGTGTACCAATATTAAGTCTATAGGCACTGAAAACCTATAAAGCATTCTTGGTGTTGAGGGATAGGCCTGTTGCCAGATCTACACAACAGATGGCATGAACTCATCTAGAGATTATAACATTCTTGAGACGTAAAAACATCTGAGAATGTACCAGTACATGCACTCATACATAACTTTATGTTACAAGATGGCTTTGACTTCTCTTTTTTCTCCTCCTCCATTCTGACAGACTGTTCACTCGCCCCAACAGCTGAAACCTATCCAAGCTTCCAAGCTTCTTGTCTACTGCGTGTGAGAGTGTGTGTGTGGATGTCAAGGTGGAATCGGGGTGTGCATGTGCATTGGGTGGTCACAACACATTCTTCGAGTTAACCCTTAGATGCCTCCGAGAACTAAAAGTACAGGGAGTCAGTTCCCAAACAACACCTGGACAGGAAAGTGATAGTATGTCCAATGTGTCAGAGAGTACAGAAACAGAGAGTTGTGGCAAGCACATGTTAACATCTGAGTCAGTATTTGGCTGAATGGGTTTCCCCCCACGGTTTGGCATGACTGCCTCTGGCTTAAAAAATGCGAGCAACTCCATCACACCCCTGGATGGTACAACATGTTTAGCTAACTGTATGGCCCAACCTGGATTGTTGTACATTCTGGTCTAAGATCTGATGGACATTCTGGTCTACACCCAACAGAAGAATGGCTTAACATCAGAGAACATCCAGAGAACTTGATCCTTCAAAGGTCATTCAACATAAGGTACTGTAGTGTTGTAGTGGTTCAATAAAAAACAGTTTGAGCTAAGTCATGTTGTACCTTGGGTGTGGGAAGACTTTAGGTTATGTTGTAGGGACGTATGCTCTTGGTCTTACTATTTACAGTATCAATATCATAATATAGTCATTATGGAAGCAGATTCATGCTAAAAACTATTTGGATTTGGATTTAATTACTCAGCTTCTTTCAATTGATTCAAAATTACATAACATGTACGCACACTCATAAACTGAATTCAGAGCATTCAATCTTCCACTTTACCCTCCAAAAGCACCAGAATGCAAAGAAAAATCAACAAATACAAACAGCGTTATACAAAAATATCAAAATACAAAGTGAAAACAAGGACTAGTGTTTGAAATCAAACAGCTCAGCCTCTTTCTCCTTCCAGAAAGCAAAGCTGCGATCGATGTATTTACAGATCTCGTCGTTGCTGAAACAGGAGAAGTCTGTGCCGCTGCTACACTTGAGAAGCTCTTCTTCTTCCGGACTGGCAGTCTGCACTATGACCTTGGGCACTAGCCTTGTGTCTTGATACTGGCACTCTCTGGCAACCCCAGGATGGTACCTTCCAGGTACTGCAGCATTACCAAAGAACCTGGCTTTGATGTCCTCAAATCCGTCACTCCACTGCCGCTTCCCTTCTTGGATCTCCTGGAGGATGGCCTTGTGGAAGTCCCTGACGGTCTCCCATGGGAAACAACCTACGTGATCGAAGACCTCGAAGCACAGCAGGTGCCTCATTTTCCGCTCCTCAGCCGATAAATCCTGCTCCAGGATGTGGAAGTAGCCCAGCATGAAAAGGTCAAGGGTCAGGCTGTCGTAGGCCACGGGCACTCCGTCCACCTGGAGAGGCAGGAAGTGCTCAGGGGAATAGGTGGTGGGGCGCAACTGGCTTAGGGATACTGGCGAAGACTGTATTTTGGCGCTCCGCCAGGTGTTGAGCATCTTGTCCACTGCAGTTCTTTGGCGGTAGAAGAGAAAGAGAGAGCTGGTCCGGTGTGGCGTCCCCGGTTGTGTCATTGTTGTCCAATTTTGGATGCCTGATTGTATTGTTGTTGTCTGATGTTGTGTCCCTGATTGTGTCGAGTTCCTTATTGTGTCGACCACGGCCTCGGCTCTTTCGACGGCCTCCTTTCTCACCCTGGCTCTCACAGAGATGGCGTACGCTGACTTCTTCCAGTGGCTCAGGAACAGGACGACAATGCGCTCTTTTCTCAGACTGGTCGTCTCCATGACCCGGATTGGGATAGGGATGTCATGGCAGGCTAGTTCAAGTTCACAGCCTAGATCGGTGTTTTTTTGAACAGCTAACTCAGCAGCTTCCACCCTCCCTCTCGGAGTCTGGCTCCTTGTGACCGGTTGATGCGAGTCATTCACAAACCCCCCAAACGGGTAAATCCCCCCAATTTGACCTTCAAAGTTGGACCTCAAACTCCTCACCGACACCCCGGACTGCTGGATCTCCCTCTCCACCCTCTCCCTCCTCCCTTTGCTGTAGCTCTGGCTCTCCAAGCGGTGGCTGAACGATGACACCATCTCAACACGCTGAAGCCTACACACGCCCCTCTCAATCCCCGCCCCCACCGTTACCCCCTCCCCTTCTCCCACCACCTGCATCACCACTTCCTCATCTCGACTCGTCAGACTGGTCAGGAGTTGGTACATGCTCTTGACAATGCCGGAGACACGACTACACCACACAGGAAGAGGTAGATGTCCGTCTGCATCCATCTGCTGGAGGAACTCGGTGTTGACGGTGATGTTGACGATGGGGTCGGGTAGGATGGCGCGGAGCTCCTCGGTGAGACGTGCCAGCTCCAGCTCGTAGGCCTGGCAGCGCTTCTGCATGGAGACGTTCTCGATCTGCCTCTCAAGGTAGAGCAGGTCGTCCTCAGTCAGCAGCTCGCCGAACGGGCCCAGGATGGCGTTGTGGGCCTGGGAGTACTTCCAGCCATCTGCCTCAGTGTTGCTGTTAACCATGTCCTGGTGGTGAGCAAAGGAAGGAAAGGTCTCAACTTAAAAACAGTGAAAAGGTTCAAGCTAAAATGGTTAGCATCATCAGCTACATGCTAATTTTATCTAGCTACATGCTAAACAAAACTAGTGTTACACATGAAAAATACTTTGTTGCGAGGTTGTTAGAGATTCTTCCACACTATAAATGGCACAATCCTCAGACACCCAATGGTAATTTACTCCAGTCCATATCCTGAAAACAATGGAAGCAAATTGATGACAATATATTTATTTATATTTTTGGCATGATTCTGCTTCCATAGCAGATAATGACTATACAGAATGCTACATGCATGTGTTGAAAACATACCTTCATCCTTTGCTCCTCCTCGTCCTGTAGCCTAGCCTTGAGTTGGCGCACCATAACCTGCCTCTTCCACTCGGCAATGGGCCGGCCATTCTCGTCGTGGGTGGGCACCAGAGAGTCTATGTCAGCCAGGATCACCTCCTCTATGGGGATGAGCTCCAGTAGCTCTCCCTCACTGTCAGCCCTCTGAGGAGATAATATACCATCAACACAGTTTATTTCCAAAACGCTGTATCCACCAATTTTTCTAATTTCTGTTATTTTATCAGAAATGAATGCTTATGGGTACCTTTATGTGTATGTAAAATATGACTGTTCTCAGATTTTTATAGATTTTAGATGTATATTAAAATGGGTTTTGTTGCAAAATGCTATATATCCATTGTTTAGCTGGAATGGATGCTCATATCCTGTATATTTAACATGTAAATTCAACTCATCATTAATCTAGCCTCATGCTATAGTGTTTGGTTAGAGTTAGGCCTCATCCCAAATGGCACCCTATTCCCTATATAGTGCATTACTTTTGACAAGAGCCTATATCTCATATTACTGCATTGATCAAAAGATATACAGTACCAATCAAAAGTTTGGACAAACCTACTCATTCAAGGGTTTTTCTTTATTTTTACTATTTTCTACATTGTAGAATAATAGTGAAGATATCAACACTATGAAATAACACATATGGAATCATGTAGTAACCAAAAAAGTGTTAAACAAATCCAAATATATTATTCAAATAGCCACCCTTTGCCTTGATGACAGCTTTGCACACTCTTGGCATTCTCTCAACCAGCTTCATGAGGTAGTCACCTGGAATGCATTTCAATTAACAGGTGTGCCTTCTTAAAAGTTAATTTGTGGAATTTAATGTGTTTGAGCCAATCAGTTGTGTTGTGACAAGGTAGGGGGGGTATACAGAAGATAGCCCTATAATAATAAATAAGAAAGAAAGTAAAAACCTTGAATGAGTAGGTGTATCCAAACTTTTGACTGGTAGTGTATATTTTTAATTATTGATGTCACAAATGTATAATGTGTACAGTTCCATATTAAAAATGTAATTATTTGTCACATTTGACTGTGTAAAAACTTGCAGGTTTACTTTTTTCTCTGAGAGTGAGTCGGATACAGTGCATTCGGAAAGTATTCAGACCCCTTGACTTTTTCCACATTTTGTTATGTTAGAGCCTTATTCTAAAATGGATGAAATAAATACAAATCCTCATTAATCTACACACAATACCCCATAATGAGAAAGCGTAAACAGGTTTTTAGAAATATTTGCAAATTTATTAAATATAAAAAACGGAAATACCTTATTTACATAATTATTCAGACCCTTTGCTATGAGACTCGAAATTGAGCTCAGGTGCATCCTAGAGATGTTTCTACAACTTGATTGGAGTCTACCTGTGGTAAATTCAATTGATTGGACATGATTTGGAAAGGCACACACCTGTCTATATAAGGTCCCACAGTTGACAGTGCATGTCAGAGCAAAAACCAAGCCATGAGGTTGAAGGAATTGTCCGAAGAGCTCCGAGACAGGATTGTGTCGAGGCACAGATCTGGGGAAGGGTACCAAAAAATGTCTGCAGCATTGAAGTTCCCCAAGAACACAGTGGCCTCCATCATTCTTAAATGGAAGAAGTTTGGAACCACCAAGACTCTTCATAGAGCTGGCCGCCCGGCCAAACTGAGTAATCAGGGGGAGAAGGGCCTTAGTCAGGGAGGTGACCAAGAACCCGATGGTCACTCTGACAGAGCTCCAGAGTTCCTCCGTGGAGATGGAAGAACCTTCCAGATGGACAACCATCTCTGCAGCACTCCACCAATAAGGCCTTTATGGTAGAGTGGCCAGACGGAACCCATTCCTCAGTAAAAGGCACATGACAGCCCACTTCAAGTTTGCCAAAAAGCCCCTAAAGGACTCTCAGACCATGAGAACCAAGATTCTCTGTTTTGATGAAACCAAGATTGAACTCTTTGGCCTGAATGTCAAGTGTCACATCTGGAGGAAATCTGGCACCATCCCTACGGTGAAGCATGGTGGTGGCAGCATCATGCTGTGGGGATGTTTTTCAGCGGCAGGGACTGAGAGGCTAGTCAGGATCGAGGGAAAGATGAATGGAGCAAAGTACATAGAGATATTTGATGAAAACCTGCTCCAGAGCGCTCAGGACCTCAGACTGGGGCAAAGGTTGACCTTCCAACAGGACAATGACCCTAAGCACACAGCCAAAACAATGCAGGAGTGGCTTCGGGACAAGTCTCTGAATGTCCTTGAGTGGCCCAGCCAGAGCCCGGACTTGAACCCGATGGAACATCTCTGGAGAGACTTGAAAATAGCTGTGCTGCGACGCTACCCATCCAACCTGACAGAGATTGAGAGGATCTGCAGATAAGAATGTGAGAAACTCCCCAAATACAGGTGTGCCAAGCTTGTAGCGTCATACCCAAGAAGACTCAAGTGTGTAATCGCTGCCAAAGGTGCTTCAACAAAGTACTGAGTAAAGGGTCTGAATACTTTATTTAATACATTTGCAAAAATATCTAAAAACCTGTTTGTGCTTTGTCATTATGGGGTATTGTGTGTAGATGATGAGAATTATTTTGATTATTTATCCATTTTAGAATAAGGCTGTAACGTAACAAAATGTGGAAAAAGTCAAGGGGTCTGAATACTTTCCGAATACACTGTGTATCTTGCTTTGCAACAAAATGTGATTGTTTGTCATTCTAGTGATAGGTTTCAAACAAATACATGTCTGTCATTTAACAACCCCATGCTATGATTAGATGTGAAAAATACACACCAATCTCTTTCATAAGTATAAAAAAATACTAATTGACCAACATTTCTGAAAATGGATATATAGCGTTTTGGAATTAAACTCTTCACATCATTATAGAGCATTATATTACACAGAGCATACAAATTATATTTTATTTTATTTATATAGGCCTAGATTGACTTGTGTTGCTCAACACTCCCAGGTGAAAATGCAAAGAAACAATAGCGCACAGATAACGTCTATCTATCTATCTATCTATCAGAACAAGCTCCATGAAAGGACTGACGTTTTGTCCAGTGAAGACAGCAGTGATCCCAGCCTGTCTCAGAGACTTGATAGACTTCATCTGGGAGAACAGGGTCTGGTCCCTCTCTGGAGGCTTCAGCAAATTAAAGGAGCCAACAACTACAAAAGCAAACACAACATCTGTTATATCATGCTTCAACGAAAATGTATCTTTGTGAAAATTTTGACTTGGCCCATTCAAGATAAAATGCTGCAGATCAATAAAATCTGGTTGGTTTAGACACAAAATAATTAGCTAGCTAGTAAGTAATGTAGTACTATAAAGTTGTCATTTACAATCAAGGATGTAGTTATGAATAAAAGTGGGTCTGATTTTAATTTTGCCAACATGTAGCCAGCCGTATGCTGGAGCTAACGTTAATCCTTTAATTAAAAGAGGTTCACACTTTCTACCGATGTTGCTTGATAAGTGGTTATTAGCTGGCCAAAATGACAAGAAAAGTGATCGAAATGTATTAAAGAGAGGATGAACTGACTGATTTAGCCTCTGTTTCAATCCTCCTCATTAGGAAATGTGACTGAGAACGAAAGTGTTTGTACATTCACTCAGCCAAAACAGTACACAGTTACAGTCACTCACCCTTCTAAATAACTTGAAACAGTTTAACCAGTTATTCTGTCTGGAAGTAGACTAGGCTAGCTAGCAAGCTAGCCAACTTCTTTCGCCAATCAGCTTCAGCCGGTGTGCGACCATGGCAAGGTTGGTTTGATTTTGGATAGCCTATCTGTGGGGCTAGTTAGGGACTGTCAATAAATTACACAATGTAAATGGGACAATACTTTCATCTTGTACGCCTTTTAGTTTTCTCATTAAATGCTTTCAATATTTGTATATGAATTTCTACAATTTATAGTTAGAGGTTTTTTAAGTAATTGATATTTGAAGCTATTAAAAAAATATATATATTGCACCATGTACATTGTGTAATTTAATGATGGTCCCTAACTGGCCCAATGGGGATATGCAAAGTCAAACCAAATTGACCATGGTCAGTGTGGGCATAACGATTGGGTTGCGTGCAGCTTCGCTCTGAATTGATGATTACTTGGGTGCTGCCAGCTATGGGCATATGGGCATGATTGAAATAAACCCAACCCAAGGAAAACTATTACGTACAATATATTCCTAACATCTGCAAATCTCCATTTTGGACGATACTGACTTAATGACCAAAATGATCCTATTTACACTTTATAGCCATTTCTGACCCTAGAATAAATATTTCTGACTCATATCGATGCCACATAGGCCGTATTCAACCAGAGAAGGTGGTTGTACAGTTCAGTCGCTCTTTAACAGTATTGCAGTAATTTCAGCAATTCAGAATTATTTCAATTTTAGATAGCAAAGCAATCGATATCCTATCCTAAACGTTTTGGAAGCGAGAGGCATCTTTTTTAAATGTATGTTTATTTTTTGGGGGAGTAGATCAGCTTTAATATTGCAGATAGATTGTAGCTTCCAACAATGTAATTGTCTGCATAATTTCCAATCCCCCATATATTTTTTTGTATATACAGTGGGGAGAACAGGTATTTGATACACTGCCGATTTTGCAGGTTTTCCTACTTACAAAGCATGTAGAGGTCTGTAATTTTATCATAGGTACACTTCAACTGTGAGAGATGGAATCTAAAACAAAAATCCAGAAAATCACATTGTATGATTTTTAAGTAATTAATTTGCATTTTATTGCATGACATAAGTATTTGATCACCTACCAACCAGTAAGAATTCCGGCTCTCACAGACCTGTTAGTTTTTCTTTAAGAAGCCCTCCTGTTCTCCACCCATTACCTGTATTAACTGCACCTGTTTGAACTCGTTACCTGTATAAAAGACACCTGTCCACACACTCAATCAAACAGACTCCAACCTCTCCACAATGGCCAAGACCAGAGAGCTGTGTAAGGACATCAGGGATAAAATTGTAGACCTGCACAAGGCTGGGATGGGCTACAGGACAATAGGCAAGCAGCTTGGTGAGAAGGCAACAACTGTTGGCGCAATTATTAGAAAATGGAAGAAGTTCAAGATGACGGTCAATCATCCTCGGTCTGGGGCTCCATGCAAGATCATTTATCAGAAAATTATGTTTTTTTAATCAATTAGTATATTTGAGTTTAACCACAATATTTGTTGTATTATTTGTTCTGTATTTTCTGATGGATTAAACTGAAATTGCAACCAACTTTCTATGGCTTGTTTTAAAAATAGCGTTATTTTGGAGATTATTTCATTTTCAAATAACTGAAAGTGAGAGGTTGTAATCTGAATAAAGGGAGAAAGGCCATTCTTGAACATTGGGCGAGAAATTCTTACTAATTTTCTAGAGAACCAGTTCGGATTTAAGTATAACTTTTGTATGACTGACGCCTTTAGTGAGAGGCCTAATGCTTTAATATTTAATCATTTCTGCCCTCCAAATTCATATTCATTATATAAATAGGCCCTTTTAATTTTGTCTGGCTTGCCGTTCCAAATAAAATTGAATATCTTTTGCTCATATAATTTATAAAACGTGTCGCTAGGTGTAGGCAAGACCATAAGCAAATAGGTAAACTGGGGTATGACTAAAGAGTTAATCAGGGTGATTTTCCCACAAATAGACAGGTCTTTTCCTTTCCATGGTAGCAAAATCCTATCTATTTTTGCTAACTTTTTATTAAAATGTATTGGATTGAGATCATTTCTTTATTTCGGGATATGTATACTGAGTATGTCCACATCACCGTCAGACCATTTTATTGGTAAACTACACAGTAATGTAAAAGTTGTATTTTTTTGTGATCCAATATGTAATATAGTACATTTGTCATAATTTGGTTGTAATCCAGAGAGGTTAGAACATGTATCTAGATCCTCTATGAGGCTGTGGAGGGATCCAAATTGTGGATTTAAAAGAAAACATGAATCATCAGTGTACAATGACACCTTTGTTTTTAAGCCCTGGATTTCGAACCCCTTGATATTATTGTTGGATCTGATTTTAACAGTTAACATTTCAATGGCAATGGTAAATAGATATGCCGATAGTGGACAACCTTGTTTTACTCCTCTTGACAGTGTTGTTTATAAAGAATAATGCTAATCTTTGCTGTGAGACCAAGGAGTCCGCTTACACTGTACTTTGATTATAAAGGTTTATTTATATCACAAGATTTCAGCATAAGTTTACAGACGTCTGCAGGCATCTGGAGAACGGCGACCCAAAATAATATGTTGTTCTATCCTCCTTTGTCTCAACCAAGTATTTATAATCTTTACGATGATATGAGTGTTTTCCCATACAGACCAATCCCATGACTCCACACAACAGACTTCCTCTGTTTTATGGGGTGCCCCTATAAAACTGCTCCCCAGATGCTTCCCTAAGCTGAATCAACATCCTCCAAGATACCATTTGAAAACGTTAGCAAAATCATAAATTCCTCAGATACCACAACAGTTTAAAACTTTCTGAGAAGTAGCCATTATTTACTATTTTACAGCTAGGGTTACTATAAATAACTTTACCCCATTTTATAAGAGATTCTGCAAAATTGAAATATTCCAGGCATTTACAGTTTAAGTCGGAAGTTTACATACACCTTAGCCAAATACATTTCAACTAAGTTTTTCACAATTCCTGACATTTAATCTTAGTAAAAATTCCCTGTCTTAGTTCAGTTAGGATCACCACTTTATTTGAAGAATGTGAAATGTCAGAATAATAGTAGAGAGAATTATTTATTTCAGCTTTTATTTCTTTCATCACATTCCCAGTGGGTCAGAACTTTACATACACTCAATTAGTATTTGGTAGCATTGCCTTTAAATTGTTTAACTTAGGTCAAACGTTTCAGGTAGCCTTCCACAATAAGGTGGGTGAATTTTGGCCCATTCCTCCTGACAGAGCTGGTGTAACTGAGTCAGGTTTGTAGGCCTCCTTGCTCGCACACACTTTTTCAGTTCTGCCCACAAATGTTCTATAGGATTGAGGTCAGGGCTTTGTGATGGCCACTCCAATACCTTGACTTTGTTGTCCTTAAGCCATTTTGCCACAACTTTGGAAGTATGCTTGGGGTCATTGTCCATTTGGAAGACCCATTTGGGACCACACTTTAACTTCCTGACAGATGTCTTGAGATGTTGCTTCAATATATCCACATCATTTTCCTTTCTCATGATGCCATCTATTTTGTGAAGTGCACCAGTCCCTCCTGCAGCAAAGCACCCCCACAGCATGATGCTGCCACCCCGTGCTTCACAGTTGGGATGGTGTTCTTCGGCTTGCAAGCACCCCTTTTTCCTTCAAACATAATGATGGTCATTATGGCCAAACAGTTATAATTTTGTTTAATCAGACCAGAGGACATTTCTCCAAAAAGTACGATCTTTGTCCCCATGTGCAGTTGCAAACCGTAGTCTGGCTTTTTTATGGCGGTTTTGTATCAGCGGCTTCTTCCTTGCTGAGTGGCCTTTCAGGTTATGTCGATATAGGACTCATTTTACTCTGAATATAGATACTTTTGTATCTGTTTCCTCCAGCATCTTCACAAGGTCCTTTGCTGTTGTTCTGGGATTGATTTGCACTCTAGGAGACAGAACGCGTCTCCTTCCTGAGCGGTATGACGGCTGCGTGGTCCTATGGTGTTTATACTTGCGTACTATTGTTTGTACAGATGAATGTGGAGGTCTACAGAAAAATGTCTGAGGTCTTGGCTGATTTCTTTTGATTTTCCCATGATGTCAAGCAAAGAGGCACTGAGTTTGAAGGTAGGCCTTGAAATACATCCACAGGTACACCTCCAATTGACTAAAATTATGTCAATTAGCCTATCAAAAGCTTCTAAAGCCATGACATCATTTTCTGGAATTTTCCAAGCTGTTTAAAGGCACAGTCAACTTAGTGTATGTAAACTTCTGACCCACTGAAATTGTGATACAGTGAATTATAAGTGAAATAATCTGTCTGTAAACAATTGTTGGAAAAATGACTTGTGTCATGCACAAAGTAGATGTCCTAACCGACTTGCCAAAACTATAGTTTGTTTACAAGAAATTTGTGGAGTGGTTGAAAAACGAGTTTTAATGACTCCAATCCAGTGTATGTAAACTTCCGACTTCAACTGTATATATAAACTCCAGTCGTATTTTATCAAAAGCCTTTTCAAAGTCAGCTATGAATACCAGGACTGGTTTCCCAGAATTTTCATAGTGTTCTATTGTTTCCAGTACTTGTCTTATATCTCCAATGTACCGTCCATGTAAAAAACATGTCTTATTAGGATGAATAATATCCGACAATACCTTTTTAATTATATGTGCTATGCATTTTGCTAGAATTTTTGGATCACAACACTGAAGTGTAAGAGGCCTCCAATTTTTAAATGGACTGGATCTTTAATACTTACCACTTGTATCCTGTTTCAGTAATAATGAAATCAGACCTTCTTGTTGAGTGTCTGATAATCTACCATTGATATAGGAGTGGTTAAAACATGCTAATAACGGTCCTCTGAGTATATCAAAAAAGGTTTGTTATACCTCCACTGGTATGCTATCCAGCCCTGGAGTTTTCCCTGACTTTAATTGCATCAAGAAGTTCCTCCTCTGTAATTTGGCCTTCACATGAGTACAGCTGTTAATTTTAAATAATTCATAGAAAATAAAAATCCAGACAATTAGCTTCGGTTAGTGGAGATGGAGGAGACTGAAACGAAAACATATGCTTAAAGTACTTTACTTCCTCTTTCAAAATATTGTTTGGTGAATCATGGGTGACTCCGTCATTTGTAACAAGTTTCAGTAAATGATTTTTGGTAGCATTTCTATGTTGAAGATTAAAAAATAATTTGGTGCATTTTTCCCCATATTCCATCCAGTTCGCTTTATTTTTATATTACACTTGATCTTTCTTGAATAAGTTCCTACATTTCTTTTTGTTTTTCCTCTAACTTATTCTGAGCCTCTAAAGTACAGTTTTTATTGATATCTGTCTGTACTATTAGTCCTTCCATTTCCTTTGTTAACATGGACTCTTCTGATCTAAATTGCTTTTGTTTTAGAGATGAGTACTGAATTGCATGGCCTCTAAAAGCACATTTAAAAGTGTCCCATACAATAAGGTGATCTGCTGTACCTATGTTATGTCGGAAAAAGTCAGTTCTAAATTCTTCTGTCCTAGTTAAAAACAAGTTATCATCCAATAGACTTTGATTACATTTCCAATATCCTCGCCCACGTAGAAATTCTGTAAGAGTAATATATATGCCAATTATTTGATGGTCCAACCGCATTCTGTCCCCTATCAAGACTTTTTTAAACTTTTGGTTCCAGAGAATGTCATAAGAAAGTAGCCTCCGCCATGTATATCTCACTAGGTCAGCGAGAGGCATTTTACTGTCATCTCACTAGGTCATTCATTATTTCATTTTTGACCCGCATCCTTTTTCTTTAAAGGGTTTCCCCAGGCCGCGACACATATGAACAACTATCTGGAGTTGTCTTACAAAGTCCTCATGGCTCCTTACCAGAAGAGGCCACCTGTACATGTTGCATGGAGCCAGTGGCGTTTCTCATTGAGGGGGTCAAAGGTGAGGATGATGCCGGGGGCGGGGTGAGGTAGCGAGGCTGGGGAGGCACCTCCTTCATCGGCTGCTGGGGACACATATAGGACAGGGATGAGGAATATGTCAATAAATAAACAGTAATAGATAAATATATTGGAACAAAGATATATTACAAATATATTACACATATATTTAGTATTGTAATATATATATATAGAAATATATATATTTACAATATATTTATAATATTATATATACCATATGGATATGTGCACTGAGTGTACAGAACATAAATAACACCTTCCTAATATTTAGTTGCACCCCCTTTTGCCCTCAGAACAGCCTCAAATCGTCAGGGCATGGACTCTACTAAGCTTTCCACAGAGATGCTGGCCCATGTTGACTTCAATGCTTCCCACAGTTGTGTCAAGTTGGCTGGATGTCCTTTGGGTGGTGGACCATTCTTGATACACATGTGAAACTGTTGAGCGTGAAACACCCAGCAGCTTTGCAGTTCTTGACACAAACCGGTGCTCCTGGCACCTACTACCCCATTCAAAGGCACTTCAATCTTTTGTCTTGCCCGTTCACCCTCTGAATGGCACACATACACAATCCATGTCTCAATTGTCTCAAGGCTTAAAAATCATTCTTTAACCTTTTACTGCAGTGGGCTAATTCAGGGTCACACAGAGTGTTTCTTGGTAGTCTTAAACAAATCTACTTTGAAACAAAAGTATAGACCTCACACACATGGTTATGGGCTTACAAAAAAGAAGACACCTGTACCAAGTCAGATATAGAGTTGAAATGTATTCAATTTTTAGTTTTCATCTCAATATTACACTTTATATACATCACAGAAGACTGAAATATAACAAAACTGTTTGACATAGAAACACAGGATTTTTGGAGTTTAAAAAAACGGTTGATTAATTATGAAATTATGAAAAACATGAATAACATTCCACCCATGAGGCCACTAGGTCATTTGACTGCAGGAAAGGGCTACCCTGTCTCCTCTTCTTCATCTACACTGATTGAGGTGCATTTAACAAGTGACATCAATAAGGGATCATAGCTTTCACCTGGATTCACCTGGTCAGTCTATGCCATGGAAGACCAGGTGTTCATAATGTTTTGTGCACTCAGTGTATATGCATACAATATAAACGTATTACAACACAATCAACTACTGAACAGTGACTGGTTTCCCAGACTTCAGGGTTGATCACCTTGCTGCTCTCCATTTCAGCCCGTGAATAGTTTCCTCCTTTTGTCCAGGTAGGCAGGATAGTTCAAGGTCAAGTTCAAGTCCTAGGAGTATCTTTGGACCCAGAACCTCTAATACACAGCTGGTCTCCCACTCCTCTCTTTCTCTCTGGATGGGAACACTCTCTGAAAGACAGTGTCAGAGAGGAAAAACACCACATAGCATAGCAGTTGACGTTATTGTCGGATGATTATCAGTTGTAAATTGGGTTACCCATACTGTTCACATGACATTTCACCTACATTAAGCATTGTAACAAAAACAACAACGACATCAACAACACACAGACACAAGCTGGCCAAGAGTACCCCACCTAGAGAGAAACGTGACCTCAGAACATGACCCATGAGTCGATAAGAGGCCCCAAACCAATCTTCTAAGAGACCAAGACCCCCAGGAAGGAGGATACATACAGTATGCAAACACACACACAAACACACACACGCTACTGTACACAAAGTCCAGAGGTAAAAGCTAGAGGTGAAACGGGAGCCCAGACTGTTGAATGTAGCATACCCCCCATGGGATGTAGGAGAGACAGACAGTGAGTGTGTAAGAGGTCCGACACCTGATCGCACGGTTCAGGTAACCTTAGTGATTCACAGGATTTTTGAGGACTTAATGCTATTAATTAGCCTAAATGCTACAAGGTCCACTTAGGGTAGGCTGTGCCACCCAAGAACACTACACTGGCACTTAATCCAAGTGCTGTGGTTACTTAGCTACAGTAATACACACTCTAATTAGTGTAACATTAAAGATATTAAGAGCCCAATTGAAAGAATAATGAATTGAATGCATGAACACATAAGCAAACTTATGCTTTCCATATCTAATTTTGAGCAAGCTTGTCATATGTTTAGCCGTTTTATAAGCATCCGTAAGTCCCCCACACAATCACAGCAACGATACCCTATCTTTCAGTAACAGGACAATATGAAACAAAAGTCATCGCTATCTGTTTACAGTAGCAAGAGTTTATCAGTCACCTCACCTGGAGACTGACACACTGAACAAAAATGTCCCTATTATGGTTATTTCCCCATTTTATAAAATAAAATAATCATTTTGTTCAAGGAATCAGACAACATGGCTTGGCATGCAATAGAAAGGCAGTTGTGTAAATGCTAAAAATACTGATAATAGTCCACATTATGTCTAGACACAGATCTATCTCTGCTGGTGAAACTCTACCCTCCAGTACTCCAATTATCATATTTTTTGCCTTTTCAAAACACCCAACTATGGTTCCACATAAAAATGTTTCACCAGAGATTCCTCTAAGCAAAGATGTATACTTACAATAACTGCTGGATTCCTGGCACAGATTAAGTGCTGGTATGTTTGAGAAACGGTCCTCAACTTCTTTGACGCCCTCTTTAGCCAGCCAGCCAATGAACAAGCAGGCCAAGGAAGAGTGGCCCATGTTCCAAACCCTCAGATAGGGGCCTTCTTAGTGTTAATTATTCAAGGGTGGGATTGGATGTCCAGGAATATGGAAGTACAGTAGACCCAATGTCACGTGGGTGTATGTATGTGATGGAACCAAAGGCTAGGGCAGGTGAAAGAAATGACGTGACAAAGGAAGGCAAGCAATGCCTCTCAGGCAGATCAGTCAGAACAGAGAGGCATTGAATACTGCTTGGCTGATTGGGTAGCCATTATGTTGTAGCATCAGAGACATTCATTGGCATCAGGCTATTGATTGATAAAGAGATCTGGCTTTGCAGTGATGGGGCCAAAACAAAATGATTGAGGCTGTAGGGAGAAACACACACACAAACTCTCTCTCTCTCTCTAACACACTGTCAAATATGAATCCCACATACAACAGGCCATCCTCCCCAATATGTCACAGATTACAAAGGCCTTTTAATCCCTGAATTGTCCTGTATTCCCATCTGCACCATCCCCACCATGGCACACTATTGGGTTCCATTGTGTGGAGTAATCAACAAACCATTTATGTCTTGGTTATTAAGGGATTAGGCTTAATGACGTGTCTGTCTGGCCTGAGAACATCCTGAGTGCATTATCAATTATGGAGGGAGGCCATCGCGGGCGTCGAGGACCACACACACACACACACACACACACTGAACAGGTAGGGCCAAACACACACACAGACACACACACATTGACTGTCTTAAGAGAGAGCACATTGCTTTTGGGGTCACACTGGAGCAGTGTTCAACCAAAAAAACAATCATCAAGTATTTGATTAGTTGAATCAGCTGTGTTAGTGCTGGACTGGACCAAAAACATGCACACCATGTAGGTTCCCCAGGAACAGGAATGAATAGCACTGCATTAGAGGCACTTAGAACTCTAGTTGTCGAGTTGACTTGTCCAAACCCGCACATCTATGATCTTTAGCTAATAATCGATGCCAAACAAAATCCAAACAAAGGACACAAGCAAATGTTGCATAAGTTTCACATTTATTTCACTGTATTTTGACAACCGGTTACGTGTCCACAAACATTAGAAGACACTAGAACTCCCTCCAACACGCAACGATAACGTGAGCACTGAGATGACATCTCAGGCCAGTTATTATGGTATAAAGGGACGGGGGGTTACATCTGTGTGATAGGATACACCACAGCCAATCAGGTTCATTATTTACAAGAAAGGAGCCAATCAAATGTCAAGAAGAGTCAATACAGAGCCATGGAGATGGACGTTTCTCTACAGGGCTGCACTGAGGGGGATAGGACGTCAATAGCAAGCAGTAAGGGAAAGAGAGACACCAGGGTGAGGAAGAGACACATCTACATGCTTGGATCCAGGAAATGTAATGTCACGTAAAAAAAAACAGTCAAATCAGTGAAAGAATCCATCCATAATCGTATATAGCCAGCTCACTGAACTTCAAATGCGTTGTTTTAACTTGTAGTGAATTCTTCTTTGAGGACGGAAAGTCAGATGTCCTAGCATTAACAAGTAGAGTTAAGAGTCATTTTTACTCCTAGCATTAACAAGTAGAGTTAAGAGTAATCTTTACAGTAGATACAGTTAGATGCATTTAAGGTGCTACACGCTAAAGCGACAATAGTACAGTTTAAAAAACAACATCTCCTTCTGTTGAGGGATAATATCGTATCCCCCAACCAATCTTACTCACACACTCTTCATTCAATTATGATATGTGATAAATACAATAAATTATACTTGGATGACAATTCAATAGCTCAAACATTCCCTACTTACATACTCCACCTCCAAATAGCAACAAGAATTCATAAAAAAAAGCTTTATTTTCTTCCATTGTTCGAGCAGGCAAAATAAATTGGCATACCAGTGTACAACAAAGCTTCAAATGCATACACCAAGATGACCACAACCTGATTCACAATATGAATCCCATATTCCATAGTTAACGGTATTTACCTAGTGATAGGTTGTGTTTTTGGTGTCAGTGTTCTAGAAACAGAAAACAGAAAGAACCGCTATGGGGAGTGATTTTCCACTAAAACCAATCAACTCTCAAATATTGCACTGCAGTATAACAGCAATGTATTCCTTATTGGGAGGATATAAGAGGATATGTTCATAAATGAGGCTATAAGCGCTTAGTTATGGAACTACGTGTGAGTATGCCATGTCTTGCATGTTTTACCTTGCTGTGGCTATCTGAGCATGCTCTGTAGGTTGGCTGGCCTAAGCCATGCACTATGTGTTACACAGGAGAATTGTGTTTGACCGAACCATGACCCTCGCAGTAAGAACAAGGAACAACAGTAGGACATGATCCAATTGGCTGTCTGGCCATGATCAGTCTGCTGCGCTCACACATGATGTTACAGAAAACACAAGACTAGCACTTGATTTTCAATAAAGCATGGTCATGCAAGAGCACAGAACAGTTAGACTATGAGGCAACTTTAGTTTGAAATTGCCCATCTTTTATGGCTGCTAGACCAAAGTAGAACTGAAGAGTCACTTTACTTTTACTTGATTGACTTTGGACTATTTTGGTTTCAGATAGCAGTTTGTGGTCATCTGGGTATAGCAGTACGGTCCCAGCAACAATAAACTGCTTCCTAAGCTGTGAGACTTCATAATATCAACAGGTTCATACTGTATAGGTTTCTGATACAAGCACCAGGCTGTAAAACAGCTATACAAAAGCAGAGCAAAGGATGTTAGATGCTACTTTACACAAGGAGCTGATGTAGGCTATATACTGTACTTGGCCTTTTAATCAAAATGGTGGATTCACATGGACACATAGCGTCAATATAAAGTTCATAGCATCACAGTAAATAAATGTTTGCTTCGATACATGTAATATTGAGCTAACGTGGTGGACGTCAACGATATGAAAGTGTGGAATTGATGAAAAACTGGAAAAATAGAGAGAGAAGTGAAGAAAGGGAGGCACTACCTGGTGCATAACAATGCACTTTCAGACTCACAACTCGACTGTCGGAAAAAAGGTCCAAAATATCCCACTAACTTATCAAAACAGTATGATCTCATTTTTCCATACAATTATTCAATATACTGTAACCCACCACCATAGAACACAATAAACGTCAACTTGCTTGAGTGGAGCCATTCTCATTGTAGCCACATGGTATAATTCACTTATAAACAGACATTCAGGGTCAATATAGAGGATTAGAATTGTAGGTTTTGATGGTTTGAGGATTACATTAATATCTCACTAAAACCTGGGAGCCGTTTTGTCAAGTCTACACAACAGAGGATATCTTTACTATTTTAAATAGAGATTGGAATGCTTTGGTTAAAATCAACTGAGTGATTGGGACAGACACCAACTCATGAAATAAAGTGTATATAATGCAACAATAAAGTGCCATGCGACAAAACTGGTCAGTGATCCCATACAAAAAAAAGAACCAAAAAAAAGAATAGATTATGTATATACACAAATAATATGTAAAAACACACAAGGTGAAAATTAGTCAAGGACACAACTGCTCTCCACTGTCAGGCAGCCAGCGTATTATATTGCTTATACTCTACAGTAGCAAACGTGTTACTATGAAATGTCAGCACAGCAAACTCACCATTATCCAAACATGGAAGCCAAAGAGTCATCCTATTGTCCTATCATATCCCTATTAGCCTATTCTGGCCATTGTATTATCCAACTATTACACTTCTATCTCACTGTATACCGTCCAAAACTTTGGATACAAAACATTGTCCTATTATATCACTTTCATTCTACACTGTCCAATGTACTATTACAGTATACCATCTATCACACTGTATATCGTCCAAAACCTGGGATACAGTATGCAGCCCAGCCATTTCAACATGAGGTAATGTGGATATGCTGTTTAAACATGAGAACGAGCATTGATAGGTACTGCTATCTTCCCTGCACTAAACACACACAGAAACAGAGATCTCTTATGAGAGGACTAGAAAAGGGAATATACCATTTTGCCATTGTTCTTTTTCTTATTAGACTACAGTGTTTATAAGAAATACATGAGATGTTTGGATATGGGGCATCATATACAGATAGAGGGTGGTAGTAGTAAGTAGCATGACATTGGAACTGATAACAACTCGAACTAAGACATAGAATATAACGTTTTTCTTTGTTTGGCTAAACCCTATGGGGACTGTAAGCCTGTAAGATAAAGGTAAAGTCCTATATGACAATGGGGAGCATCACAGCCAGCGGAGGTAAGCCCCACTACACAGGGTTGGGTTGTTAGTTAGTCTTACAGTATATGGGTTTTAATGGTCTTTAATGGGTAGGTTATACCATGCGTGTTCCAGGTAACCAGGAAGAGGCGTCAAATAGGAGATCAGCTGGGATGGTTTTAAGTGCTGTTTGAGGAAGTATCAGCGACAGGATGGAGCACTGTCAGGACAGAGAGCAGCGTAGGATAGAGCTGTTTAGATGAGCTATATACAGGAGAGGGTCAGTGGAGATTTCAGATGTTTTTTGTTTGTTTGTCCCCCCCCCCCCCCCCCCCCACAGCAGGTGTTCCTGTTTCTCACATCCTCGGGCCTGACTTTCTTCTGGAGAGCTTAGACCTTGGAGAGGTAAGAGAGGGGAGGGTTAATCTTAAATAATTGTTTACAAGGAGATTTAAGTAATCTGGTATTACACTAAAAATAAAGGTTTGAGGAAAGGTTTTTATTAATGAACACACGAGGTAACAAGGTTGAGGCAGTGAGGGGTTACTATACCTGATGGTTCCGGCGAGCAGGGGGTTAAAAGCATACAGCCAGTCATGCATCTCCTTGTCATTACTGGCCTGGAGGAGTATTCCACGATGCTCGGTGCACACTGCAAACGTGTTTGGAGTCTAAAAACAGAGAGGATTTTCTGTGGTTACTAGGAGGATGATACATGGTAAATCTGCTACATTTGGAAAGATACAGGATAACATTAGGTAGGGATATATTTATTATATATTTACAAATATATTGATAGAACAAATGTATATTCCAGCAAATATTTGTGGTATATTGTATTTGTGGTATATTTATAGTATATTTGTGAAATATTTATGATATATTTGCAATACATTAATGATATACACTACATGGACACCTGCTCGTCGAACATCTCATTCCAAAATCATGGCCATTAATATGGAGTTGGTCCCCCACTTTACTGCTTTAACAGCCTCCACTCTTCTGTGAAGGCTTTCCACTAGATGTTGGAACATTGCTGCGGGGACTTGCTTCCATACAGCCACAAGAGCATTAGTAGGGTTGGGCACTGATGTTGGGCGATTAGGCCTGGCTCGCAGTTGGCGTTCCAATTCATCCCAAAGGTGTTCGATGGAGTTGAGGTCAGGGCTCTGTGCAGGCCAGTCAAGTTCCTCCACACCGATCTCAACAAACCATTTCTGTATCACAGGAGATTGGTGGCACCTTAATTGGGGAGGACGGTCTCGTTGTAATGGCTGGAGTGGAATTAATGGAATGGTATCAAATACACCAAACACATGGTTTCCATGTGTTTGATACCATTCCATTTGCACCGTTCCAGCCATTATTATGAGCCGTCCTCCCCTCACCAGCCTCCACTGTTCTGTATGGACCTTGCTTTGTGCACGTGGGCATTGTCATGCTGAAACAGGAAAGGGCCTTCCCCAAACTGTTGCCATAAATTTGGAAGCACAGAATCGTCTAGAATGTCATTGTATGCTGTAGCGTAAATATTTCCCTTCACTGGAACTAAGGGGCCTTGCCCAAACCATGAAAAACAGCCCCAGACCATTATTCTTCCTCCACCAAATTCTACAGTTGGCACTATACATTGGGGCCGGAAGTGTTCTCCTGGCATCCGCCAAACCCAGATTCGTCTATCAGACTGCCAGATGGTGAAGAGTGATTCATCACTCCAGAGAACGCGTTCCCACTGCTCCAGAGTCCAATGGCGGCGAGCTTTACACCACTCCAGCCGATGCTTGGTATTGCACATGGTGGTCTTAGGCTTGGAAACCCATTTCATGAAGCTCACGATTAACAATTATTGTGCTGACGATGCTTCCAGAGGCAGTTTGGAACTCGGTAGTGAGGGTTGCAACCGAGGACAGACAATTTTTACGCGCTACGCACTTCAGCACTCGGCGGTCCCGTTCTGTGAGCTTGTGTGGTCTACCACTTCGTGGCTGAGCCGTTGTTGCTCCTAGACATTTCCACTTCACAATAACAGAACTTACAGTTGACCGGGGCAGCTCTAGCAGGGCAGATATTTGACGAACTGACTTGTTGGTAAGGTGGCATCCTATGACGGTGCCACGTTGAAAGTCACTGAGCTCTTCAGTAAGGCCATTCTACTGCCAATGTTTGTCTATGGAGATTGCATGGCTGTGTGCTCGATTTTATACACCTGTCAGCAACGGGTGTGGCTGAAATAGCCGAATCCACTAATTTGAAGGGGTGTCCACATACTTTTGTATATAGTGTACGTGTTACATATTTGTTAGTTTTTTCATCTGGTCACTTGAAAACGAGATGGTGCATCTCAAGAGATTTCATCCTGTAAAATTTCAAATGAATAAATATATTTACAGTGCATTTGGAAAGTATTCAAACCCCTTAACTCTTTCCACATTTTGTTATGTTACATCCTTCTAAAATTGACTAAATTGTTTTTTTTCTTCAATCTACACACAATATCCCATAATGACGAAGCAAAAACAGGTTGTTCGATTTTTTTTTGAATGTATTAAATTTGAAATATCACATTTACATGAGTATTCAGACCCTTTATTCAGTACTTTGTTGAAGCACCTTGGGCAGCGATTACAGCCTCGAGCCTTCTTGGGTATGACGCTACAAGCTTGGCACACCTGTATTTGGGGAGTTTCTCCCATTCTTCTCTGTAGATCCTCTCAAGCTCTGACAGGTTGGATGGGGAGCGTCGCTGCACAGCTATTTTCAGGTCTCTCCAGAAATGTTCGATTTGGTTCAAGTCCGGCCTCTGGCTGGGCCACTCAAGGACATTATTTTGGCAAACTCCAAGCAGGCTGTCATGTGCCTTTTACTGAGGAGTGGCTTCCGTCTGGCCACTCTACCATAAAGGCCTCAATAGTGGAGTGCTGCAGAGATGATTGTCCTTCTGGAAGGTTCTCCCATCTCAACAGAGGAAGTCTGGAGCTCTGTCAGAGTGACCATCGGGTTCTTGGTCACCTCCCTGAACAAGGCCCTTCTCCCCCGATTGCTCAGTTTGGCCGGGCGGCCAGCTCTAGGAAGAGTCTTGGTGGTTACAAACTTCTTCCATTTAAGAATGATGGAGGCCACTGTGTTCTTGGGGACCTTCAATTCTGCAGAACTTTTTTGGTATCCTTCCACAGATCTGTATCTCGACACAATCCTGTCTTGGAGCTCTACGGACAATTCCTTCAACCTCATGGCTTGGTTTTTGCTCTGACATGCACTGTCAACTGTGGGACCTTATATAGACAGGTGTGTTCCTTTCCAAATAATGTCCAATCAATTGAATTTACCACAGGTGGACTCCAATCAAGTTGTAGAAACATCTCAAGGATGATCAATGGAAACAGGATGCAACTGAGCTCAATTTCAAGTCTCATAGCAAAGGGTCTGAATACTTACGTAAATAAGGTACTTCTGTTTCTTTATTTTTTATACATTTGCTAAAATTTCTAAAAACCTGTTTTTGCTTTGTCATTATGGGGTATTGTGTGTAGATTGACGAGGGGAAAAAAACAATTAAATTAATTTTAGAAAAAGGCTTTAACTTAACAAAATGTGGAAAAAGTCAAGGGGTCTGAATATTTTCCAAATGCACTGTATGTTATATTTGGAAGTAGTCCTTGTCGGTCGTACCCGGAGCAGGGTCTGCTTGTCCTCGCTGTATTCCACCTGGGCGGAGGAAAGGTTGATGACGGAACGCTCCACGCTGTCCCTCTCACTGCGGTACAGGTAGACGTAGGGCCGGCGCACCACTACATAGCGCTTCACCCAGCCACTGGAGTGGGGCTCCAGGAAATGCAGGTAGCCTTTCTTAGACACGATGGGGCTGAAATACACATAATTTCTATTTTATTATGTATTGTTTCTTTATTTTTTAAAACAGCCCATTCAATACATTGATTATTACCCAAATAACTATAAGTATTGTTTATATATTTTCCAACTTTAAAGTGATTCCAAACAATTAATCTAGTATGGATACTGTATATCATAATTCACCCCAATATCATACTGTATGACTCATCTGGTCTCTATGGAATCCTGTATAGTAGTCCTAGTTTAATCATGTTGTTGTTTTATTCCTTTTCCTAATTTTCTCATTTAACTGTAAAATGTAAATATTGTGTTTTTCATTCTTTCTGGAGGCTGTTGCCATAGTGATAACCATAAGTGGTCTGGTCTCACCTGACGCGGATCTCCTGGATGTCAGGGACAAAGGTGCAGCCTCTACCCAGGGTCCTCTTCTTGTCCACAGGACTGAAGGGGTCCAGGTCTGGGGTGGAAGCTCCAGAGCTGGGCTCAGTGTGTCTGCAGACCAGGGAAAAACACTCTCTCAACATACTCTCAACGTTCTCTAAATATTCTCAGTGCTCTCTCAATGTTCTATCAATGCTCTATTAACCAAGTCCTCTCAAAAAAGAGAACGAATGAATTTGCATATACTATTTGTCCAGGAGCAAGTCTTGGGTGAATAAAATGGGAGTAAGGGGTGACAGTTGAAAGGTCACATACCTGATGTCATAATGGCCCTCCACCAATGAGGGGCAAGTAGAGGACGGAGTTAGCGTGCTCAGACTAGAAGAGGACGGCGACATCAGCGACGCTGACATCTCAGACAGCTGAAACACACACAATCACACAAGCGCATACAGATAATCACACAGACACACACACAGAGATATGCACGTAAACAAGAACAAACATTCACACATACACACAAAAATAAGCACACACAAGCACGCACATACATTGAAACCATTATACATAAATCAACAGCTCCCATGTACTGTATTGCATTTGGAGGGTCTATTACAGAAACTGATACTAATCAAGCAATGCGATGAGGTCATGAGAGGACATATGTTTCAGCCCCAGGCTTTGGTTAAACATGTTAGAGACAACATGCTGTAGTAGGGACAAAGAAGCCTGCCATTCTCTGAGAAGGGTTGAGAAAAGAGGGGGCTAGGGGTATGATCAAAAATGATAGGTTTAGGAGGGGCTGGGTGAAAGATTCCATAGGCCAGAGGTAAATCTACGGAGAGGATGGGGTTTATGAGTGATGATGAGGATATGAGCAAGTAAATGTGAATGAATGAAGGAACAGAGTGAGGTGAATCATTTAGTTATTTTGTTTTAAGTTTAAGTTCTTCGTTAAAATGTAGTTCCTTGTTAGAATTCGGTTATTTGTTAGAATACTAAATTCTCGGAAAGGCTGAGTGTGTGAACGAGACAGGGGATCAGGAGGGGAAAGAATGAAGATGACAAGTTTCTTGGGTGGGATCAGTGAGAATGGGCCGGAGTCTATAGGGGGCAAGTTTCTATGGGACACAAAGGGCTTTGGGTTAGGGACTGGCAGGTTAAAAGTAGCCTGCATGGGGTACTGTTAAGTGGGTTATAGAGGGGGTTAAAGGGCCTGGGGGCTGGGGGCTGGGGGCTGGGGCTCACCTTGCTCTCACTGGCACTGCTGCTCACCTGGCTGTACTCCCTGTTGAAGGTGTGCATGAGCAGCCGCAGACACTGAGACCGCAGGAGGAGGAGGAGGAGGAGGAGGAGGAGGAGGAGGAGGAGGAGGAGGAGGAGGAGCAGAAACAGAGATTATTATTACTCATAATAACTACCAATAAAAGTAATAATTTATTTTAATCCAACAAAGAGAGAGATAACCAAAAAGGTGGCCAAGAAAGTGTTAGGCCTGGTTCCTAACTGAAGCCAGGGACTGGTAGTCACCTTGGCAGCCAGCTCCCTCTGCCTCTGGCTGGGGCTCTCCATGGAAGGGCTACCCCCGGGGCAGTGGCTGAGGATGGGGCTCTTGGCAAAGTCGCTAATTTCACCACTCTTGCAGAGCGTGTCCTGCCCCACTGCCAGAGTGGCCTCCAGTTTCTCCCGCAGCAGCAGGTAGTGCCTGGTCTTCTCCACCTGTACAGACACAACCAGAGAAACCATTGACTTTCTTTTGGCACAAAATGGCCGCCATGCATCGTGCAGGTGAGTCACCTTCATTGGTGAGTATTAACTCTATTCAATAAAAGGTACTTTGAAAACAGTATATGAATGCCAACCATGATGCATAATGTATTCCTATTTATTGACCAACCAATTCTATCACACTTGACTCCACTACTCTGGAGTCTTTGCCCCAATCACCCTGCAGACCTCACCAATCCCAGTCCTCACCTCCTGCAGCAGGCTGAGTTTCTCCAGCTCCCATTGGTGGTCCAGGATGAGGCTGTCGCTACGGGGCCTCCACCCAGCCAGGTTCTCCTCCCCACGGACGTACGCCACTGAGGTGTCCAAGACGCGCCTGCGCCGCCGCTGCATGCCTGAGGTGAACAAGAGGACAACAGAGTGTTTCATATATGCCTGTAGAAAAACAGATACATACTGCCAATAGATCATTTGGTGATACACCTTGTGGTTAAATCAAGGTTCTAATGTACACAGGATGACCGACATGCGGCATCCATGCTTTTGACAAATTGTGTAAGGGTGACACATTGTGAAGCGTTCATTTTTCTCAAGCTTCACCTGTGTCATTCTTTAACTTACCGGGACTTCCGGCATCAGCGACATGGCAGAGACTGACTTCATACACTCCAGTGACACGATTACTGAGAGAGAGAGGAGAGAATGAGTTGTGTCTACTCTATAAACAATATATAAATAAAGTTCAGATTCAGAGTACCAGAAAGAAGGTTGAACTGGGGTGTACCTCTCTGAGGGCCTGAGACAGCCGGTGCTGAAGAGGTTCCTGATGGAGCGTGAGGCGGGGAGCTTGGCGTCACGGGAGTAGAACACCATACAGAAGTCTTTGGTGATCACCGTCGGCTGGGTGCAGTTCTCCATCTAAAGAAAGTTAGAACAAAATGTATCCAAATCAGAACTCACTTAATCCAAGCCGATCTACTTGGGTTATGGTTTAGATATAAGGTTTAGGTCGAATGTTGATGTGTTTACCTCTAGGTAAGCTGAGAGAGTGATGCAGATCTTTTCTCCATAGGGAGTGACACGGTTCAGGAGGAGGGAGTTGTGCATGGAGCTATCCCACGCCGCCTCAAATCGGTAAAACGTCCTGTTAAGTCAACATACAGGCAAACGTTACAGGGGTTTTGTGTATATAAGTTGTTTTAATTTGGTCAATGGCGAATGAATGGAAACATGTAATATGATTTTTCTCCATCAGCTTATAAGTGAAAAAAGTATTAAGTTGTGCAAGACCCTCAAAAACAACGGACACTCAAACAAACTATCTATACATATATACAAGGAGAGAAACAAACACCTTTGAGTTCACCTTTTAGAGTGAAGTCAAATGAAAGCATGAGGAAACAACAACAACAACAACAGAAAGCTGATTCAGGGAACATACAATTGAGAAGAGAGAAAGGTTGTGTTTTATACCTATGGTCAACTCCCAGGGACACACTGCCATACAGCGAAGCGCGAAGAGAAAAGGGCGAGAAGTTATAAGCAAGCAGCTTGGCTGTGGATTTCACAGTAGCAACGTGGCAAAAATGAAGAAAAAGTAACATAATAGAACATTGGATAAAAATACATATGGTCTTCAGTGCCAAAATACGGTAAAAAATGTTTATACAAAAATAGACATAAAATACTATAGCATAACATTATGTAAATGTACCATTATGGAAAATCATACTCAGTGTAGTTGTGAAATAGAGAAAAAACAAACAAACATACTGCAACGTTCCATTATGGAAAAGGCCATTAATACACAAGCATGTTATTAGGTGTTACAGTATGTACAGTAACTAGCTGTGAAAGAGGGGACGTACTTGTCATTATATGAGGGCCAGATGTAGCCCGCAGACAGAATGTTGAGAGACAGGATGTTGGGGTCGATGATGGTCTCATCGGCCTCTGGAGTATTCCGGATACGCCCTGAGAGGTCAAAGGTCAAAGGTCAGTGATGGATCTTTATATGCTGTAAAGATGAATTTATGGGACATTTATGTACAGTAAATATGAATCTATGGGATTTTTATGTATCGTAAATATGAATCTATGCGATCTTTATGTACCATAAAGAGGGATCTATGGGATCTTTATGTACTATAAAGAGGGATCTATGGGATCTTTATGTAAAGATGAATTTACTGTGCTCATGTCATTGTCGTCTGCTCTCATCTGTACTCACCCACCACCAGCTCCTTGACCTCCTTCCACTCCACATCATTTCCTGTCTCGTGCGCTATGGTGACTGTGATCCTCCGTTGGATACCCTGATGAAGCAGGAAGGTTCCGTGGCAGGGCATGCCCCCTCTGTGGTCCACCACTGAAGGGATGTAGCTAAGGACAGAACATTACAAATTCATCAATGACAGACATTAATGACCCTAAACTGTCAGTAAACCTTTATTTTGCAGTTATATTACCACTGGTATTTACCAATGAAATGACTTGGTGAGAAAATACTGTAATTTCAATGGTTAAAGGTGAAATATGTAGAAATCGATCCGTCATTTCCTGGTTGCAAAAACTCTAATAGTTCGCCTAATTTCAGTTTATGTGACAAAACAAGCAGTCATTGTGTAGAGAATCATTGTACCATCTAAACCGCTGTGAAATATATTTTCCATAACCAAAAATATTGTATTTTCAGCTGTTTGAAGCTGGTATACAAAACCTATAGTAAAAGACGAAACTTAAGAATGGGGAAGCATAGAAATAGTGTACATAGAACAGATCTACCGCGTCTTAGACTTGCTTTCAATGAGAATTACAGATCTATAAAGTACATTTCTATGTGAATTTGGTTGGGTCGCCCATAAAGTGACATATTGCAGCTTTAATGACCATGAGGAAGGATAAATGTTTTTCAAGGTGCTTTGGAGAGGACACTGATTGTGCTGACTTGACAGAACAGAACAAAACAAATAACAACCTTGGGGTTAAAAAAACTTACTCTCCATTGGCCTCCAGCTCACAGATCTCGAAGAAGGCCATGAGGTCATATTTGGAGTGGCATGGACCGGCCGTGGAACGGGTCAGGGTATTCAGCTTGGTGGCTGGCACTGTGAAAGAGAAGGTCCGAAATTTGTCTGAATATTTGAGACATGCAAGCACAACGGGCGGATGAAGCTAGTTACTACTTCACAATAGGGCTGTTAAAAATATACAGCACCAGTCAAAAGTTTGGACACACCTACTCATTCAAGTTTTTTTTTTTTTTTTTACTATTTTCTACAGTGTAGAATAATAGTGAAGACATCAACATTATGAAATAACACATACGGAATCATGTAGTAACCAAAACAGATTTTAGATTCATCAAAGTAGCCACCCTGTCACGGTTTCGGCCGAGGCTGCTCCTCCTCCTTGCTCGGGCAGGCTTCGGCGGTCGTCGTCCCCGGAGTACTAGCTGCCACCGTTGTATGTTTCATGTTCGGTTGGTTTTGTCTTGATGTTGTACACCTGTTTCCAGTTAGTGTTCATTAGTGTCCTATTTAGTTCTCGTTGTGTGTGTCAGGTTTTGTGTGTGATTGCGCTTCTGTTTGGTGTTCTGTGCTACGTGTTTCCCTCCGTTGTTTGGGAGAGGGTTTTTCGCACATGTTAGTGCGCCTTTTGTTTGACGCCTGTGTGCGCCTTTATTTCGCCTCCGGGCTTGTTGAGCTCGTGTACTAAGTGAATATTTCACTAAAGTCTTTTGGACTTAGTTTCTGCGTCCTGCGCTTGATTCCTGCACCACACCCACCTACAGCACCCGTGACAGAATCACACACCTTATAAATGGAATCAGCAGGAGCAACAGCCGCACCTGAGTCGCTGGAGGAGCATGTCCGCGGCCAGGATGACCAGATCAGACAACTGGGGACCGCTCTACAGGATGTCATCAACACCCTGCACCGATGGGAGTCCAGAGGGGTACCCACACCTCCACCTACCTTGCCACCACCATCGGTCGGTCCACCAGTCCCAGGTCCGGAACCCAGTGGGATTCGGCTCTCGCTCCCGAGGGCGTATGACGGCACAGCTGCCGGGTGTCAGGGGTTCCTCCTGCAGGTGGAGCTCTACCTGGCCACTGTACACCCGGTGCCCTCGGGACACGAGAGCGTTTCCGCCCTCATCTCCTGTCTCACGGGCAAGGCGTTGGAATGGGCCAACGCCGAGTGGAGGAGGATAGACGCCACCACCATCTCCTACGCGGAGTTCTCCCGTCGCTTCAAGGCCGTGTTCGACCATCCACCTGAGGGCAAAGCGGCGGGGGAGCGTCTATTCTACCTTAGACAGGGGAGGAGGAGCGCACAGGCGTTCGCACTGGAGTTTCGGACTCTAGCGGCAGACGCAGGGTGGAATGAACGGGCCCTCATCGATCATTTTCGATGTAGCCTACGGGAGGACGTTCAACGTGAGTTGGCCTGCAGGGACACCAATTTCACCTTCGACCAGTTGGTCGACATGTCCATCCGTCTGGACACCCTGCTGGCCACCCGTGGACGTCCCGAGGGGGGTCCGTCCATTCCACCCTCCAGCACCTCCGAGCCGAGCCCTATGGAGCTCGGGGGTGCTGGCGCTAGAGAAAGGAGGAGAAGGAGCCCGAGGGGGCCTGTCCCCTGCACCAATTGCGGTCGTGGAGGGCACACTGCGGCCAGGTGCTGGGGAGGGTCTCCAGGAGGAGGAGACAACAGGCCAGCACATTGATGACATTCTAGTGTACTCGTCTACCCGAGCCGAGCATGTAGCCCTGGTGCGTCGTGTATTGAGGAGGCTGTTGGAGCACGACCTGTATGTCAAGGCAGAGAAATGTCTGTTTTTCCAGGAGTCGGTCTCCTTTTTGGGTTATCGGTTGTCCGCGTCAGGGGTGAAAATGGAGGTGGACCGTGTGTCAGCCGTGCGTAATTGGCAAACCCCAACCACTGTCAAAGAGGTGCAGCAGTTCTTGGGCTTTGCGAATTACTACCGGAGGTTTATCCGGGGTTTTGGACAGGTGGCAGCCCCCATCACGTCCCTTCTGAAAGGGGGTCCGGTGCGCCTGCAGTGGTCAGCTGAGGCGGACAGGGCTTTTGGGAGACTGAAGGACCTGTTTACGTCGGCTCCGGTGCTGGCGCATCCGGATCCCGCCTTACCCTTTCAGGTCGAGGTGGACGCGTCTGAGGCCGGTATAGGGGCCGTACTCTCTCAACGGTCCGGCACGCCACCTAAACTCTGCCCCTGTGCTTTTTACTCTAAAAAGCTCAGCCCGGCGGAGCGAAATTATGACGTCGGGGACAGGGAGCTGTTAGCTGTAGTTCAGGCCCTTAAGGTGTGGAGGCATTGGCTTGAGGGGGCTCAACACCCTTTCCTCATTTTGACTGACCATCGGAACCTGGAGTACATCCGGGCAGCGAGGAGACTGAACCCTCGCCAGGCTCGATGGAGTATGTTTCTCGCCAGGTTCGTATTTAAAATCACGTACATCCCTGGGTCCCAGAACGGTAAGGCAGATGCG